>NC_085139.1:269254617-269597191 GCF_024139115.2 Armigeres subalbatus | reverse complement strand
ATTAAAAAGGTAACACTTATCGCTATCGGAAAGTGAGGGGGTGTCTCATTTTCTTATGCTTATGGGGGATTGTATCATCGTGCTAGCCTCATGATATACGAATGCAAAAATGGTTACCTGGCTTAGAAACCTCGCAGTTAATAACTGTGGAAGTGCTTGATGAACACTAAGCTGCGAGGCGGCTCTGTCCCAGTATGGGAATGTAATGCCAATAAGAAGAAGAAGATGGGGGATGACTAGCATACTACGAGAGACATTTAGTCGAAAGCACTGGCGGAGACAGGGGTGGGGCACCACGCGATGCAATCACACCATTGTTCTCGAAGGCTATTGTTCTTGCGCTTAGTGGTGCCCCACCAAAAAACAATAGCTGGCTCCGCCAGTGGTCGAAAGGTCATTTAGACGAATGGAATTCCGTCAAAAATTATTTTTTAGTCCCCTAGAGACGTAGGACACTTGGTCGAAGGACACTACGTTGAATGGACGTTTAGTCGGATGGACATTTAGTTGAAATCAGATTTTAGCAGGAAAAATCTTTGTACATTTGGTCGGATGGACATTTGATCGAAATCTGGGCATATACAATTCTGTAAGCTTTTTATACAAACATTGTATTAAAATAATACAAATCTGTATTGTTTCAATACAACAATTGAATTAAAATCTTCCGAAATTGTATATGCCCAATTATCATACAGTTTCTGTAAGGTTCTTATGCAGAACTGTATTAAAATCTGCCATCCGCTGGTTGGGTGTACATTTAATCGAATGACGTTCCGTGGAATGGATATTTGATAGAAAGGAATTCTAATCAACAATAATTAATTATTGCTCCAATATTGTTCAAAGAATTATTGGTTCATTTTAAATGACGTATGGTTGAAAAGACATTACGTCTACCTGGTCACCGCATTACACTTCAGAAAGCATCTCGTCTAATGTCTATTCGATTAGGTCGTAAGGCCATTAGCCGGACAATCAATAACGAATTATGCTTGGAAGTGATTTTTATGCTGAACTAATTATTGTTATTCATACTTATTATTAGGTGAAAGAGAGAGTATCCATGAAAGGAATAAAAAAAACCTGTGGTGCACTTTACTTTAGATTGAACTAGTTGACCCGGCGAATTTTGTCTCGCCAAAAATTGATCAATTATTTTCTGATACAATTGTATGCGTCCACAATTTATCTAGCAAACAAATCGGTTCTTCAGAATGATCTTTCATTTTTGTTCATATATAGAGTAAAACGACCTACAGTGACCCTAGCAGCACACATGTTCCACATAGGTTCTTACAACTCATATGTAACCGGATTCAGTCACAATCAAGTTGCTGCAACCGTGTTTGTCCGACTTGTGCTGCTCGGGGAACGCTCCCTTACTCGATATTGAAGGGACCATCGAGTTGGGGAGGTATCGAGATAGGGAACAGTTTTATTTATTTTTTTCTTAAAATATCAAATACTTGTCATAGTATGTAGAAATATGGTTCAAAAGAGCAGTCAAATGTTCGAAGTGAACGGTGAAAAGAACGATGTTATATGTTAAATATTTCACAATTTATGTATATTAGCATTAAGAAATGAAAAATTATGTATATTTATATATACTAGTCTACGACGGTTGACGAAATTAATAAATAAATAAACGAAAGTGAGAACTGAGAAATGAGAAGTGACATGTTCGAAGTGAGTACAGAGTAGTGAGAAGTGAGTACCTTGAAATGAAAGTGAGTACTTAGTAGTGAGATGTATGCAGTAACAAATTAGAAGTGAGAATTAGGAAGTGAGAAATGAAAAGTGAGAAGTAAGTGGTGAGAAGTGATATGCGATAGATGCGAAGTGAGAAGTAGGAAGTGAGTAGCGAGGAAAACAGAAGCAAGAGGTGAGAAGTGAAGAATGATAATTGGGATGTGAGAAGCGAGATGTTGAGAAGTGGTGAAATATAAGACAGTAAGAAGAATCATATAAGACAGAAAGAAGTAGCAAGAAAAAAAGAGTTAGAAGTTGTAAGAAAGGAGAAAGAAAGACGAAGAAAGAAGAAAAACATGAAAAGAATGATTGAAGAGGGTTGAAAGAAGGAGCAAGAAGAAATAAGAAGAAAAAAGACGATGGAAGGAGAAAGAAGGAGTAAGGAAGATAGAAGCAGAAATAAGGAAGAAAATGGAAAACAAAGTAGAAAAAAAGAAATAAAGAAAAGGGCAAAGGAAAAGGGGGAGAAAGAGGGAATAAGGAAGAAGAATGAAGGAAAAAGGTAAAGGAAGACGAAAGAAGAAAAAGGGAGCGAAAAAAGGAATGAAGGAAATTTGAAAGAATAAGGATTAATTTCACAATTTTCAATTCTCACATCTCACTTCTCACCAGTCACAATTCTCACTTCTTACTTACTCACTTACTCATCATAATTCTTATTTCTTATTTCTCACTTTCTTCTCCTCACTGCTCGCTACGAATTTCTCATTTCTCAGTTTTCATTTCTCACTTATCACTTCTCATTTCTCACTTTTAAGTTCTCACATCTCACCCCTCACTCCGCACTTCTCACTTTTCAATTCTCACTTCTCACTTCCTACTTTTCACTTTTAGATGGCTCTTTCTTCTCACTTCTCACTTCTTACAGTTCACTTCTTACTTCTTATTGCACGCTTCAAAATTATCGTTTCTCACTTTTACCTTTTGACTTTCCATTTCTCACTGCTCACTCCTCACCTCTCACTTATTACTTCTCACTTCTTTATTCTCAATTCCCACCTCTCACTTCTTACTTTTCACTTCTCGCTTCATACTTCTCACTTTCCTGTTCATACTTTTCACTTCAAACTTCTCACTTCTCATTACTCACAATTTAAGTTAATTTTCAACTATTTGGCTAAATGGCATTCGGTCAAACGGAATTCGGACAAATGACCCGACACCGTGTATATCGTGCATGTGAACCGTTTCTGACAACATCGAGTTAGCGAGGTGAAAATGCATTGGAAAATTACTTCGACTTAGAGAATATCGAGTAAGGGAGGTATCGACTTACGGAGGTAACGCAGTATGCTAGATTCAAGGGACTTTGAATTTCATCGAGTAAGGGAAAATATCGAGTTACAGAACATCGAGTTAGGGAGAGTTCACTGTATTATGAAGGGGTTAAGCGCCGCATCAAATCAAAATTGATTTCGAAAAATCTTTAAAATAATCTGTTTATCCTTTTTCACATTGCAGTAATCGAATAGAATGCTCGTTAACTCTAGTTTTGTAAATATTACGTTAATTGTGCTAAACTTATGTTGTTTTGTTTTTATCACAATAAAAACAAACTACCGTAATAATCAGAGGCGCATCCACGTTCCAAGTCGTGGGTAGGACAAATAGGAAATGTCGATTTGGGTCGATTTCTGGTATTATCATTAGCTTAAATCTATTCGCATAATTTGTAGTTGTTACAAGCCTGAACTTTGGTGCCACGGGAGGTTTTGACATACAGACATACAGATTTGGAAAGGAACGAGCTTGCGATCGAACCCACGTCCTCCTGCTTATAGGCAGAAGCGCTAGCAACTAGATCACTGATTTTTTCTCCGAAATCGATGCACATTTTCCCAATATTGTCACTTAATGCATGACAGTTACTGTCTCATATCCATCCATATCAATATGATACAGATCAGTTCAGTTTTAAAATTATAAGGACTTAAAAAGATCTTTACGGACGAATAATTACATAATTTCAGAATTTTTTTATGTTTTCATGTCAAATATTGTTTTTCAAAGATTGTTTAAGAATTGCGAAGAAGCATGGCTTACATCTTTGAATTTTTATGATTATAGAACATTTTCACCTGCTTCTAGTACAAATCATGGTTCACAGAAACTTGTATGAATGTTTAATGGGTTCAATCAATTTATCAGAAATGATCATGGAACTACCTATTGAAAGCGAACATCCAAGAAATCGTATGATTGTCTAAGAATCTTTATGGAAGCTCAGAATTGATGACGGAGCAGATCTGTTCATGGCTTTTCAGTTTCAAAAAATTGTTTACGTGGGCTTCTAATAGTCCATTGAAACTTACTTTATTTATCATAGGCTTTAGAATTTTTAATTAATCGCATTTGCTGATTTCAGCAACTATTTTTTACCTCTGGAAAACTTTAAGTCCAAAGATATTTTCGATCATTTAGTAATCTGGGTTTGATCATTTAGTAGTTTGTCAATAACTCATTCCAGAGGCTGAATTCCAAAATGTGTAGTATGGTGGACTTCTAGTGCGAAGATTTTCTACTACTTTGTACGTTGTTCGCACAAGTTACAGCAACTAAAATTAAATTATTGATATTTGCTTATTATCCATTATAAGCTATTGCAACAAGCGCTTCAACTTCGTTATTAGTGGAATTCAAAGCATGACAATACCTTCACGATGAAAGTTCAGCGTACGATACTTTTTGAAATTTAACCTGTGGAATATTGACAAACTAATAAAAGATCGAGCCCAGTTTACTAATTAATCGAAAACATCCTTGCTTTAGACATCCTGAACACTATCGGGATTATAAAGTGCCTAAAGTTCTAAAGAACAGTCAGTACTCTATTCCTTTAGAATTCCAGAAACATCTATGATTATTCTAAAGACTCCAATTAGCTTTGAAATCATCATTTGATAACACACAGATTCTTGCCAGTCAACGACTTCATATGTTCTTACCATAATCATGGGTAGGACAATGCTTTGACTGTCCCACCCAGGCAAATTCATGCGTAGGACATGTCCTACTTGTCCCACCCACTCCCGGTGCCACTGGTAATAATAGGACGCAGTTGCCTATCGTTCCGATATTTTTTGAAGGTCATTCCTATTGTTGCGGTATTGCTTGTATTTCTTATGGAGAGCGATACCACAACAATAGGACTTTAGTACTACCGCAATAATAGGCTCAAAGGAAGAAATTTTTTAATGAAAAATGTTGATTTTCCATCATTAAGAACGGAATTTTATCAAACAGAAGGTGTTCTAGTGGTTGATTCGAAGAGTTTTAGTGGATCCACAATTGTTTCGGATGCTATTATATCCAGGATGGACTATTTAAACACTACCGCATTATTAGGACATACCACAACGATAGGACGTTTTACCCTAGATGATCAAATTTTTGAAATTCCTTGCAAATTGTACGAAAAATCATTTCATCGAGAAGATTTGGTTTTGATTTTCAAAGCATTCCAATTTCATCATAACATTTTTCCTTTTAAAAAGAAGAAGAAAACGAATATAAATTAGCAAAAATTGGGCTGTCTATTCTTGAGCGATGCGCGGTCGTACAAATGCCCACTTTGTTTTATAGATATAAAGAAAAGAAGAAGAAGAAGACAAAAAAGAAGAAGAAGAAGAAGATGTTCATTCGATCGATTCAACTAAGCGTCCTTTCGACGAAAAGTCACTTGACCAAACTTCATTCAACTAAATGCAAATTAACGAAATGTCCAAAACTGCGATGAATGATTGACAAAATAGTTTTGATTTTTGGGGCTTGGAACACAGAAAATAAAGGAACAATGTTTTTTTTTTATTTTGTTAAATAGTTGAAAATAGTTACTCTTTTCGAGAAAAAGTGACTTGATTATCCAGATCCGTTTATGGGCTTGAAGGTGAACGTGTATGCATAGGAAATTTTTTTTTGGCATTTATGCTATCCGGTTTGATAAAAAAATGATTTTATCCACCTATTAGTTATATATTTATTTACTTTAAATAAATAACGTGTTCATTGAGAATGGGTAGCTAATACCAAGCCCCATTCAATTGGTTCTCTATACAGTTTTGCAAGTTGTGTTCAATCACGGAGTTGCAACTACGAATTGTACGGTCATATGTAGCTTGAACCGCAACCGAGAATCACCCAACACAGCTCGATGTCCTTGCACTTTAGAATCCTCTTGACGACTGACAGCAGTAAAGGCTGTACCTTATATGCACAGAGTGTGCAAGATCTTTCTTATAGACTTATCCACGGTATATACTAATTCATACCATACATCTTCCCTCTTCTCACATAATCAGTGCTTATTTACTTGAGACTTACGATATATGTTTTTTTTTAAATTCAACTATTATGCCTTTCGGGAAAAAATGTGAAACCATTCACTTACTTATTCCTCTTAGCAGAAAATATAGACACGACAATTATACCGAGGCTTGCTACCAGACTTTTTCACATTACCCAGAGAATACTATGCATCACCGATGAGGCCTGAAGAAAGATTGGATAATGAAGAGAAGCCAAAACAAATCGATCAAATAATCAAAATGATACGCAAAATGGATTGCGAGAAAATCATCAACCTAATCGAGGGAAAGTAACAGCCCAAGTAACAATTTCCATGCTTGTTGGATTTATTTAATTCTTATAGCAACTACGAGCAGTCAATCAAGCTCAAGCTCAAGCTCAAGCAAGCAACCGCCATGGCTAGTTTCTCAGTTTTATTGGCGCTCTTATTACTATCAATAAACCACTCATAAATCTGCTGGAAAAGCTTCAAACGTCAAATTCCGATTGATCTTATGAGCAACTCTACGGTTGTGCTGAAGAGCTTAATAAGCCATATTTTCAAAGCTCGATCAAGGCCACAATTTTTAGTCGTAATGTGGTCAAATGAATAACCCCAATAAGTATATTTGCATTGCAAAGAGTTTAAAACGGTGTAAAATAAGAGCAACATTTTTCTGCTCGGAATGCATGATGGCCATATTGGAAAAGGAGAAGTATTTTCAGGTCGGTGAAATTTGTCGCTGAAATTCATGAATAAATAATAACTTCATCGCGTAGAACACTTTTCTTGCTCAATGATTGGAATTGGGTGAAACATCAACAGATCAGGTGGATATTTACGATGTTGATGTTTTAGTTATTTTCAATTTGAAGCGCTAAACTACATTATTTTGCCGGCGCGTGGTATACATTCTTATTTTTTACCTAGCTTTCACCATAAAATCGAAAGCGCAGCTTATTTCAAAGAAAGTATATTATAAAACAAACCTGATAAATATTATTTTGTTGACATCCTCATCATGAATTTCATCATCAGTCCATTTTGTTATTATTTCCCGCAATATTTTTTTCCCTTTTTAAAGCAAAATTTTTGACAGCTGCCGCAGCCAAATTCCCTTTTTTTGCGGGTTGTTCAAAAAGGGTTTTTCAAATATTCTTATAAGAGGTTTATAGTGGTTATCTAGAGCCATATTTTACTCTTATAGTGGTCATCAGAAGGTTGTCGTGTAGTTATGAGTTTTATTGTTAGGTCTTAATATTTAATCTTGAAAACCATTCCAAGAGTGGAATAAAACTTAAAATACTTGGGAGGCCCTCTAGTGTATAGCGATGCACAACGGGTACTTGTTCGATGCCAACCGGGTCGTAGTTAGTGTGGCAAACCGCAGGCTACTAGACGACTTCAAATTGGGTGAAAACCTTGCACTTCTAATTCAACGGGGGTCTGATAAGCAGAGTAAGCTCGACGACCTTGCCGTACATTCCTTGTCGGCAGGCTTAGTCATCAACGTAAACAAAATCAAATCGTTGGATGTGAACACGACGACCTCTTCCAGGTTTATAGTAGTCGGGAAATTAGTGAAAAAGGTTGGAAGCTTCTTCTCTCTTCAAATGGCGCCAGACGGCGATTCCAAGATCGACATAAGTGATGAGTGGAAGGCTAGGTCTGCTTTGTAAGTTTGAGAAATGTGTGAAATCTGTGCCACTATACGCTAGTGAAAGATGATGTTCATCAAGGGAGAATGGTCAATGGCTGTAGGTATTCATCAACGTTCTTGATGGCCTCACAATATGATCAAGCTCTATCGTCATTGTCACCAGAGGCCAATAGCAACTGAAATTCGGGTGACTATAGGACTAAGTTGGAAACACCTTACAATGAGGCGCAAACAAAATGTTTAAACAAACATTAAATGGGAGCCCAGTCGTACATCATAGCAGAGGCAGTCCCGGAGGTTAACGGAGGCGTAGCCGCCATAAAAAATAAAAGAAGTCGACTTTAATGTAACCTGGCAAAATATTGAGGCTGGGCATCGTCCAGGATGGAGATCTTTCAAGTCGATGATTTGCATCAATCGGGGTGCACAGGTCTAGGACCCACAAGTAAGTTAGTGAGTAAAATGTTATTTGAATCATCTGATCAAATTTCGAAAACAAAAATCAGATCACTGCCTAGTTCTAATAGCAGCACATCACATTTGAGACCTCGTCTATCCACACACTCTGCATTGCTCCAGCTCTTATTGTATGCGTTCTGAGATTTTCAGTGATGTATACTTTGAAGCGTAACGCTCACCTTCTTATGCAGACTGATTTCGCTGAAATTTCATCTAAATATCGTTATTTTCGTACGGGAAACTAGTAAGAAAAATGCAGAACAATAATATTTTTCTGAAACCAGTGGAGGAATTAGCAGCGGCATCGATTTCAGTTCAGGAATCAAGAAAAAGTCGCTAGGAGGGTTCAAAATATGCAGGAGTCCAAATCAAGTTGGTTACCGTACTAGTACTCTGCACTCATGTTTACTACAAAACTTAAATCAATATAAATACTTACATCTTTTTCAAAATAAAACATAAAATATCATCCTAAGTTCAAAGCAAAAATTACCAATCAAACTTATTTCGCAATCATTTTTATTTGTTCTCAACACTTGCCGCGCACATCGCAAGTCATCCAATACACATCTATTTGGCGGTTTTCCAGATCCGCGTCTAATACCTCACTGCGCATTCCATTGTACGATCATCCCGATCCGCTTCCATCACTCCATTGCGCGGTCAGCCCGATCCGCTCCCTAAATTCCATTGCGTGGTCATCTCGATTCGCTTCCTACATTACAATCGCGGTTATCCCGATCCGCTTCTCAAGTTTCATTGCGCGGTCATCCCGATCCGCTTCCTACATTTCATTGCGCGGTCATCCCGATTCGCTTCCTACATTTCATTGCGCGGTCATCCCGATCCGCTTCCTTCATTCAATTTCGCGGTCATCCCGATCCGCTTCCATCACTTTATTGCTCAATCATTCCGATCCCGATCCCGAGCCTCCACTCCGATGTTTTCCCATCCACAAAGCGGTAACTTTAACCACTTACAACGCTAACATTCCCAATCAGGAAAAGCATTCAGCAGCTAAACTGTGCTTTTCCAATAAAACAAACCTAACAACAAACACATTTTTTTTGCCCAGTTTGTCTATCTGGCAGGACTAGTCGCAAAGTTTAAACTCAACACCTCAACCCACCTGAAATCCCAATAATAAAAATAAACAACCGATAATATCTGTTTAAAAATTCCATTCCCAAAGTAGCCTACAACACTACCTATTCGCCAACACTCTGTGAATTTCTATGTTGGGTCTAACGGAAGTAACGATAATTATAAATCCATGGGGCCGGGCATTTTAGTTCTTCAAACTAGCTCGACCCCTCCAAAATTTTGCTCTTCCACTTCACCCTGATAATCAGTCTCAGTGTCAAATCCAGCGATCAGCAACTATGTACTTGAATATTTATCAATATTCCTTCAAAATGACAACAATGTTGGCTAGTGTAATTGCTATGCAACTACACCTCTACAACGCATTACTCTCCTTACCGCTACCTATGCATAAAAATACTGCACCATACTTAATTTGTTATGGATTTTCACTACCGACACTACTTACACCTCTGTCACGAAAGCAAAACATAAAACAAAACAAAACACTACTTAGCACTCTCGGATGAGTAGTAGAAAAACCCCTTTCACACCATCACTGCAAGCCTGTGGTGGGTGATTCTCCATTTTTGCTACAGTAAACAGAATCAAACTCCTGGCAGGATCGCCAAATATGTAGCTTGAACCGCAACCGAGAATCACCCAACACAGCTCGATGTCCTTGCACTTTAAAATCCTCTTGACGACTGACAGCAGTAAAGGCTGTATCTTATATGCACAGAGTGTGCAAGATCTTTCCTATAGACTGATCCACGGTATATACTAATTCATACCACACAGGTCATAATACTGATGGCTATGGCCATGATCTGAAACCCATCTCGCGATCAGCATGTACAACATTTTAGAACCTTGAAACATATTCTGTATATAACTGAAGATATTTTTGAAAACATACGATAGGATGCAAACATCAAAAAGTTGCTACATTCCCGAGAGAATCAGGTTCCCGAAATAACAGGAATTGTCTGTAAACCTACGAAAATGCGTAGAATTATATTCTATTGATTAAATTTTGTGATATAGTGATAAATGTCGCATGACAAGGTTGAGAATACAACAAAAAGTGATCACTACACCAGGGGAACCAGGTTCCCGGAATGCCACGAATCCTGTCAAAACCCACCATGAAACCTTGGAATAGGCTTATTACTCCGGAATAAAGTGACCAATGCCAATTCTTTTTCCAGTTTCAAAAACAAGAAACCTAACCCATTCGTTTAGTAGGTGAATCGTTAAAATCGTTTAAGAATTAAAGGAGTCATGATGGATTATAAATTTTGTAATCCTGTAAAAAACGAATTCCTTTTGAAATAGTGTCTTCTTTCAATTAGTTTTCCATTTGAGGTAGTCACTGGGTAGTAACTGATTCTGTGGCAATCCAATGATAACTGTTATCCGAATTTCGTTAAATTCCGCGAAATTTCTGCGGAAATAGCGCATATACTAGATACTACTACGCTCATCGTTCATGTATTCAACATTTTCCTATTCCTTTCAAACAGCATTTCATCTACTGTTTGTTAAGCGTTAGGTGTATGACCAGTATGTCTCTGCCGCTACATATGCCAGTCAGACGTTTGTATCGTTGTTCACAACGACCGGCGAAAGCACATCAAGCTGGAACAATATTATTGCACACAACTTTTTGACATTTCCGGAGGTGAATGGAAACAGTTTCACCGTGAATCGTGGCATGTACACTGAGAGAAAATGCTGAGTCCAAATGTGATTAAGCCAGAGGAGCGACATCCAATTTTTTTACTATGGATTTTGACAGGTTTGCCTGTTCGTTCTTTTTTGGGGGATAAATTTATCCCCCAGTGTCAAATTACCCCAATACTGATTTATTTTGCAATAGTATGTGTGCGAATTTTGAATGTTTACGTTTTTACAGGAGAATATGATGCAAAACGCACATACCACTCAATAATGCAACATGATACAATCATGAGAAAATAGAAAAAAAATTAACGAATTATAAATAAAAACTTTTTAACTCTCGATTCCATGCTTCAAACTTAAGTATGTTCAACTTATTTGCTCAATAATTCAGAATGTTACTTGCACAAGGTACTGTCGATGCCTTTGTTCGTTTTATATCATTTTCACCCTCGGAATTGTTTATGTTGCATTCGCAGTGCACTCGTATTAGTGACTCAGAAAAGATGTGACAAAGAAGGCGTAGCTTGCCATCCCCGTGGATTAAGCCCCTCAGCAAATGTGGAAATTTATGAAGAGCATTTACAATAGTGACTTATTAACTCTGTTAATTTGAAAGGGAAAATCAAGCGAAATTACATAACGCATTTTTTCTTCAGTGTCGGTATCCATTCCCGTTTTCAATGGAGGTGCTTATGCCATGATGAAATTGTCGAGTGTTGATGCGTGGCATGATGCATGATATGTGTCACGGGGATGGAGACGGGATCCAGCGAGGTTGACAAAATCGTGTTTTGTTTATTCCCTCTCGGGGTGCTTTCACGGTAATGCGTTTCGTGTAAATAAATGCGGCAGCACATGAATTTTAATTAGAATTTCGGTCTGCTCCCACCGATGACGATGGGTCGTCCTTGGGTGAATGGCTGTGGTGAATTGGTGGTTTCGGTTCGTTTTATGTTGGAACATACTCCCCTGCTATGTCAGGACAAATACCAGGATGTGTAAGTGCTTCGCTAATTACATGTCCTTCACTCTCTAAATTGGATCATATGGCCACGAATGAGCGCTCATTAATATACTGATTGAAGTCCATTACACGAGCAAATTGGATTTTTTTTTCGATTTAATTTCGTCCACTGATTCCAACGGCAAACACTCTCGTCGCAAACTTTGTCAATAACAAGTTTCAATGGCCCATCCCGGGGACAACGTTCCCCCTGGAATCTAATTGAGTAATCATCTCTTCGAGATAGAAAAACTTTCTTATTTCCGACAAATAGCCCTCCTTCAAGAGTCATCGGACCGACAATTCTCCATTTTTGATGTAGCCAGGACCTCACCTCGAAACTAATTGAATTAATGTCCCATGAAATTTGTCATAAAAATCTGTATAACAAGGGACGGCTGGGGAAAGATTTGAGAATAATCGTAAAACCCTAATCGGGAGATTTTGCTTTATATCCGGCTTCCCTCGAGATTCAAATCCGGTGTCTCGAAACTGGAACCTTGGGAAAGTTTCCATCAAGAGAGGAGCCACAGAAATGGCCATACTTGTTCCATTGTCACACCGAGTAAGAGGCCATTTTACCTATTTTACAGCTCTCGTGCCTTAACGAGGGCGAGCAATTTTTTTTCTTTTCTATTTAACGTGCGTCTGGTTCAGAGTGGTTTGAACGATGAGAACTTTATTTTGTCATTTAATTGAATTTGTATTTTAGTTTATATTACTGAACAGAAAGACACCACCTTAAGAACATAATTGATCAGAGTTCAGCAGAATTAGCCAAATTGATTTTTCTCTAATGCATTGGTAAATCCGAACCACTGAACAATGTCAACCAGCGAATCTCTGGTTCAGTCTTGCGTGACTATGACTATGACAGAACCAACATGACGGCAACTAAGTAGAAGTACAGAAGCAAAAAATCTCCGCTTTTCCGGAGTCAATCTTCCCCCCGATGACGCCCGATGAGAGGGGCAAACTTTTCCTCATTTACAAGTTTAATGGGCAAAGTTGACTTTCCGTCAGCGCAAATAGAGATATGGAACCAGCGTCGTCGTCGTCCTCGTCGTAGTCGTTGGCGGAAAGCACGACCAGAACGAATCTAGGATCATTGACTTGATGTTCCCTGCTGGGTGATGCTGCGAACACGATGACGATGGTGTACGCATCGTCAAGGAAATGATGACACGCAATCCAAAGTTGCACAAGAGAAGGAAAAAAAAAACATAAAAAAAAACTTTTCTATTTGGACTTGGCCGTGCCCCGCCGTGATGATGGCTGGCTGGATTCCGCGCCGTCTTGTCTTGAAGTGGGAGTAGGGCTGCGAGCTGACTTTTTCTTGAGGTGGATCACAGTGGATAAGGAACTTGGCATCACGACGAGAATCGGTGCTTGATGAAATGTGGCGCTGTCCCCTATTCAAGATGGCAACGAGATGACTGAATGCGAGTGCCAGTAGAACGGTGGGTGTCATGCGATACAGGGCCCAGACAAATACCGATTGTCAAGTTGGCGGTTCGTTTGCGAGAAATCCAATTCAGGCTAATCTGCAAAGCAGTAGGCGTTTCATCGAATGCGCCGGAGGTAATGAAATTTCAGAGACAGAATCATAGGCAAGATCTGATTTCAATTGTGGTTAAGTTGGCGTGAATTGACGAAGATCTGGATTGAGTGTCGTCTTACGCACTTGGTGAAGAATTATTTTTATCACTTGTACAGGTCAAGAGCTAAAGTATATCATCGTCTTTAATAATAATCGAAATAGGTGAGACCCAAAAATTATCAATTTAAAAGCAGTCAGTATGGTATGATTTTAGATCTTTATTGAATAAAATAAACTCCAAAATAATACTTAGTGGATATCGTACCCATCTCTGCGATGAATCTTATGGTACCGCATAAACTTGCTAATGAAAGCATGAGATACTGTCTAACCTGCGCATAAAACCCCATAAAACAACTCAATTGAACTCATAAAGTCTTTTCATCAACCCTCTGCAAAATCGTTAAAAAACTCAAAGCAACTCTTCATCAACTCTTGGAATAAAAACAGCAACCACTTATTTCTCCCTGGTGATGGAGACGATGGTAACCGGCCGAGTGTCACATCGTCGGCCATGGTCTACTTTGATTGCTCATCACACACACAGAAGGACCCTTTTTTTCCTCTCGCTCGAGCCTGAACCCTGCTGACGCTCTGGGCCGGAGGTGCCTCATCATCCAATTGCCGAGCCTGTCATTTAGTGTCCCTCCGAGTTGTCGCCTTTTTTACGACCACCCCCTTGAGCACACTTCCAGGTCCCCTCCGTGAACTGTGCTCTGAGGAAAAATGGCTGTGGTGTGATAAGTGGCTGCAAAATGATAAAACACTTCAACACTCCGGCTCCTCCAGAGCGGGGAACAACAGCATAAATGCTTACAATCAGGAGTGACTGGTGCGGTTAAATTGCCGCCACGCCACACCCCGCCACCACACACTATCAGAAACGCGGTAAAAAGCCTCTTCAGTTCCCACATGAGCGAAAATGGCAGTGTCATATTCGCCGCCTCATCTGCCCGCTGCTCCACCGCACACGGGCTGTCATCGCTTTTCTCCGTTCTGTCAACACACTCGTCAAGCCGCAAGTTGAAAAATCTTCACTGACAAGGCGACGGACCAGCTCCCGGACGGGGTACGGGAGTGTATGAAGGTAATCAACAGCTCACTACTTATTACAAGCAATTTTATCCTGGAAACGACACTCCGTTACAATCATAACAACAAGTTTCCCCCCATTCGGGTGTCTCCGGAAGTAGTAGAATGTAACATCTTTTCATCGTGATGACAAGATGCGATTACAGGCACGCAGCATTGACGAATATGGAGAAAAATATGTTGAAGGCACTTGACTTTCTCGTTGAACAATATTTTAAAAAATACTTCCATAATGATGACTTCATATAATTTCAACACCTTGACCATTATTGTCTGGTCAAATTTTCCGATAAGAAAATTATTTTAAGCTTTTAGTAGAATGTATTCACTTGTCACATGACGAGATTCTACTATTCTAATTAATTCTACTACTTTATTGTACCTTCGACAGATACGTTCGACTTCAACAGTAAATCCGTCTTCAGTGTCTCGTACTAGACTCGACTTTCGTCGAATCGAGTCAAGTATGACGAGACTCTAAAGAAGGCCTTACTGTTGAGGTTGAAATACGTATCTGTCAAAAGATACAATAAAGCAGTAGAATTAAATGGAATACAGGGTTCGTAATGCTCACTCAATCTCAGGAGCACAGGATGCTCCCTCACGAAAATTTTCGGGGAGAAATCACTTTTCGGGAAAGAAAAACAGACTGGAGAGTGATAACCATTTTGCGCTTACTTCGATTTCCGCCAAACGTTGGTTTGCTATTTTTCTTTCATATTCGAGTCTTTTCGTGGCATCATCAATGCTAGTGGTAATGGCTGTGGAACAAATAACTTAATGATTTCATACAGATGGCGTGGTGATGTGGCTAGAGTAAGCGCATCCCTACGGCTATTATTGTTACTATTCTGGGTTCGAATTCCGGCGCGACCATACAATTTTGTAATTGTTCTGCGATAATTCTCGCGGAAAGTGAGTGAGTGGATAAAAAGTGATGAAACGAAAAAGAATCTTCATCTAATAGGCAAGATTTTCGCTTATCTTCCAAGGCAAATTCCAGAGAAAAGATTTATGGGTGAAAGATGATCCTCAACATAAACAACGAAAAAATATTCTCCCTTGGCCCAAAAAAACGCTTGCTTTGGTCTCATCGAAATGAAAAGTTGAAACCTTGAATAGTACAAACTCGTCTTATGACAAGCAAATGTTCCGGTCACAGCATGACCATTTTAGCTGAAATGCCATCCGCTCCTCTCTGTTCTCAATCTTCGAGGACTCGCAGTGTTGTAAAAAGTATGATACCAGTGGAAAGTGTACCAGCTATACACAACGCACAGGTGAGACTGCATGAGTGATCCAGGATCATGTGGGTCCCGGACGGTTAGAAGCTGATGGATTACATCTTTAACTTTGCTCAACATGGAGGGTGACCATATGGTATCCTAAAGAAGGACATGTCCTCCTTTTTCAATAAAAATCGAATGTCCTCCTTTTACGCCAAAATGTTCTCCTTTTCGAAGATTTTGAGAAAACAGTTGCATGAACAATGATTTTTGAAAAAGAAATTGTTTACTAAAATACTACAACAGAAATGCAGTCCCCTGAGAACATTTCGACACAGTTGTTTCATAAGGGTGAATGGCGCAAAAGTAAACAATGCCTTTTCCAGCAAATTCCTCAACAACTAGGACCGCTCCCAGGCAACAACCACTTGGAACTCCGCGCTCCGCGCCTTCTATCGAACGGAAGTGGAAAATACCGCCAGAAGTCTCTAATCTTCCTGAAATCAGCAGAAGAAGTCAATGTTTACGTTTGCGACTTTCGCCCTTATGAAACAACCATGTCGATTTATACCATTTTATGGGATTTTGAAAACGGTTTCTAGCGTATCGAATCCGATGAATATTGATTCGTGTTACAATTATGACTTTACAATAGCATAATTTTACTCACTAGCATCAAAATATCAAAACACATGGTTCTGTGCAAACGGAAGCACAAAAATACTCCCTTGTCATAAGACGAGTTTGTACAATCCCATTGAATTCCACCACTTAATTGTATCTTGACAGATACGCATTTCGACCTCTTCACCTTTCGACCGTCTTCAGTGTCTCGTACTTGACTCGACTTTTAAGTGGTGGAATTCAATGGGATTGTACAAACTCTTATGACAAGTGAAGACATTCCACTAAAAAGCTCAAAATAATTTTCTTAACAAAAATACTGTTGGTTTCGTACCAACGGGCTGAAGGGGTTAATTCCGCAATTATAATCGCCGTATTAAAACACAGGAATTTGGTGCTGTTTTACGGTCTATTATAATTTTCCTTATGGGGAGGGGTAATTTATACAAAAATTGTGTTAATGTAATCATTTTTAGTATAGTATTTATCTATATGTTTGTATGCTCCATATCTGTTTTTGTAATCTTATGCATATAAATAATTTCTTTGAATCGCATGTTTGAGCATAGTCAACTTACGTTTAGTTCCCTTTATGATCGTTCGTAGTTTGTCAGTCGTAGTCTGTCATGTCGAAATCTGTCTGTCGTGTCTACTAATTAGAATAGAGTTTGGATTTGTTCAAGGGAATTCACTTAACATGTTTCATACCATGATTGTGCACCACCCCCCATCCGCCCGAGTACGCCGGCTCCTAGCCGGCTACTTCTCTTCGCGCTCGACGTCCAGTACAGCAAGCTTGACCACTGGCCGCTCATACACTCCAGCAGCGGTTGTACGAACTGTTGCTGATCGAACCTCTCCGTCTTGGCTGGGGCGAACTGCTATGATCTCCCCTTTGGCCAGCAATTGCGAGGAAACTTCTGATCAACAATGATGACTATGTCCCCAACTTTCACTGGCCGCATACTGTCGGAGTACCATTTCGTCCTTCTTGTTATCTTCGGCAAATATTCTAGTAGCCAACGCTTCCAAAACTGGTTGGCGAAAATTTGCAAAGAACGCCAGCATTGACGTACGATGGAATTAGAATTCTCGAGCGTAGTTAGCGGTTTTATCCCATTAGAGCTTTCAAGGAGAATGTGGTTAGGGGTTAAAGCTGGAGCTGAACCGGCCTCTATCGGAATGTGCGTAATTGGCCTGGAGTTCAGCGTATTTTCGATTTCGATCAAGGCATTGCGCAAAACTTCGTCTGATGGTCGATGCGGTAGTTTCAATAACCTCAACGAATTCTTCACGCTACGAATTGAACGCTCCCAGCTCCCACCCATGTGTGGAGCCAAAGGCGGATTAAACGACCAGGTAGTCTAGGTGCTAGTGAATTCGTTCATAAGAGCTTCATCATTTAGTTCTTCTATAGCACGCTTTAATTCTCCTTTAGTCCCTACGAAATTGGTACCACGATCGCGGTAAACCGCGGTAAACCACGTCGAGCAATTAGGTTGCGTATGACCATCACACAGGATGGCGTGTTGAGCGAATGAGCTACTTCAATGTGTACTGCTCGAGTGGCCATACAAGTGGCTAGCATTCCCCATCGTTTCTCAACTCTGCGTCCGACAGATACTTCCATTGGTCCAAAGTAATCAATCCCCACATGAGTGAATGGTCTACAGAATGCCGCTAACCTTGCACCAGGCACCAGGGAGTGGCTCGCTCATTTTTGCAACGTTGGCAGTTTCTCCTCACGTTGGCACAACAAACGCGAACTCAGGGGATGGAGTACTTCTGACGTAATTCGTTTACCACGGTTCCTTGGTTGAGGTGGTGGTATTTAGTGTGATAGTTGGATATGATCAATGTGGTAACAGAAGTGCAGGAACGATATAGCTGCGAAGCCGTTTTCGCTGGTGTCGACAAACGTATGTAGCTCTATTTGTTCTCCATGGATCATCCGACTACAGTAGCATCGTGGTATTTGAACATTTTCAACCTCTGGTAACACGCGTAGCTAAGTTTACCATTTCACAAACAGAAGATCATTGAGTTCGTCATCCCGTTGAACACCAGAACGCCACACCTCTTGTAGAAGTATCTTCAAGAAAATGAGAAAGTGTGCGATTAATACGAGGGGATCGAAGATTAACATTAGCACACGCAGTATCTCTCGTTTTATCGGTCTACGCTCTCCAGATAACAGTGCTTCATCGTAGCTCGTAGCTCCAGGATGGCTACCGACGAAACCTTTCCGCGTTACGGTTTTTTACATACAGTGTGCTGCTCGGCGAACAGTAAGCGCCAAATGTCATGACGCACATCTCGAACGTATCTATTTCTCCGTCTTCATCTCTCCAAAAAAATCTTTGACGCGATCGGTCCTGTATTCGCACCTGATGGAACATTTCCCGGATATCGCCGCATAAACCGATACGATTTTCCCGAAATTTTAGAAGAATAGATAAAAGTGAGCACAGTTGATCCGGGCCTTTTAAGAGCGCGGTATTCAGTGATATTTCAAAGATAGTGGCTGCTGCATCCCACACGATTCGCACTTTTCCCGGCTTGTTCGGGTTGAAAACGGGAAACACGGGTAAATACCAGGTTCGGTGTGTCAATGGGTCTGCTTCTTCTCCTGTTGCGAGCCTTCGGATGTATCCTTTGGCCAGGTAATCCTTCATCATCTCATCTAGGGCTTAGCCCAGCATCGGATCTTTGCGCATCCGTTTTTCTAACAACTGAAAACGGCGGAATGCTATGGGTCGGTTTGATTAGTTTGAGAATCAAGCATTCTACAAGCTCGCTGATCATCGGAAGAAAGTAGGATTTCGCTTGACTTCATCACTCCCAGACGATGTCGATGGAAAAGTACTCTCTTTCATTTCTCGATGCAAGTCCTCATCGAAATGATCTTCACGTGAGCCAACATGGAACGAATAATATACCATACTAGGAACGTTTTCCCCACAGCTTCCGCCACAAATGGTCCATCCCAAACGTGTTTTGATGGCTATTGGCTGATCTTGCTTCCCTTCTCGACTCTGCAGGACCAAACATACGTGTGCGTGTAGTAAACCTATCAGAATTCTGGGACGATCATCTTCATATGAATCAATAGGCAAACCGCGTAAGTATGAGTTCTGTTGCTTCATTTTGCCCACGTTTAAAGATTGTTTTGGCAGTTGTAGCTCCTTCACCGTGCGTACTCCAGCTTGAATCTCTTCGCTCCGTCGTGGGTTCCTGCAATTGTTATTGTCGTGATACGGGACTCTTCTTCGCAGCGTTCAGTGCCACCATTCCACCGAAGGAATAATGGCGTTTCTACTCCGTCTAAGTCGAGCTCGTCCGCAAGATCCTGATCCATCAGACTAAGCTTTGATCCCTCATCTAGGAAGGCAAATGTCTTCACGTACCCGTTTCTCCCTGGCTGGATTGCCACCGGCAAGTAGCGAAATATGTAGTACAGCGCTTGAACTGGACCGATGAATGTTACAATCATGTCTTGAGGAACTGGTGCCTGGATTACGATCACTTGGGTTCGAAACAGTCTCCTTCTCTATCATTTTCTCGTTGTGCAAAAGTTCATGATGTTTTCTGGTACAGCCGTCCTTCCCACAAGCCTTGGCCTTACAACCATTATTATGCTTTTCCAAACAGCGTCGACAGAGATTGAAGTCGCGGATAACAGCCCACCGAGAATCTCGCGATAGTTCTAGAAACTGCTTGCATTTTTCAACAGACCTGCAACTTTGCTTACATACCTGGCAGTCAACGATCTTCGCTTTGCGATAGCCTTCCGCTCGCAGTGTGCGATCGAATGAAGGTGATTCTATATGTGCATTGTGGAATCCAGTACCTTTCCTAGCAGGACGCGTTTCGTTTTTTACACACTTCGGCTCTTGAATGCCTGGGGTTGCCACCGTGCTGGCAGCCTCAGCTAGTGAATAAACGACACGTTATACATATGCTCTTCCAGCTGGCATGCGCCCACTGTAGCGCAGAAATTTTGTACTTCAACTGCGAATTCCATTATAGTTTCGAGTCTATCATCTCTCAAGGCATTACTCCTCCAACGTTCGAAGGATGCATCAAACGGCTTTTGACGGCATCATAGGCTTTGCCTGATAAGCACTTCTGTAGCCTTACCGCATTTTCTGCATCCGTAAAACCACAAATGGCAGTTGTATTAGTGTAAGATGCGAAGAATATAGGCCACTCTCCTGGCTTTCCGGAAAAGTTTGGAAGATACTTCGATATAGCTTGGCGATCCGCCAGCTGAGTTTTCGTCAGCGACGCAATTTCACCGGAAAAGAATGTTTGATTTCCTTCTGACTGCTCAATTGGAGGTATTGCTTAGCTCTTCGCCTCAGTTACTCCGCCCGTACGGTGTTGGGATCTGTGCCCCTCATTACCTGGCGCTCGTGCGTAATAATAATTGCATCGATGCTTGTACTTCTTCGTTGATGCGTCGATCTCCATGACTATATGCCGTCCCTAGCAGCACACATATTCCATATAGGTTACTGCAACTCTTCTTCTTCTTCTTCTTATTGGCATTACATCCCCACACTGGGACAGAGCCGCCTCGCAGCTTAGTGTTCATTAAGCACTTCCAAAGTTATTAACTGCGAGGTTTCTAAGCCTGGTTACCATTTTTGCATTCGTATATCATGAGGCTAGCACGATGATACTTTTATGCCCAGGGAAGTCGAGACAATTTCCAATCCGAAAATTGCCTAGACCGGCACCGGGAATCGAACCCAGCCACCCTCAGCATGGTCTTGCTTTGTAGCCGCGCGTCTTACCACACTGCAACTCATATGTGACCAGATTTGGTCGCAATCAAGTTGCTGCAACCAAATTTGCCTGATTTGTGCTGCTCGGGGAAGGAATATTCGGTCGAATAACCACACTGGAGACTTCTCTCAAGGAAAACGTTCGCCCTGCGCCAACGGTTTGATGATCCTGCCACACCGAACGATGATGGTTTGTTGTTACCCTCGTTTGAACAACCGTCGCTTGATAATGATTTTGCATAGAATGCTGGGACGGATTGAATGTGTCGGGATGAATTGAGGCGCATTCTTGTTGACCAATGTTGTCATGCAACCATTCGTGTACACGGCTCATGTTGCAACTAGACGTGGAACCCTTTTCACTGGCCATTTCTTCCAGGAGGGCGTACTTTCGCTCCAGAAATTCTTTCGCCATACTTTGCTCTTCCTCTAACTTCTGCATTTGTAGTTCCAGCAACTAGGTTGTAGTCCTACAAGATGACGTTTGCGACAGATTGTTTTCAGATCTCTTATCGTCGCGATCCTCGCCACCATTCTCGGCTCTTGTTGCTTCTGAGTTGATCTTATCCACGGCATTTAACTCCTTCGGTTGCTTCGGATGTGGTGCTGCTTTACTGTTCTTCGGTTCACCAACTGGTTGAAGATTTTTGCTGGAAGTTGAACCCTCTCGTCGAATCCATGCTGCAGATACGCATTTTGGACAACTCCAACTATCGTCCTCTACTTCCTCTGTGTGTTAATGGTTTTACGCGGTTTTAGGGATTTGGGCGGTTTGGATTTACGTGGAACGTATCCCCCGCATAAAAACCGACTCCAGTGTATACCATTTACAGTCCAGCATAATTTAATTTTACACAAAAAATCAATAAAAAAAACTTTTGCATATTTTCATAAATATCAATTTTATGCAATTTATTAAGTTAACAACAAGCTACCCTTCTGAAAATTTGCCATCACCGATCCACGCACAATGCACATCCTATCCTAGGTACAGAGTAGTGAGAAGTTAGTATTGCGTAATAGAATGGAAGTGCGTACTGAGTAATGAGATGTGTGCAGTAACAAAAGAAAAGTGATCAGTGGGAAGTGAGAAATAGGGACTGAGAAGTGAATGGTGAAAATTGAGATGTGAGTGAGAAAAAGAAGGAAGAAGGAAGAAATAACAAAGAAGAAAGAAGAAGAACGAAAGAAGAACGAAGAAAGAAGAAGGAAGAAAGAAAAAGGAAGAATGAAGTAGGATGAAGGACAGGCAGAAGGAAGTAGAAAGAAAGAAGAAGGAGGGAAAAAGAAGGAATAAAGAAGAAGAAAGAAGGTGAAAGTAAGACCAATAGAAGGAAGAAGAAAGAAAGAAGAGAGGAGAAGAAAGAGGGAATATTGAAGAAGGTAGAAAGGAGGAGAAAGCAGGAAGAAGGAAGAAGGAAGAAGAAAAAGAAAAAAAAGGAAGAAAGAAGAAAGAAGCAAGAAGAAGAAAGTAGGAAGAAGAAAGGAGAAAAGAAAGAATAAGAGAAAAGTAAAATAAAGGAAGAAGGGAGACGTAAAAAAGAAAGAAAAAGAAAAAAACCCAGATTAATCCACCTAGCGGTGATGGTGCCTTTCTCGTTTTTTTCGAGTGAGTAATTTCTACGCACTGAATGAAAAAAAGGATTTTGGCCATAACTTCTGAGCCCATAGTCCGATCAATTTTCAATAGGAAATAATGGGACAGGATTCTGCGTCGAATGCAACTTGTTGCGAGCAAATCGGCTGAGGGTAAGTGCCTAAAGTGAGTGAGATCTTTTTTTTGTAAAAAAAATGTATTTTGGCCATAACTTCGAATCCCATAGTCCGATTACGCCAATTTTCAATACGAAATAATGGGACAAGATTGCGAGCAAATCGATTAAGGATAAGTGCCTGAAAAATTAGTGAGATTATTTTGTGCACACACATACACACACACGCACACACATGGACTGCGAAATGGTGAGTTGACATCTGGTCATCGAAGCATAATATCAGTAAGGACCTCAAGAGGAGCTTGTTGAAACTTCGAAAGTCGATGCTGGACGCCAAGCTGGAGAAGGCGGTCGGGACAGCCAAGTGTAAACCCGTGAAATCCGTGGAGTCGAGGCCTACCCAGACTGAGGCCCAAGGGTTCGCGGACTCGGGCAAGGTCGAATCGACCGAGGGTGTGCTAGCGAAGACGGTGGTGCCAAAGTCTACCCAGACTGAGGCTCCCCTAGTAGCACAATTCAATCACTTTTGGTTGCAGCGACTTGGTTATGACTAGATTTAGTCATATATAAGTCGCTGGAGCTTATTTGTGACATACGTGCTACTCGGGTCAAGTATTCGCTGGCACAAAAACGGGGGAGACAGTCTCCAGGGGATGAGCTACCTGGGGGCCGCTCCAAAACGCGGAGGGTTACTACTCCGAACAAGGGTAGTGGGGCTGGGAAGCTGAACCCCGGCCAGGTACCTCCAAAACCGGGGGAGGAAGGATCTGGAAAGGTCCGTCCACCCAGGAAAGACGGTGGTATGGGGTTACGGCAGGCTGAGAGCTCTCAGCCGCACCAGACCAGGGAAATAGAGAGGGGGTGACGCCTCCTGGACTCTGGTCAAGAACAAGAGGAAACCGAAGACGTCAAGGGCCGAAAAGAAGGCCCAGGCGAATGAGGGTAGCAAGAAGTCTAGGGTATGCACCAATCGCTCCAGGGGCGATGCCCTAATCATCAAAACGGACGAGGCTAAGTACTCGGACGTCTTGAAGGCTATGAGGAGTGACGTCAAGCTCGGTGAACTCGGCGTCGACGTACGTCGAATAAGACGTACCCGGATGAGCGAGATGATCCTCGAGCTGAAGCGGGGCGTCTCGCAAAAGGGCGCCGCCTACAAGAAGTTGGCGGAGGAAGTCCTAGGCGAGACGGTCAAGATGAGGGCACTCACGACGGAGGTGAATCTAAGGGTTAAAGACCTGGACGAGATCACTGAAGTCGAAGAGCTCGTCACGGTACTGCAGCGCCCAACGCAGCCTTTCGGCTATGGAAAGGTCCGGCAGGGACGCAGGTAGCATTGGTTCGGCTATCTGCAGAGGATGCCTCCAAGGTAGTCGAGTTAGGGAGCGTCAAGGTGGGATGGTCGGTGTGCCCTGTGGGCATATGTTTGCTTCAAGTGCCTGGAACCAGGGCACAAGCAATGGGCCTGCAAAGGCCCTGACAGAAGCAATCTCTGCCGACGCTGCGGATTGGAGGGACATAAGGCACAATGCTGCACGAACCCTCCCAATTGTTTGATTTGTTCCAGCAAAGCTGCGAACAGCAAGCACCCCATGGAGGGTTCGATGTGCCCGGCGTTTAAGCGTGCTGCAAAATTACAGTGCAGGTAACGCAGTGTTTGGTGTTTAGAGGAAACGGCGGAATACGTGTTGTTCGTGTGCCCACGTTTTCGCGCAATGCGTGACCACATGCTTGCCACATGTGGTCTCGACACTACCCCGGACAACCTAGTTCGGAGGATGTGTAAAGATGAAGTTGGCTGGAACGCCGTTTTATCGGCTATCGCCCAAATCGTCTCGGAGCTACACAGAAGGTGGCGCGTGGACTCAAGGATGGCTAGTTCAGGCGCAAACAAGAGATGGTCCAAGGGTTCGGAGTCGGCTTCATGGGTCATACCGGTGGTCATGCCCTGTGGTCGAACTCGATCCTTTTATCGAACAAGTGGCCGCGCGAAGAACGTTGCTGGTATCGTTGCTTTCGCGGCGTCGGTCAACCGGGCGTGTTCCGAGCCCGAGGACGAAAAAGGGGTCCTCGTCAAGGCTGGGGTAGGCGTAGGCACCACGTCGGCAAGTCCCTCTGTGTGTTGGCGAATAGACCCTGTCGCAGAGAGGTCAATTTGGGATGCATGCGGCATCATCATTCTTGATACCAGTCGTGCAGAGGGAAGCAGGCGCGAAGTCGACCCTTCCCACCTTCCAAGGACATAGGGCGTGGTAAGGCCACCTGGAAAGCCGGCAATGCGCTGGCACGATAACATGGTGTTCTTCTAATAAGCGAGTCACGATGTTCGATGCTGCAAGGACACACAGCTAACCTCGAGGGTGCGTCGTGCACTGGCCCCCCTTTGAAGCATTACTTTCTGGTTGTACCGAAGGGACGATGGGCTTGGCGGCAATGGAAACGGTTTAGCGGGTCGAGGATGTAGTCCTGCCTCTCTCGTTTGCTGTTGGAGGTGGTCCCTAACCCCGCACTTTCTGGACAACCCAGGATGTCTGTTGAGCAGATTCCCCCTCCATTGCTTAGGGAGAAAAAAAAAACACGCACACATAGACAATTCAATTCGTCGAACTGAATCGATTGGTATATAACACTATGAGTCTCCGGGACTCTATAAAAAATCGTTTTTGGAGCGAACATATAGCCTTTACGTATACTTTGTATACGAGAAAGGCAAAAAGAAAGATTAAAGAAGGAAGAAGGAAGATGGAACAAAGAAAAAGGTAGAAGGAAAAATAAAGAAGAAAAAAGGAAGAAGGAAGATAAAAAGAAAGGGAGCACTTCTCACTTTTAATTTCTCACTTGCTTCTTGCTTTTCACTTCTCACTTCTTGCATTTCACTTCTCATGTCTTATTTCTTATGAGCTGTGAGATTTTTTTCATTCCACACCTAGCGCTGTACACTTCATGTAATTCTCACTACTCATTTGTCATTACTCACTTTTCGCTACAGGCAATTTTTACAGACTACAGGATTTTTTCCAATCATTCTGCCAAACGGCATTCTGTTAAATGGCCTGACACCAGGATAGATATGCCGCAGAAATTAGGAAGAGTTTGCCGAGAATATTCCAAAATTTCAACGAATTTTTAAAGAATTTCTCAAAGGAATTCCAAAAATTACGAACAATTTCCAAAGGAGACGTCGAAGATTTTCGGGGAGGAAATTTCGAAGGGTTGTATACTATTTTGCCGAAACACATTTTGCGGAATTGTTTTTCCGGAACAATTGCGGAAACTTCCGGAGGAATTCCTAGTGGAACTTCCGGAGGAATTCCTGGAGGAACTTCCGGAGGAATTTTTGGAGGAACTTCCGGAGGAATTTCTGGAGGAACTTCCGGAGGAACTTCTGGAGGAATTTCTGGAGGAACTTCTGGAGGAATTTCTGGAGGAACTTCTGGAGGAATTTCTGGAGGAACTTCTGGAGGAATTTCTGGAGGAACTTCCGGAGGAATTTCTGGAGGAACTTCCGGAGGAATTTCTGGAGGAACTTCCGGAGGAATTTCTGGAGGAACTTCCGGAGGAATTTCTGGAGAAACTTCCGGTGGAATTCCTGGAGGAACTTCCGGAGGAATTCCTGGAGGAACTTCCGGAGGAATTCCTGGAGGAACTTCCGGAGGAATTCCTGGAGGAACTTCCGGAGGAATTCCTGGAGGAACTTCCGGAGGAATTCCTGGAGGAACTTCCGGAGGAATTCCTGGAGGAACTTCCGGAGGAATTCCTGGAGGAACTTCCGGAGGAATTCCTGGAGGAACTTCCGGAGGAATTCCTGGAGGAACTTCCGGAGGAATTCCTGGAGGAACTTCCGGAGGAATTCCTGGAGGAACTTCCGGAGGAATTCCTGGAGGAACTTCCGGAGGAATTCCTGGAGGAACTTCCGGAGGAATTCCTGGAGGAACTTCCGGAGGAATTCCTGGAGGAACTTCCGGAGGAATTCCTGGAGGAACTTCCGGAGGAATTCCTGGAGGAACTTCGGAGGAATTCTGAGGAACTTCCGGAGGAATTCCTGGAGGAACTTCGGAGGAATTCCTGGAGGAACTTCCGGAGGAATTCCTGGAGGAACTCCCGGAGGAATTCCTGGAGGAACTTCCGGAGGAATTCCTGGAGGAACTTCCGGAGGAATTCCTGGAGGAACTTCCGGAGGAATTCCTGGAGGAACTTCGGAGGAATTCCTGGAGGAACTTCCGGAGGAATTCCTGGAGGAACTTCCGGAAGAATTCCTGGAGGAACTTCCGGAGGAATTCCTGGAGGAACTTCCGGAGGAATTCCTGGAGGAACTTCCGGAGGAATTCCTGGAGGAACTTCCGGAGGAATTCCTGGAGAAACTTCCGGAGGAATTCCTGGAGGAACGTCCGGAGGAATTCCTGAAGGAACTTCCGGAGGAACCTGAAGGAACTTCTGGAGGAATTCCTGGAGGAACTTCCGGAGGAATTCCTGGAAGAACTTCCCGAAGAATTCCTGGAGGAACCTTCGGAGGAATTAATATGTTCCCAAAATTTTGCAGGATATATTCTTTGAACATTTATGGAACATTTGAAAATCACCCGTTATGATGATTATGATAATGATAAATGTTCTAATCAACTATATCCAGTTTTACAAACAAAGTTTCGAATAATTTTTTTTTTCTCAAAACAACACCAAATAAAATTTGTCTATCATTCAAAGCCATCGATATTAAAATACGAAAAACAAATCAGAGAAATCTTGTGAGCAATATGGATTTTCAACTAAAAATCAGTGTTTACTAAAATAGTGGAAAATAATGTTTTTTGCCCACAAAATAAACTAATCGGAATGACTTAATTGAAAAGACTTTAGTTTGATTAACCATAGAAAATCAATAAAGATATTTAAAAAAGGCTCATGCTTATTTTTTATATAGCGATATGATTACTTTTCTATGATGTGTATTATAAGTTTCCATGTGCAATGCTATGAAGTTCCCAACTTAAATCATTTGGAATGAACTCCGAACTTTCATAATATTTTGTGAGAATTCTTATTCTATCAAATTCATATCAAACTACATTTGGCGAAGGATTTTGTCCGGTTTAAAATTATCGAGCGTTTTTTTTTGAATATCTAGGTCTTTCCTAAGAAGGATTTATGGTTCTTTAACGCTTTTGGAGGCATCAAGTTATTCTTTACGTATGCTATAAAACCCCAATAAATCTGTCGATGTTACTAGGACTGAACCGGGGTTTCGAAAATTTAATCAAAATAAACATCCTAAGAGCCTAAAAGGATTTTATGGCCTTTCCGTCAGTCATTGCGACTCGATGCTTCTCTGTTCAAAACATCCTGTATTAACGACAATCTTCCCGCTATTTGAACCTCATGACCTTGCCATTCTGGCAACTTTTTGCGTCGTAAATTCGTCAACACAATATAATTATTTGTTTCCAAGCCAGTGGTCAAAGTTAGTTACCATGAAACCATGAAACTTGCTAAAACAACAACAGTCGTAAAACTCAGGGCGCATCATAAATGAAGGTCGTGCCACTTCTGGACGTTACGTTGGGAAAGTTACGGTCGACAAACATCCAGATCCAGTTTCCCTACTACCCTAAATGCAAAAACTCGGCAACACACCCAGCCAAGTGTCGAAGATGATGAGTAAAATCAGAGGAAAAATCTTACACACGTCAACGTAGTGTAGGTACTTACCCCTCCCACATGTGCACGATGTTACCCGCACAATCAGGTCCCATTTATCTAGCCGAGCAGACTGATGCTGAACGGAGCCGCATCTGTTCCCTCCCAGTGACAATGAGATGATATTGTGCGGCGGTCGCACATGCTACTTCTTCGTCAACAAAGACGATAAGCTTTTGTGCCTATATTTACGTTCTCCGCCATCGGGTCCTACTTGTAGGATCTTCCTACAACAACGCCAACGTCTGGCAGGAAGTTGAGAGAAGTTAGCGTGCATTATGGCACCACCCCCTGCCCCATCTCGTTATGATTCATAAGCACGACTAACAATGGAACGCGTCCCGCCCGGTTGGAAGCACGCGCTTTTCCCGCCTTTTCCGGCTACGGGCGAAGGCGTAGGCGGAAGTCGTCGTCGATATGAGTAACGACCGTAATAAAAAGCCTATTTAATAAAACGCTTATTTATTGAACGACATAAACCGACCAGAACCGGGGCCCGTTGTCAGCGGGTGGTCATGACGAACGATTTCTGCCGAAAGTGGGAAACCGCCGCTGTTGGGCAGGGGGACAACTTTGGTCACGCTCGCTCAAATCGCCACTGGAACTGGATTACGCTGCGAATGTCCGGTCCGGTTCAAGATTTATGGATGAAGGACGATCAATATGGTCTGGTCAGTTTCGATGCGATGGATTGGGAGCGGAAGGTGGAATATTTGAGTAGCTGTTTATTGTTGCTGGAAAACGATCATCGAAGAACTTTTGATGAATCTTTTATCGTTGCTGAGTGTGCAAACTAAAATATTGAGGTTCTAAGACTTCGGTCAGACAGATGGTATATGGGAAACATTCTTCGAGATTTTCGACTGGAATTCTTTAAAATTTTATTCTTTTGAATTTCCGCAGAAAATCTTTCGATTTTCCACGGAAACCAGAATTTGTAGAGCATTCCTGTAGGTTTCCACTCCAAGGGGCTTTTACTTTATTTACAACAAATCATTGGCATTTCCATTTCAATTCTTCGAAATTTCCGCGGAAAGTTCTAAGGATTTTCTACTGAAATATATTTCCAATTTCCAATTGACAATTGACAAAAATACAATTGACAAAAATCTTTGGAATTTTCGATAGAAAATTCTTCCAAAGCTGCACAAAAAATAAATTCATATTTGCGCGAAAAAAATATTTTGAATATACGCGGGATTTTTTTAAAATTTCCTTTAAAAATTTTTTGGAGTGTTCATTGAAAAGCCTTTGAATTTTTCAAGAGAAACTTTTCGAAATTGGCGAAACAAGGCGAATGTTGTTATAGAAAAGAGTTTAAGGAAGTATTTAATTTAATGTTTTATTAATTTGGGAATGTATGATTGTGGAAATTAGAAGGATTTTGCAAAGAATTATGATAATTGAGAAGTGCAAAGTTATAAATTGAAAGTGAGAAGTGAGACGTTTTGTTTCGCACTTCTGATTTCTTATTTCATACTTTTCAATTGTCATTAATCTCTTCCTACTTGTTACATTCAATATTGTTCGGCCAAACGACATTAACGGTCCTATGACAGGTTTGAACTGTTCGCCCAATTATATTTTTTGGCCATGTGATGTATTCGGCTAAATAGCCCTGTTCGGACTAACGACTGCCAATTTATCTGGCAAGCATTAGATAGGCTCCACAAGCCAAAACTTGTCATCTCACTTTCTCGTAAATGATTAGCTCCCCATCTTTTATCACACGAAAGTAAATAGCGTTAACGCAGCTAGCCATCGATCGGAATTGATCGGTCCTTATATTCACCACCACAATGACCTCATCGTATCGCAATCAATATGAGAGGCAGTTAGTTAGGTTTGACCATCGAAGTATATCTCGTCGCAGTCCTACAATCAAGACTTTTTTTTTCATCTAAAAGTGTTCAAATAAATCGGTCGTTTTAAATCAAGTTCGATTCACGAGTTTTAAGTTGCATCTCCGAAACCACATCATCACAAACAGTCCCTGACAGATGAAGAAACATTTTGGTCCTACGAGCCGGATTGACCATTGGATGATTGAAAGTGTCGCGTATCGCGGTGTTGTGTTATAGTGAGTGCTAGTGGACTGGAACAATTATAGACAATTATAGAAAAATATTGCAATTTGAAACGACGATGGAAATTCTGGAGGAGGCGATGAAAAAGATATACGTTCTAGGACGGAAGATTGAGGTGCTTACCGAGGAAGCGGATAAAAGGGACCTGATGGATTCCAAGGAAAAGCCGGCGGAATTGAAAGCCCAATTGACGGCACTCGTAAGCGACAGAAGGAAAACACCGCCATTATTCAGTAAGCCGAAAACACGTACTGTGAGCTGAAAGCAGCATTGAAGCTTCTTCGACTGAAGCAAAATCCAGAATCATCATCTGGGTCATTCAGAGCCACAAATCAAGCAGGTTGCACTGCTTTGTCTGCGGTGAAGTTACCGGAGATTCGATATCCTAATTTCGGTGGTAGAATCCGAGACTGGGTCACGTTCAGAGATATGTTCAGAAGCTTGATCCACCGAAATCAACGACTTACTGGCATAGATATATCGTGAATGAGCCCCTGCAAGAAATCGGAATGACTGACAAAACGAATGCGAATTACACCATCGCCTTACAACTGCTGCAGAAACGGTATAAAAACAAAAGGCTTATGTAAAATCTCATACCGACGCTTTTTTTGACGTAGAGCCGTTGAAACGGGAGAACTACGAATCTCTTTGCCATCTTATCAGCGAGTATGAACGTATTCTCCAAATGCTGGACACAATCGACACATCAAAATGAAGCACGATCTTTGTGCATATGATTTGCGCCAGACTGGATGCGGCAACACTGCAAAATTGGGAAACATATCACAGTTCAACTGAAGTTCCTACATTCGCACAGCTGATGGATTTCCTACGCAAACACTGTGCCATTCGACAGTCGATTGCGCCGACGAAATCAGTTTAATTCGAGGTGAAGAAGTCCAAGTTAACTGTAAGTCATGACTTCCGCTTTAGTTTCTAGTCGATGTCCATTTTGCTCTGAAGAAATGCATTTGAACCATTTGTTTGAGATTTATTTATCATCAGACTAAGGCCGGAGTGGCCTGTGCTGCACATAAAAGACTTCTCCATTCAGCTCGGTCCATGGCTGCACTTCGCCAACCACGCAGTCTGCGGAGGGTCCCCAAGTCGTCCTCCACCTGATCGATCCACCTTGCCCGCTGTGCACCTCGCCTTCTTATTCCCGTCGGATCGTTGTCGAGAACCATTTTCACCGGATTACTGTCCGACATTCTGGCTACGTGCCCGGCCCACCGCAGTCTTCCGATTTTCGCGGTGTGAACGATGGATGGTTCTCCCAACAGCTGATGCAACTCGTGGTTCATTCGCCTCCTCCACGTACCGTCCGCCATCTGCACCCCACCATAGATGGTACGCAACACTTTCCTTTCGAAAACTCCCAGTGCGCGTTGGTCCTCCACGAGCATCGTCCAGGTCTCGTGTCCGTAGAGAACTACCGGTCTTATAGGCGTTTTGTAGATAGTCAGTTTGGTACGGCGGCGAACTCTATTCGATCGGAACGTCTTGCGGAGTCCAAAGTATGTACGATTTCCAGCCACTATGCGTCTCCGAATTTCTCTGCTGGTATCGTTATCGGCGGTCACCAGTGAGCCCAAGTACACGAATTCTTCAACCACCTCGATTTCGTCACCACCGATAGAAACTCGTGATGGGTGGCTCACATTGACCTCTCTTGAGCCTCTTCCTATCATGTACTTCGTCTTCGACGTGTTGATGACTAGTCCAATCCGTTTAGCTTCGCTTTTCAGTCTGATGTAGGCTTTGTTTGAGATACTGCATATGTAACATTTTAGGCAAAAAATGAGATTTTTATTTATTCCGAATCCTCGTCCAAAAATACGTATTCTGGCAAAAAACACGAAAAAAAAAATTTGTTCGGGAATGTATGAAAAAAAATTCGTTTGTTTGAGAAACTACATATGTCCAAGTACTTTGAAGAGCAATTGTGGAGTACTGCTTACATTGTTTGCACTGAAAGAGCTCCAGGGTGTTGAGTTATGCCATAAACTATTGATTTGTATCGAAGAAATCGAAAGATTCGGTGCCAATTTGTTCAAAAACAGTTTTATGTTGTTTTCTCGAAATAGTGTAAAATGGACTTATGCAGTTTCTCAAACAAATGATTCATTTAGCGTTCTAGTGTCAAGGGTTTATTATGATAAAGATTCCTGAGCGATATGAGAAGTGAAACGTAATGGGTTGTGCCTGAATTGCCTATCGTTGTCGCACATGGTTCGAGCTTGTACTGCTGGCGTGTGTCGTTACTGCCAGAAGAAGCAGCATTCTCTCCTTCATTCCGAAGGTTCTAACGGAGGAAAACCCACCGCGTTTACGCCGCAGAACGATTCCTCCGGTCCACTAGTTCAGAACCGATCACGTATGACAAACACACAGCAAATACAAGCCCAGAGTCAACCAACACATACTCAACCGACTGGTCCACCAGTTCGTTTCCGGTTTCAAACACAAATTTGTTTTCGCAAACATATCCACAACAACTCGTCACAGATCACACACTTTCATGCAATTCCCTATACCTGTCCCCATACATACTGCTACTCGTCAAGTTTTCCTTTCGACAGCGCTAGTGCGCGTGTCGGACAAGAATGGAAATACTCAGCCAACAAGAGTTCTTTTGGATTCATGTTCGGAGTACTGTTTCGTCACAAGTCTTGATCAACGACTGAAGTTGACTGCAATTCCCAGCCACCTGTCGGTAGCCGGAATCGGAGGCTCGGTCGTCAAGTCCACGAAGAAGGTCGAGGCTATGATAGCTCCACGATCGTTTCGTATTTCTCTCAATTCCACGATGACCTGTTATTGGAGGACAAAATGAAGATTACCGACGACCGACGGCCCAATGCTACAACGGACGGTGTTTGGGTGGGTCGTATCAGGTCGCATTCCTGGAAATATCGTCGAGATCTCCAACACAGTTACTTATTCCTGTTCCATTATTGAACTGCGAGAGCTCGTCACTAAGTCTTGGGAGTTGGAGTCGTGCAATAGTTCCAGTACGTTATCTGTTGAAGAGACGATTTGCGAAGAGCACTTCGAGAAGACGACGGTACTAGACACTGAGTTACGGTTCGTCGTTACGCTACCCAAAAAAGAACACGTCGTTAATCGGTTAGGAGACTCCAAGGCCAGCGCACTGAAACTGCTTCACAGGATGGATGGAACATCCAGCTGAAAGCACTCTAATTAGAATTTGTTCAAGAATATCTCGCGATGAACCACATGCGTCAGATTGACGACGAAGAGTCCGCAAAACCATCGTATTATTTACCACATCACTTTGTGCTCAAACCGGACAGCACGACAACCAAGTTGCGAGTCGTGTTCAACGCATCTTGCCGCTCTACGTCAAGAGTATCGTTAAACGATGGACTAATGGTTGGACCGGCAGTACAGGATGACTTGCTTTCTATCATAACGCGTTTCCGATTCTGGAAGTTTTAGTAGCGGACATTGCCAAATTGTGCCGCATGGTCTAAGTAGCAGCAGTCGACCAACCATAGCAACGGATTCTGTGGAAAAATTCGTCAAACGATCCAGCTAAGTTGTATGAGCTAACTACAGTTACGTACGGCACAGCGTCAGCGCCGTATTTGGCTAAAAGATGTCTGCAGCAGTAAGCTACTGAAGAAGAAGTTTAACATCCGACAGCTGCAAGAGTTGTGCGTAAAGATGTCTACGTGGACAATTTGATGACTGGTACGGACACTTTGGAAGAGGGAACGACACTCGATGCTGATATAATTTCGTTGACAAAGTCAACAGACTTCATGTTACACAAAAGGAATTCGAATAACTCTCAGTTTTGTCCATCGTTCTATACTTGAACTTGAGTCTACGTCGATGGTCAAAACGATTGGACTCGTGTGGGAGCCGGCCAATGACAGCTTCAAATTTTCAATGCCAAAACGGAGCACTGAGCCTCTTATGTCCGAGCAAGCAGTTCTTGCTGACACCGCTCGCATCTTCGACCCACTCTAGCTCATCGGTCTGGTCACAGTTCACCCAAAAATCTTTCTGCAGCAGCTCTGGAAATATAAATTAGATTGGGACGAAGCTCTGCCCGGTAATCTCCAGATATTCGTTTCGTAGAAACGCTAGCGCCTCGGAATCATTCTCGGTACCAAGATGGGTAGGGTTCAGTATCAGTCTAGCATCCGTAGAATTACATGGTTTTTGTGACGCATCGGAAGCTGCATATGGTATGTGACTGTATCTGCGGTGCGAATCGAGCAACTGATCGGTCTCCGTTCGCCTCATCACGTCGAAGGCTGCGCCATTGGAGGATCTCTCTCGAAAGAAGAAGAAGCAGTCAATTCCACGACTGGAACTGACGTCAGCTTAGCTTCTCAGCCATCTTTATGAAAAACTCCGCAATAGCGTCAAAATACTTACAACAGAGCTTACTTCTGGACTGACTCCATAACCTAAACCCAAATCCCTACCCCGTCCGTCCTGTGTTAAGTAATTTTTAACCTTGAGTCGCCACGAGTATTATAGTCTATGTCCCTCCCAACTAACTGTAAAGATAAGATGATATACCATGTAAAAATATCATACTTGAGAATTGCGGCTCCGCAAAGTCTCACACACGACTGAGCCTACCAAATAAATGAAATGGTTAAAAAAAATAGACCGACTCCATGATAATGAAGTGTTGGCTTTCTTCACTGCCGTCTCGTTGGCAAATCTTTGTCGCCTACAGAGTATCAGAAATCCAGCATTATACCAAGTTTGGAGTTGGGAATCACGTCGCCTGCGGACATAGTGTCCCGCGGAATGACGCCCGTACATCTCGCATACCAGTCTCTGTGGTTTGAAGGTCCACTGTGGCTACGTCACGATCAATCTACGTTGCCCAAATCAGCAATCGTCCAACCAGAGTTTGACAAATCCCTATTGGAGAAAAGGTCTTCAACATCCATTGCCGTTCAAATCAAGTCGCATAGTACCATATTCTTGCTACAATCATCGTTTTAGGCACTACTGCGCATCGTTACCTGAATCCGTCGATTTGTTTACAACGCTGCACCGAAAAATAGAGCCCACAAACGCAGCGGAAAATTGTCGACAACTGAACTCAACGAATCAGAACTCTAATTAGTACGATTGGCCCAGTCGGAAAGTTTTCAGCGGAAATAACAGCATTATCTAAAAAACAACCCATCGGTGCATCCTCAAAATTGCTAGCAGCAAACCCAATCCTGATTGACATGCTCCCATACCGAGTTGTGATTCGAGGTAAACCACAGTTGGTCATGTAAGACAACGCAACCAACTTTGTTGGAGCAAATAAAAAACTTGAGTAACTACGGCAGCATATGAACAATCGGCAGGTTCAACACCCAGTAGTCAATGCAACCCTAGAAGATGGCGTCGAATTCAAATTCATTCCTTCCCGTACCCCCCATTTTGGTGGTCTCTGGGAGGCGGCTGCAAAGTCCTTCAAAAATCATTTCCGGAAATCCATCGGCAAAAGAACGCTGACCTACGACGAGCTCCACACCGTAATTCATCAGATTGCGGCGATACTGATTTCCAGACCGTTACCACCCGTGAGCAACGATCCGACTGACTTTACTGCGTTAACTCCAGGACATTTCCTAGTGGGAAGGCCACTCACGGCGGTTTCAGAGCCAGAATAGCAGGAAATTCTAGAAAATCTTCTGGCAACGAACTCAAGCCTTTGTCCAGCAATTATGAAGGAAGTGGAAGACTCAGTACCTCAGCGATGTATACAATCGAACAAAATGGACTCGGAGCCGCGACAACATCAGTATCGGTAAAATGGTTCTAGTTAAGGAAGATAAATTGCCACCCCAGAAATGGCGGCTAGGAAGAGTGACCGAAATATTCCCCGGTCAGAACGGAAACATTCGTGTCGTAGCCATCCGAACCTAAGACGGCATCTTTAAAAGAGGCATTTCAATAATCTGCATTCTTCCTATTCGGGAACTGTTCGTCGTTCCCATCAGAAGAGCAGATCTTTTCCAACTAGGTGCTTTGGCATCGCGGAGGGCCTTAAATAGTGGTCTTCCGCCGTCCAGTTGAGTATTTTTTTATTTCATTTCAAAAAATTTAAATATGTTCATCCTTCATAGCTGCATCCACGTCCCGGTTACCGGGACGGTTCCATCAAGAAGTCGTCGTTAAACTCATCCGTTAGCCACTCCGTTCTATCAATAATCCCGCATGAAGGTTCTCCTGTAACGTCAAGCATGTCTGTCCAGGGTTTCGGTGCACGTTATCGCACTCATTATTCACAAGATCTTGTTGTGATCGCAGCTACACTGTTCATCATCGGAAATCATCCACAAGCGCGCTCGATCTGCTGCTCCATCTGACCGGTCATCACTCGACTTGAACACTCGAAATGAAGACCACTTCAGTTCTGTTTTAGGCACGTCAGAACACTCAGCTGCAGCATGCGATCATCCTTCCACACCAGGAGTGCCATTCAAGGTATTACCGTCGTACCGGTAGTACCAGCGGAGGCCCGGATGCAAGGGCCCCGCACCAGACAAGCTCTGTTAAAATTGTTCAGTTCCTTGTAAAAAGCTTCCCATGTTCTTCAGAATCGTGCACCCACCGCAGGCCTGGAGGCCTCATCCCATTGATGGCCGACAACCGTCGGCATATACTTGGACGAAGAACCACATTGCTGCCGTGGCGTTGCAATATCCCTCAAGGCCAACCGGAGAAGCCTCCGACGAAAATGTACAGTCCAACAGCAACTCAAGCAGATTAAAACTCCTTCCCAGCTAATTTGCTTGAAGTTAACTCCTCTGTCAATTAAAAATATCAGGCATGGACGTTCAAGACCTCACGACAATCCGCAGAACATCAAAACAAAAATATGAGGTATATTTGCAGCGACTCGGAAGCCTCCTTTCAAGAGGCTCGGAAGCCTCCTTTCAAGAGGCTCGGAAGCCTCCTTTCAAGAGGCTCGGAAGCCTCCTTTCAAGAGGCTCGGAAGCCTCCTTTCAAGAGGCTCGGAAGCCACCTTTCAAGAGGCTCGGAAGCCTTCTTTCAAGAGGCTCGGAAGCCTCCTTTCAAGAGGCTCGGAAGCCTCCTTTCAAGAGGCTCGGAAGCCTCCTTTCAAGAGGCTCGGAAGCCTCCTTTCAAGAGGCTCGGAAGCCTCCTTTCAAGAGGCCCGGAAGCCTCCTTTCAAGAGGGCGGGAACCTCCTTTCAAGAGGCTCGGAAGCCTCCTTTCAAGAGGCTCGGAAGCCTCCTTTCAAGAGGCTCGGAAGCCTCCTTTCAAGAGGCTCTGGAAGCCTCCCTCCCAGAGGCTCTGGAAGCCTCCTTTCAAAAGGCCCTGGAAGCCTCCTGTAATGAGGCTCGGAAGCCTCCTTTCAAGAGGCTCGGAAGCCTCCTTTCAAAGGCTCGGAAGCCTCCTTTCAAGAGGCCTGGAAGCCTCCTTTCAAGAGGCCTGGAAGCTTCCTTTCAAGAGGCTCGGAAGCCTCCTTTAAAGAGGCTCGAAAGCCTCCTTCCAAGAGGCTCGGAATCCTCATTCCAAGAGGTTTGGAAGCCTCCTTTCAAGAGGTACGAAAGCCTCCTTTCAAGAGGCTCGGAAGCCACCTTTCAAGAGGCTCGGAAGCCACCTTTCAAGAGGCTCGGAAGCCACCTTTCAAGAGGCTCGGAAGCCTCCTTTCAAGAGGCTCGGAAGCCTCCTTTCAAGAGGCTATATATATATATATATAAGACCCGTATTCTTCGTCTGGTTTTGAACGCGCTTTGTTTACATCGGTGTGTCACAGTAAATTACACAGTATTATAGCATAATTCGTATTCTTCGATTGCCCGTATCGACGCAGAACACTTACGTGAATTTGTATATTCTGGAGTTCATTCAAGTTATCGAAGTGATTGGTGCGATTTGCCACTTAAAAATAGTGAACACTGACTGATACCAACAATGGCTTCCATTTGTATTGCCTGCAGCAACGATCTCGTTGTGGAAGATGAAATTGTATGTGGTGGTTTTGTAAGTCAACATTTCATATCGGTTGCGTACATCTGTGTGCAGAAACCCGTACTCTCATCCAGACAAACTCACAACTTTTCTGGATGTGTTTGTCCTGTACGAAAATGATGCAAAATGCAAACTTTCGTCAGGCAATTGCATCGACCAATGAGGCTATGCTACACCTCGAGGTGCAGCAGAACAAAGTGTTAGAAGAACTGCGAACCGAAATCAAACAAAACACAGCGAAAATCAATCCTATACTTAGCCTGACACCCCGCACTCCAAAACGTGTAGGAGAATTCAGTTTCTCTTCACAGCTTGCTAAAAGGAATAGAATTGATGGTAGCAATTCCGAAAAACCGCAAACTATACGAAAAGAGCAGATAGGGAGCAAAGAGGATGATCAAAGCTTCGTCGTACCCTTGGCTCGACGCGAGCAAAAATGTTGGTTGTATCTCTCACAATTTGACCCCAGTGCTACTGCAGATGACATTTCACAATTGGTAAAGCGAAATTTGGAAACTGAGTCGGAGGTACAAGCGGTTAAGCTCATTCCTAAGGGTCGAAAACTTGAGGAATTGTCCTTCGTTTCCTTCAAGGTCGGTGTACAAATGGATTTAAGAGAAAAGGCACTGCTGGCCACGTCGTGGCAAAAGGGTATATATTTCCGAGAGTTCGAATTTGCTCGTTCCACACGCCCTGAGGTCTTTCGTTTCGAGCCCTAGTCTCAATTTGCACGCACCCGTCATCGTTTCTCCGCCAACGTTCTCAAATTCTCCCACCTCCTCTACGTCCGTTTCTTTTCCTGGAACGAATAAAGCAAATCAGACTCGCTCCTATGAAGAGTTGCGTATCTATTACCAAAACATGAACAGCATCCGCGGTGCTAATCGATTGCAGTCAGTGTTCTTGTCGTCCCTCGAACATGACTATGATATTTATGTTTTCTGTGAAACCAATTTGGATCTCTTAATTACGAATCAAATGATATTTCATGAATCATACGTTACATACCGTTGCGATCGTACATTGTCCAATGCCGATAAATCCTCTGGCGGCGGTGTTCTTATTGCCGTGAAAGCCTCGCTCGCTAGCTCCATCGTCAAAGAATCAATCTGCAATGAAGAAGCCACAGTGAAAATATCAATTGGAGATATTGATTTATTTGTGTGCTGTATTTACTTACCTCCCGACGCAAGCCTGGCACGGTATAGACCGTATACCGAGAGCGTTCGCAGCATGGTTGAAGTAGTGAGTCCTGAAAGCAAATTCATCGTTGTTGGCGATTTCAATTTGAAAAACACTACTTGGTACCGTGAAAATGAAAATGATCTTCATCTCTTACCTCTACAAGTTCGCACACCGGAGGAATCCATCACTGTTGACGAAATGTCTTCCAGTGGTTTGCTGCAAGTGTGTGGAATACCGAATCAAAACAATCGCTTTCTCGATCTTATTTTCACTAACGACGAGGAGTGCGTTCAAACTGAGCTGTGTGAACCTTTAGTTCAAAATGAAACGCACCACAATGCGATGATGCTCACCGTTAACTACAACAAGCTCATTTACGACGAGGACTCAACAATCGATCAGCCAACACGCACGCGACTGGACTTGCAGCGGTGTGATCACACTGCTGTCATGCAAGAGCTATTAGCCGTAGAATGGAGTGACATTTTCATTGAGAATGATTGCTTCGACTCACAAATAATGAAACCTATGATCGATTCCATGGTAAGCTTCCTGTGCTGCTTCGAGATGTTTGATTTATTAGGTAGTGATTTTCATCATGTGAGTAACGCTGTTGATTTTAACGTACTGGCATTTTACGCTATCGTATATGAAATTTTTTCGAAGCACTGTCGCATTATTAGTAATAAGCCAGGAAGTGCTAGGTACCCAGAATGGTTTGATTTCGATACAATACAGCTAATGAAGACTAAGAAGAAGCTCTACAACAAATTTCGAAAAAGTAAATCTCATCATGACGAATGCATGTATAGGCAAGCTAGAAGTGAATTTAAAAATAAGCAGCGATCGCAGTATAAAGCGTATATGCACGAACTACAACTGAATATTCAGGGAAATCCAAAACTATTTTGGAACTATGTACGGAAGAAGCGACGTGACACAGGAATACCAGTAAATGTGATGTACCATTCAAAAAAAGCTGACTGCTCTGAACAAGCAACTGAGCTGTTCGCTGATTTTTTCAATGCTGTTTATTCAGAATGTAATCAGATTGAGGCACACGAAATCAACACATGTAATGAAAGGTTCCCGGAGTTTTCTTTAACTCTTGCCGAAGTGCGTCAAAAAATAGAACAGTTGGACATCTCCAAAAGCACCGGTCCTGACGGTATTTCGAACTTTTCGGTCAAGAAGTATGTTGATGCATTTGCAGTACCTTTAAGTAGTCTGTTCAACCTGTCTTTACGTTGCGGCAACTTCCCAATACTGTGGAAAATATCGCATATTGTATCAGTCCATAAAAAGGGTTCCAAGCAAGCAGTGGAGAATTATAGAGGTATAGCTATTTTATCGGCAATACCAAAAATGTTCGAAAGCCTTGTATACGATCGACTCTATGCGTGGATTGAACCCAGGATTGCAGTTCAGCAGCATGGCTTCAAAGAAAAACGATCTACAACGACCAATTTGGCAGAATTTGTGTCGAGGACAACGCAATGGATGATGGACGGTCTGCAAGTGGATGCAATTTATACGGATATGTCAAAAGCATTCGATGTAATTAACACTAACGCCATATTGTCTGTCTTGGGAAAGCATGGCATTGAAGGATCAGTACTTTGTTGGCTGCGAACATATTTGGAAAACCGGATTCAGTACGTTAAGGTTAATAAATCGAGATCTAAGCCGTTCCGAGTAAATTCTGGTGTACCGCAAGGCAGCCATTTGGGCCCTTTACTCTTCATCGTCATTATGAATGAATTGCCGAGTTTCCTGGAAGGCGCATATATTCTTATCTACGCTGACGATGTTAAAATTTTCTTCCCAATACGTCGTTTCGAGGACTGCTGGAATCTTCAACGAAATCTTGATCGCTTCTCAAATTTCTGTGCGAAGTTTGGCCTAAAAGTTAATGTATCAAAATGTTGTGTAGTATCGTTCTCCAGAAAGATTAACACAATTAATTTTGATTACCGGGTGAATACAATGCTGATAAATCGGACAACGTGTACAAATGACTTAGGGATTGAATTGGACCGTGGATTAACTTTTGTTAATCACACAGAAAAAGTGATTGCGAAGGCAAACGCAATGTTTGGAATGATCAAACGTCTTGGACATGATTTTGATGATCCCTATACTATAATCGCCCTCTACGTCGGACTGGTCCGTTCAAGTATAGAGTATGCAGGCATAGTTTGGCAACCGTATTACGAAACACACAAATCAAGAATCGAAAGCATACAGAAATTTGTGCGCTTCGCGCTTCGAAATCTGGGCTGGAGAGATGCTTTACCCAACTACAACTCGCTATGTATGCTGGTTGGGCTCGATACATTAGAAACCCGGAGAAAGGTAGCTGACGCGCTCTTTTTAAAGGATATTATTGACGGAAAATATGTGTCTCCTTACTTGTTAGGACAAGTTACTTTTTACGAGGGAAGAGTAGGTTTAAGATATTCTCGACAATTTCAAATTCCCAACAGATTTCAGAACTATGCTAGAAATGAACCGATGTATCGTATGATGTCTCTGTATAATGCAAACTGTGAACGTTTAAATGTAATAATGTCTAGAGAACAAACCTAACATGGGCTTAGTCATAGTTTTAGTTGAATGACCAATGAATGTATGTATTTTAGAATAAGATAATGGGCATGCTGCCTACCATCAAATAAATTAAATCAAAATCAAATAAAGCCTCCTTTCAAGAGGCTCCAGGAAGCCTCCTTTCAAGAGGCTCGGAAGCCTCCTTTCAAGAGGCTGGAAGCCTCCTTTCAAGAGGCTCAGGAAGCCTCCTTTCAAGAAGCTAGGAAGCCTCCTTTCACGAGGCTCGGGAAGCCTCCTTTCAAGAGCCTCGGGCAGCCTCCTTTCAAGAGGCTCGGGAAGCCTCCTTTCGAGAGGCTCGGGAAGCCTCCTTTCAAGAGGCTCGGGAAGCCTCCTTTCAAGAGGCTCGGGAAGCCTCCTTTCAAGAGGCTAGGAAGCCTCCTTTCAAGAGGCTCGGAAGCCTCTTTTCAAGAGGCTCGGACGCATCCTTTCAAGAGGCTCGGAAGCCTCCATCCAAGAAGCCTCTTTTCAAGAGGTTCGGAAGCCTCCTTTCAAGAGGCTCGGAAGCCTCCTTTCAAGAGGCCCGGAAGCCTCCTTTGAAGAGGCTTGGAAGCCTCCTTTGAAGAGGCTCGGAAGCCTCCTTTGAAGAGGCTCAGGAAGCCTCCTTTCAAAGGCTCAGGTGCCTCCTTTCAAGAGGCCTGGGAGCCTCCTTCCAAGAGGCTCGGAAGCCTCCTTCCAAGAGGCCCGAAAGCCACCTTCCAAGAGGCCCAGAAGCCGCCTTCCAAGAGGCTCAAGCCTCCTTCCAAGAGGCTGGAAGCCTCCTTCCAAGAGGCTCGGAAGCCTCCTTCCAAGAGGCTCAAGCCTCCTTCCCCGAGGCCCGGAAGCCTCCTTCCAAGAGGCTCGGAAGCCTCCTTCCAAGAGGCTCGGAAGCCTCCTGCCAAGAGGCTCGGAAGCCTCCTTCCAAGAGGCTCGGAAGCCTCCTTCCAAGAGGCTCGGAAGCCTCCTTCCAAGAGGCTCGGAAGCCTCCTTCCAAGAGGCTCGGAAGCCTCCTTCCAAGAGGCCCGGAAGCCTCCTTCCAAAAGACTCGGAAGCCTCCTTCCAAGAGGCTCGGAAGCCTCCTTCCAAGAGGCTCGGAAGCCTCCTTCCAAGAGGCTCGGAAGCCTCCTTCCAATAGGCTCGGAAGCCTCCTTCCAAGAGGCTCGGAAGCCTCCTTCCAAGAGGCTCGGAAGCCTCCTTCCAAGAGGCTCGGAAGCCTCCTTCCAAGAGGCTCGGAAGCCTCCTTCCAAGAGGCTCGGAAGCCTCCTTCCAAGAGGCTCCTTCCAAGAGGCTCGGAAGCCTCCTTCCAAGAGGCTCGGAAGCCTCCTTCCAAGAGGCTCGGAAGCCTCCTTCCAAGAGGCTCGGAAGCCTCCTTCCAAGAGGCTCGGAAGCCTCCTTCCAAGAGGCTCGGAAGCTTGATTAGATTTTGTCAACAGTGAGCACGCATGTTAACAAAAAGAAGCGACGAAATTTGTGCCCTTTTTTTTGTTTCGCGATAAGATGAATATACGTTTAGTGCGATGGACATCGGAACGTTTCTCCTATATAAAAGCATGAAAATATGGGAATATTAAAATATGAAAATAAGAAATCTCTAAATATGATGTAATAAAAAATTAAAAAAAATGAGGGCATGAAATTAAAAAAAAAATAGATACAAAATAAGAATTTTTAAAAACATAAAATCATGAGAATATGAAAATATTGAAAATTTGAAAATTTAAACAGTGATATACATAACAGTATAAAATTATGAAAACATGACAATATGAAGATCTGAAAATAAGATGCGTCTGTTAGCGAATCTCGATTTCCATTTTCACGGGTTAGTCAATATTTTGCAACTGGAGCCCCTTAGCATTAGCTTTTTTGCGACAAAAGTTTTAACTTTTTTGATAAACCAGGGTTCAGATTGGTGTCACGCCATTGTGTCTGAATCTAACGAATTGTTTTTTTTTGTTTTTGCTGCATCCTGTTTTTGACGTAGGATTTTCAACCACAGAATCATATCTTTAGTATATTCATTCATTAAACTCTCATATGTTGCGTTGCTGACAATGCTTATGACTTTTATTCTAAGTGAATTTACAACTGCTTAATATCCACAACATGATCTTCCAATAACCGTGTAACTGAATATTCAACATTTATGATCACGTGTCGGTAGCAGAACATGTTGACATTTTTTTCCAAACAACAGACATGCTTTCCAGGCGCATAGAATTCTTTCACACACTTTTGGTCCTGGCCTTCAGTTCTATTACGTTACGTGAATTTGGTCCACTGGTTGGTCGTTGGAGTTTGTTGATAAAACGTCCCCCATAGTCGTCCATCGAACGGTAAAAACCTACTTTGTCTGAGGAATGGCAGCGAAAATTGGGGCAAACGTTTGCTCTCGTCAGGAATCGAATGAGTGCGGTCTGCCAACCAACGACTACGACGACCGGTAATTCCATTGCAGATTCCGATCCGTCTTCCTCGCCAGCATTCCCATCGACAACTTTTTGCGCCTGCTACCTACAGAACTACTGCGAAACTACGTGCCGCTCCGTAAATGGAACAGTCATGACGACGAATGCGACCACCACCGCCAGTCACTACCAGCAGCAGCAGCATCTGTACAACCAAAGGGACGTGATATCGGTCGCCTAGCTCGCACGTGCTGCTCTGTTTTAAGCAGCGCTAGGATGACGCGTCGTGATAGGACTTTTCGATTGTTCGTGGGCCGTGTTGAAATTTCGAAGCCGTCCTCGGCAATGACTGCCATGTCAATACCATCAATCAAAGCAAGCAATGAATTGGAAAATTGTGATGAAACAGATTTCTAAAACCATCCAAGTAGCCCTTCCCCGATAAATGTTTCACTTTACAAATAGGTTGCCATGGGCCACGGTTGCTATTTGCTGGATGGAAGATGGCATCCGAAGCTCTCGAAAGCTTTTGAGAATTCCGGGAAAATCCACTTGCCCGAAGGAGAGAGTTCATAATGATTGAATCTCGCCTCGAATCAAGAGTCTATTTTGCGACCCCCATTACAGCGCTGGCTTCCAACCCAACTTGAGCAAATAGACTCCATTAATCCTGGCGATTTGAACTTGTTACTCTGTTGTGTTGGTCGTCTGGCTGCCTTCTTGACAGCAACCGCCATCGTCGTCATTCGACCGAGTCGACGACGATGACAGGGCATGACACTTCGAGTGCGTGTTCAAAATGTGGAGGAACACAGTCTGGTGTAGGCGCTGGCTGATCCTTGTTGGCTGTTTCACCAACCGGGGAGGCAGAGAGTGTCCTAATCAAATTCATCGCCATGTTTATCCCCAAACATTGTCCATGGTGTGCGGAAGAGCCATAGACCGACCGATATTCCGGATGCGTGAAAGTGTTTTCTCCTTGAGACACGAACGGTGATCGGGGTTGGAAAAGCGTTCGGAAGTAAACAGCTCATGGCAGTGTAAAGTTGTGCCAGGCTCAAAAACAAACAATCACAAGGCACGAAAGCAAGCGACCATGCTCCGGATCCCATTTCCGCATCAGACGTGGTTGCCTGAGTCTGGAGAACAAAAAAAAATAACATCAACATCAGCAGACCTGCTGATATGGACAGGATACGGCCGACACGAGCGGCCGAGACGTGGAGTTGGTTGTGGTAAAAATATAAATGGGCTTTACTGCGTTGCCTCCTCCCGGGGCTACCGTGCCGCACCGTTATGAATGGGACAGGCCATCCGAGAGGAAAAACACTAAATTGAGAGTTTATTCATGGAACTTCAGACTGCTCCATATAAACAACAAATGGAGACATGAAGAGTGGAATGTATTTTTTAGGGATTTTAGTACGGCATAAGCTGATGAGTAGGCGGGTGAATAGAATGGATTCCTGGGCCTACTTTGCTTCCCGGGAATTACGTTCTGTGTACGTGGTTGTGTATTTTATTATTATCCATGCTATGCTTTTCAACAGCTTCGTTAAATACTTGGGGATTTCTTCAGTGCATGGCTGGTTGCTCATTCAAACTGATTATTTGACTAATGGAGCGCAACAATATTTAGGAAATAATGAGTACGGATATTAGTCATGTAAATAAAAGTAATGAGTGTGAGGATGGTATTATCATAAATCAACTGGAAATTTGGAAAATATTTGTAGTTTGCCAAGAACATCTGAAAACATCAGATTGAATTTGCAATCGAATAGAGCCCCTCACCTTATAGGAAATCGAATAAAAGGACATAACCGCTAGGCTAGTAATATTCAATAATTATCATGTTTGAGAACCTGACGTACGTATGCACAGCATCTGAAAGATTTTACTCGAAAATTTTTTGAAGATAACCACTTTCTTCGATGGGATTTGATCCAACGACCGTCAGTACGCTAGACTGGTGCTATTTCCATCACCAAAATCTATTTTCTCAATCAAGATTTTTAGCCCACGGCTGGCTCATCTTTCAGACTAAAGTACAATGTCCATGTTCAAGGTGTGCTACAGATGAAGATGGTGACTAAGAAGTCATCCAAGCAGCTACGTTGTCTAAATAATAGATGAGGGCTCAAGACACGTAGAGAGTTAGAAGTTTCATGGTCAACCACTCCAAGGAGTTTCAGAGCTCATCGTTATTCATATCCTTTCGGCCGCACTCGACCAAGAAACAAGGGAGCTGTGGGAAGCTACGATCGAGCATGGAGAACTACCCACTTATGACGATACAATTGAATTCCTATGAAAATGTTCTCTCATTTTGGAGAGATGTGAGTCAATCCTACCAGCGATGCCTGCATCCAAGCAAGTGCCTGCTAAGCCGGCAGCACTCAAAAATCTCTGTAGCAGTGACCCCATCCAACGAAATCATCTGTGAATTGTGTAATTGGGACCATCCAAATTGCAAGTGCAATGCCTTCAAAAACATGAGCATTGTTCAACGGCTGGCAAAGGCTCGATATGCCAAAGTGTGTTTCAATTGCTTGCGCAAGGGCCATATGATTCAAACGTGTCCATCGCAGCGCTTGTGTGCGAAATGCAACAAGAAACACCATAGGGTAACTGTACCAGTTTTTGGCCATGTTCCTAATTTGGCCAGTCATCGTAAGAAAGTAGCGGTAATTAACAAATTGACTGCCATCGAGCCCTAACGAAGATCTCATCCCGGATCGAAACGTCGGCGATGAAGTAAAACTGTCAACGCTATTACCTATGACTGAAAGCCAATCCGAAAATTAAGTTACAAATTTCACAGTCGTAATCTACTTGAAAAACCTACGGTTTGTTATAAATTATTGGCAACGTGGAATCAGATCAACAAGAAAATGAAAGTGTATCGGTGACTACATCTTATCTCGGTGGAGAAATTATTCGGGCTCCCAAACAGGTACTTCTTCAAACGGCAGTGATAGATGTTTTTGATGCACGTGGTCGTCCTCATCTATACCGTGCGCTATTGGATTCCGGGTCACAGGCACACATCTTGTTGCAGGCGATGCTCGGGATGCCAATTATTAAATGCAACAAAACTGTTGTTGGTGCGAATGCAATGAAGAGACTTGTAAATAAGAGGATGAACGTGAATTTGTCGACAAGATACTGCCACCTCCAAGACATATCTGATCGACAAACGGTCGGGGTTCAACCAAATCACACCAAGCGCCAACGAAAAATAACCCATTTTTCTGCTCAAACTTTCGTTTAGCAGATTTAGTTAGTCGCAAATCTTACCAGATATCCCTCAATCCAATAACTGAGGATATCCTAATGCAAATGTACGCTTAAATTGATGTGAAACTATTTTCGTTGTCCTTGTACGAACAAAATATCACCAGTCAGTCGAAAAGCCGCTTGGTGCGATTTGGCTGAACCCCGACCAAACAGGAATCGTTCAGTCTGCAGAGATTAACGTGTCGTCGTGGAATATACCTTCTGAGAAGAAGTGGAGAATTTCATGCAAGCATATCGACGGGATGAATCTGACCGATTTGTGGCTCATATGCCATTTCGGGAGGAAGTTGAGGAACTTGAAGACAACGGAATTCTTGCATTGAAACGATTCATTGCCTTAGAAAGGAAACTGTCACGGAATACTGAGCTGCGTAATGAGTATCTTGCGTTCATTAGAGAGTACAAATTACTTGGTAACTCGATAGTTCTTCCAAAATCCACTGCAGCATATTTGAGTGTTTCTGAAATGCAAGCTGTGTTGAAATGCATTGTCAAGGCGATTCAAAGGGTGGAGAAATTCGCAACATAGAAAATGGAGCAGTTCCTCACCGATTGGAAAATCTTAGATCCTTCCTTGATAAGGATCAGTTGCTAAGGGTAGGAGGTCACTTGCAAAGGTCGAACCTATCTTAGGTTCGAGCAAAACATCAGCTTCTTTTGCCAAGTCACCCACTAACCGAAATGATTATCAGAAAGATTCATACCGAAAACATGCACATTGGACCTTCAGGACTGCTAGCAATTGTTTGACAGAGGTTCTGGCACTTGAAGGGTATTTCCATGGTATTTTCCGAAAGATTCCACGCAGATGTGTTCCATGTTTCCGAGCACAGTCTAAAGGTCTCCAGCAACTTATGGATAACCTTTCTAAGGAGCGCGTTAACGTAGCAGCAACATTTGAATATACGGGTGTCGACTACGCTGGTCCCGTAACTGTAAAGCAAGGGAAATATCGTCCAAATGTTGTAAAGTGCTACGTCGCTGTGTTTGTGTGCATGACGACGAAAAATTTGCATCTTGAATTAGTGTCGGATCTTACCATTGCTGCACTGGAACGCTTCATCAATCGTCGTGGTTCAGTTCGGAAATTGTTCTCCGAACTTTGTTGGGGCTTCAAAAGAACTTCATCAGTTTTATAAGAATCTTCAAAGCGAAGCCCACTGCCGAGCAGTCCACGATTTCTTGATAGCTAGATAGATAGAATGGCCTTTCATCCCTCCCAGAGCCCCAAACTTTGGAGGTCTATGGGAGGCGGGGGTGAAAAGTGTCAAAACGCACCTGAAGAGAACATTACAAAACGCAACCCTAACCTTTGAAGAGTACTGAATAGTGCTTACCCACGTTGAGGCTATATTGATTTCTAGGCCCTTGTTCAGCGTCTCCGATAATCCAGATGAGCCTTTTCCGTTTACACCGGCGCATCTGTAAATTGGAAGACCATTGGCGAAGCGGCCATATTTCTGATGCCAGCATCAAAATCATCGATTAAATTAATTCGAAAGCGTAATCATAGTCGACGAAAAACTGCCATTAAATAGGTATCATGATATTTTGGCGAAGTAGAGCGCTTGGAGCCGATCGAAATATAAAAATTGATTAAGGTGACTCGGGGAAGCACCCCAAGTAACCAAAAGTTCCTTTGAGAGTGCGTTTTTCGCTTAATCAGATTCACTGAGCTGCTTAAACGAAAAACGTACTCTTAAAGAAACTTTTGGTTACTTGCGACTACACAACGTGCTATTTTTCCTATCTTTTGTCTCTTTCTAGCATTATCACCTCGTAACTTTGGAGCGGCGTATTTCGGTTTTCAGTTGTTTGATGTAGGGACAAGGCAGGTATTTCCGTCCATCGTCATAGGGGCTAAAACCATCGAAAGGAACGTCCTTTAGCTAGAACTCCACTATAGCAGAACGTATCTCCTGAGCTTACGATTTGATACGGATGAGTTTGTCAAAAAAGTTTCTCTTTTATTGGTTTTCGAGACTATGACGAAAAGACGAAAATACCTGCCTAAACCCTAACTGGAAATGCATCGGCATGTAGATTGCGAGTAAGCACGTGCCGCTTATACTTTTATAAATCATATTTGTTGTACCAAAAATTAAGCATTCAATGATGAAAATGATGACGATTTGATGATTGTTCCGGCTTCCCGTATCCCCTTAAAGGCATCAATATTCTTGATGAAATATTGCGAGAAAAGAGAAAAATTCTAACTTTGCGGAGCAAAGAAGAAGAAGAAGCAGACTGAGTGTCGGAAACTTCAAAATGGCATGCACTGTACGAAAAGTGTTGATATTTCTTGATATTAGGAATATTCGAGAAATCTAAAATGTTTCTAAATCACATAAATATATGACAAAATGCCTTCAAAGTATCATAAAACTTGTTTAAAAAATATAGCGGCATGTAACACTCGTTTAAAGTTGCATATTCCCGTTGATTTTAATAATCAACATTCACACCGAAAAAATAAACCAAAAATTTTTACCGTGCAACAAGTGATTTGACGTTTGCGGAACAGCTTTCCGACAGTCGACCGTCGGACCCCGGTTCGAATTTTTCAATCTTCTCGCAATACACCTCGCATTCATACTTTCGCACAAGTGATCAAAAAATGATGAGAAATAATCAAGTCCTTTTGAAAAAACCCAATTTATTTCACCGAGTAGTGATACTGCCTTTCTCGTATTTAGTCAAGACACCAACCTTATTTATCTGAATTTATCCGGCCCGCGGGCCGTACGTTGGGCAGCCCTGGTTTAAGCCGTTTGGCAGCGCAGTATAATTACTTGACACTTTACCGGTCGCTAATAAACGCGCTGCTATAACAGTAGCTCGACTGACAGGTGACCAAATTTGGTAGCGCGATAAGAGCGCTGCTATTTGATGAACTGTCAACTGTCAAACGTCACCGGAACAGAATACAGCAACCAAATTGAGAGCCGAAAATAGTGACCGATGCGGAAACGAGTAACGAAACTAAAATGTGTGCGTGCGCGGGTGTTTAAAATGCTCGCGACCGGTAATGATGCTCTGAGAGTTTTAGTTATTAGAGGTTTAGTTATTGGGGATTTTTTGAAAATTTTCCATTTTGCGGATTCCGTTAAGTTCTTCCGCAGCTGTCAAAGTTCTTCCGCAGGCTTGAGAACCTTTGAAACACTGAAACAAAAAGCAGATAATTGGTGTTGTCATCGTAGTATGCCATGCGAAACGACAGATAAAATGTATGATGTGACAGTTGCGGCAGTTTATAAATTGAACCGGAAAGCTTTCTCTGGAACAGCAATACAAGAAGACTTCTGTCGCGTTAACATTTGATAAGTTTCATTGGAATTTAAGTATGAAATAAAGTCTGTCCAATCTTTGACTAAAAACACGATTGTTCTTGCGGAAAGAATACAGTCCATATATTTTTTAAAACCGGGAAAATTTAGGCCGGAATAAGTAGCTACCTTCTCATCACTGCATTTATCGATCACTTTTTCAACAAAATGTTCAACCCCCATTTTCTTTATAATGGAACTACTGTCTGAGTGATCAGCAAAAAATATATTTATCAGTATCTGAATAAAATTAACAAATGAAACAGAAACGGTTTAGAATCAAATACCCATCCATGTCTTTTACGTTTTCATAAATAAAGTTTAAAAAAATAACAAATTATTGTCGATTTCACCAATTTGAAGAGTTATGTGTAGATTGTGATTTGCCCGCTTCTTTTTTTCACACTCACTCTCATTTCGGGTTGATCGATTTTTGTTACTGAAATCTACCCAATTATAACCAATTACTCGTTAGTCACATGTAAGCATGTACACTAAATCGATTCCCGACATGATTTGACGTCTATTTGTTTTCAGATTGAGCACTCACACACAAATATTATACACGGAAAATCAAACTTTTTTGAGTGTTTTGAGTGTGAGAAAAAAAATCTCGCAAAACTCTTATAAAGTGCAAAAAGTGCAATACGTTTTCAAATTCCTTTAGCGTAAACATAAACACCAGTTTTACAGTTTGTATTCGAATGTATTGGTGAACCTAGGTTGGATGTCGATAAATCGGCAGAGCGAACTTCATTCATTTTGGGTCGGATCTTGTGCGGATCGCGATCCAACCTGAAAGAAAAACCGAACGTTTTGACAGCTGTTAGAGCGGCTCCGGCGCAGAACTAGGTTCGACCCAGCAATAATCGTAAACGACATAAAATACGTATTAGGAACTAGCTCTGCGTCGAACACGTCGTAGAACCGTGGACACGTCGTTATTTTGGGTTGAGTTTTACGAAAAGATTAGACACCGGCTCAAAAAGAGAAGAAATCCAAACAAAGGGTGTTCAAGGCTCATTTCGAGCTAAGAGCGACCAGCGAGTTCACCGGACCTGAACCCTACGAACTTCACTGTCTGGAGTATGTTGCAGGCCGGGTATGTTCTAAAACATCATGTTTTTTGTGCAAGTCCTGGAGTGACATCTTGTGGCGTCTGGTAAAATACCACAAGAGCACCTGCCAGACCGTGTAATTCTGTTTGAGTGCGGTATGTGGCTATAAAGAAGATAATGGTTTCTTTATGACCCAGCACACGTGTTTCGTAGTAGCCAAACTATCACACGGCAGTGTATTAGAGGGTGGGAATCCTCCATCCGTCATTGGTTCTACCCATTGAACCCTCAATAGTTCTCCCGGAACTGCTTTTTAGTATTATTTCTGGGTACTGCAATACTTACTTCTTTTTGGTGCCTCTTTTCGATGTTCTGTTTAACTTCTAAACGCTTTGGACCCATAGTTCGTGCACTTTCGGGCATTTAAACTCCCTGTTTGTACCAGTAAGCATACCAAACCCCTTGAGCCCTTTAGATATTTGCCTTGTGCCATTCAGAACGACATCTATTTTGGGTAATTTAACTCTCAACGTGCTCACAATCTACTCAGATAGTCCCCGGTGGTGGATTTATCCTACAACAGCTAGAGGTGAGCCTCTCAAATAAAGACAATTCAATTAAATTTCTACGAAGCTCCCCGAGTGCCGAGGTCTATCCAGAGATTTCGGGTGGAGATAGCTTCCAGTTCAATGATGACCCGACGTCCCGAAGCTGGTGCGTTTGCATGAAACGATCAATTCAACTAGGATCGCTGATGACCGATTTTCAATGCCCTTGAACCATTTCTTCTTCTTCTTCTTATTAGCATTACATCCCCACACTGGGACAGAGCCGCCTCGCAGCTTAGTGTTCATTAAGCACTTCCACAGTTATTAACTGCGAGGTTTCTAAGCCAGGTTACCATTTTTGCATTCGTATATCATGAGGCTAGAGCACGATGATACTTTTATGCCCCGGGAAGTCGAGACAATTTCCAATCCGAAAATTGCCTAGACCGGCACCGGGAATCGAACCAAGCCACCCTCAGCATGGTCTTGCTTTGAAGCCGCGCGTCTTACCACAAGGCTAAGGAGGCCCTTGAACCATTTAGCTCCCAATTTAGTCGATGAGCTAGAGATGTGCGCCGGTCCGGAAATCATCGGCTGTGGTGTTTATCTGGTTTTGCTTGGTAGCGACGGCGTTTTCGGCGTGATAACTGCTGAAACAATCACACAATAATATGAACATAGGAGCCTTAAGGATCAGTAACTCTATAATGTAATTCTTTCTTAGCTGAGGTTATATTTGGAAGTTTTCATTATTTTTCTGGGTTCAAAAGTATCATCGTGGCCTCATCATATACGAATGCGAAAATGTTAACTTAGGACGTGCTTAATCAATACGGAATTCTACCATTGTGGGCGAGAATATTTTACAAAAGCTTTGCTAAAAACACATTGGGCCCTGGAAAAAAAACCAAGCGAATCGATTTGGTGAAGCAAAATTTTAATAAAAGACACCACTATCCAATAAGTGTTCACAAAAACAACATCAACAACTTTGTCACAATTCTTCATTTATTCTTTTCCTCTTGGTCTCCCAGCAACCGTCATTCCATACCCGCAAACAGCAAATAATGTCACCGTAGCCAACAAATTAGTTTACATTCATAAACAAGTGTTTCCATTCGCGGTCTCATTAATTCGTCCAATTAGCAAAACCAAACATTCTCCATGGCAATAATGTCAGCCTGAATAGCGCGCTTAATTTGCTCTAATCGGGCGGATTGATCCGCTGGATAACTGAAAAACCCTTTTTTTGTTACCCTCCTCTGTTGACTACAGTCGTAATCCCGTCGCCTTGGTTCACTTTGCAATCCCGGTCGGTGCCCCTAATTTTCATTCATTCGCGATTAATGCTGCTTTTCACTCTCTCACTCGAACGTCCATTCCATATTCAAAGCAACCGTTTTCGTTTCCTTTCTTGATAACGGGGCTGAAATCCGACAAACCAGCTGCTACTTCCCCAACCTTTGCCCCCGTTTCCGTGCTGCCGAGTCCATTCATTTCGATGAAGGTCCCTTAGGTTGGGTTAGGTCAAACATTTGTATCGATTTCGGGATTCCTTTTCGAATCCATCTGGTCCGATGCTAAGTATCCCCGGAGACATAATCGTTTTCGCCATCGTCGGTCGAAGTATTGTGAACGACTTTCCATGAATTGGTCAAAAGTCCGTCTCACTATCAAATCTTGGATTTAATCCAAAGCGGCACATGAAATAAGTGCCACATCAGCTGCTGCGACTTATTTGAATGGAATGCCAATTGACAGCACGCAAGTGTTCTCGAGCCTTGAGCAGCATAACCTCTCCAACAATCTTATGGTCTCTTAGTTCAAGCAATTTAATGGTGCTCTATCCTCTTACTTGCCGGCGGTTGCTTAGTAGAAATGATGGGTAAACAAGGAAAGCATCAACGGGGGGCAATCGATTCCATCCCAAAGGGCTCCCCGAGGCCTGAAACGTCTTCGTTAAGTGCTGTTGTCTCTTCCCCTCACCACGCATCGTCAACTAGCCGAATCATCATTCGACTTTCTGCCATTGCCATTTCTGGATTTGGTGACTGCGGGTGGATGAAGAAAGTCCTACAGTGATTTTCAAAATTTTGTTTGGTTTGGATTTGTAAAACAAGCTATTGTAGATCATAAGGCGAATAATTTTCAGTACACAAAATGTTTATATTTCAGGTTTTTCTCGTTTAATGAATTATAATCTCTCTTCGACTGGTGGAGAAAAGGTGGGGCGGCTGTTGTACCTGTGCCATGTCCTTATGAAAATTTAACAACATGCATTAACTGCCGTTTCAACACACCAAATAATTAGAAATCTTACGTAAGGACCACGTATCGTAGCCTGACATGTTTAAGGACATAAACGAAAACCTTCTTTCGGACGAGCGTGAGGCGATCCACTACGAAGAGCACCGAAATGGCGATATGGCAGAGAACTATGGCGAACTTAGGAGCATGCGCGAACAACATACGTTTTTCGGCTCCGGATCTCCAAAAATCCAGGAGGAGACTCCACAGGACGTGCGTCTACACGATTCGCTAACGGCATGGCAACGAAGCCCACAATAATTTTCACAAATGTGGGCAATTCCTGATAAACTGAGCCATATCTCTTTACTATGCCTCTTTGGAAATATTTTACATAAAATGAGTCCAATTTCGTTGATTTTAGTGCACTCTGACCAAATATATTGTCAAATAGTTCTAAAATAAAGGGGAAATGTACGTAACGCTAAAATTGGACTTTTTCAACCCCCTCCCCTATGTCACACTTTTGTATGAAGCTTCCGAAAATTTTGTATGGATCGTCACACTCCACTCAACCGCCCTCGCCCCTCTAAGCGTTACGTAATTTGTGGATGTTCCCAAATATTGTTTTTCCATAACTCGCGGCTTATGAAAACACCTCCATTCGATTTTCTTGGAATTTTTTAACTTAAACATGCGTTTCTTTGTTGATTTTTAGGAGCTCAGTGATATTGGTTACCAACTTACAAGTATGAAGGGAGTTGGGATAAACTGAGTCATGCCTTCATTTACAGTGTCGTTAGGTACATGGACCTCTTTTCCCTTAATTTTTCGAAAAATTTGATACAATATGAGCCCAATTCGGTTGAACTTGGTGCGCTTCAAACAAAGATACTTACTTGATGGGCTACAGCTCTTCCATGAACCTACGCCGAATGGAGTATCCTTCTCCACTGGACTCGATCCTGGGCCAATCGTTCCAGTCGCCCTGAACATTGAGCGCCCTCAGGTCCTCTTCAACTGCAAAAAGCCATCGCAAATCCAAAGCCATCAAACACTCCGAAAGCTCTCCGATCAGCCTCCTTTAACGTCCATGTCTCATGGCCGTATAAAGCCACCGGAAGAATCAGAGTAGTATACAGCGCGAGTTTTGTTTTCGTTTGCAGACTACGGGACTTAAGCTGGTTACGAAGTCCGTAATAAGCCCTATTTGCAGCTGCAATACGCATTTTCACCTCGCGGGTAACATCATTATCGCACGTCACTAAAGTTCCAAGATACACAAATTCTTCTACCACTTCAAATTTTTCACCATCCAGCACCATTTCGCTACCACCACCACTAATGAACCCACGTTGATTGCCAGCGACCATGTACTTCGTTTTGCTGGTATTGATCGTGAGTCCAATCCTCGCTGTCTCCCTCTTAAAAGGCACAAAAGCCTCTTCCACGGCACGGCGATCAATTCCGATAATATCGATATCGTCCGCAAATCTCAGGAGCATATGCGATTTTGTGATAATGGTACCGCTTCTTTGCACACCAGCTCTCCTAATCGCTCCCTCGAGCGCTATATTGAACAGTAGATTCAAGAGTGCAGGGTAATCCATCTTAGGTAACAAATGACGTTGATCTTTCATTCGCATCCCTTATAATTGATTTCGATCCGTCCAACGTTAAACGAATCAGCCGTATCATTTACGCTGTAAAAATCATGTTCAAGCATAATTTGCCATAATTCATTCCGTTTCGGTGAATCGTACGCCGCCTTGAAATCAATAAACAGATGATGTGTCTGCAAGTTGTACAACCGGAATTTATCAAGGATTTGTCTCAGGGTAAACATTCGATCCGTCGTTGATCGGACCTCACGAAAGCCTGCTTGGTATTCGTTGACGAAGGACTTTTCAAGCGGTCTCAATCTGTTGAACAGAATACGGGACATAATTTTGTACGCCGAATTAAGGAGGGTTATTCCTCGGTAATTGGCGCACTCCAGTCTGTGCCCTTTCTTGAAGAGAGGGCAAATGAGGCCGCCCAACCAGCTAGCAGGCATTTCCTCGTCTTCCCATATTGTCGACATAATATGGTGCAGAACTTCATAAAGCTGCTCACTGCCATGTTTGAGAAGTTCAGCCGGGAGCTGGTCCTTCCCGGAAGCCTTATTGTTTTTCAGCTCTTTGACAGCTTTTTTTAACCTCATCTAGTGTAGGTGACTCCACAGCTTGACCATCGTCGCTAATATTTATTATGTTCACCGATGCACAGTCACTTCCACTATTCAACAAAGTCTCGAAGACAGATAAAACTGAAGTGGCTTCCACCTGGCAGCCACTTCAGTTTTATCTGTCAGCAAATTCCCTTGTTGGTCGTTGCACATGACGGGAGATGGCGCTGTCTTTCTCCGCATGCCATTGACAGACTCATAAAACCTCCGCATATCATTCTGCTGCTTTTTTTCTGCGCCTTACTAATAACTTGTTCTTCGTACTCTTTTTTCTTCCTGCGGTGGGTTCGTTTTTCGGCTGCTCTTGCTTCCTTGTACCGATCTCTATTCGATCGAGTACCCGACACCAACATCCGGCTTCTGGCAACGTTCTTCTCGTCTGTCACTCTCTGACACTCCACATCGAACCAACCCGTCCTGGGTCGCCTCTGTGCAGTGCCTACCACTTCTCGTGCTGTTGTGCTTACCGCTCCATGGATCGACTCCCATAGATCGTTGATGTTGTCGCTAACATTGATTGCACTTATCCGTTCGTCGAGCTTCTGGCGGTACTCAGCTGATACTCCTTCCGCCGACAATCGCTGGATATTGTAACGCATCGTTCGCTGTGATCTTTCGTTCGATACAGTTGACAACCGTAATCGAATTTTACTGACAACGAGGTAGTGATCAGAGTCAATGTTCGGACCTCTGAATGTCCGCACATCGATAACATCCGAGAAATGGCGCCCATCCACCAGAACATGGTCTATCTGGTTGCAAGTTTCACCATTTGGGTGTCTCCAGGTGTGCTTTCGGATGTTCTTTCGTGCAAAGTAGGTGCTACTGATGGCCATCCCTCTGGCAGCAGCAAAATTTACTAGCCGTAGGCCGTTGTCATTGCCATTCAAACAAAGATATTGACATATAATTCCTAAAAATGGGGAACAATAGTCCATATTATATTTCTATGGCACGTGCGTGCGGTCTATTAAACCTCCTTCAATAGATTATTTAGAGTCACTTACTTATTCACCTACCCACTCACTATCTCGCATACTCACCTACTCACTAACTCACTCACTTTCTCACCTATTGATTAATTCGTCCGTTTTTCTATTCTTACTCAAATAATCATTAATTTGTTCTCTCGCTTACTCACTTCCCACTCACTCGCTTACTCACTTATTCATTTGCTCACTCACCCAATCAGTCACTCACGGCTTCAGACTCTCACTTACTCACTAATTGATTAACTAGCCCTTTTATTAACTCACTCAATAACTCGTTCCCCTCGTTCTTAAATTTTTCTCACTCTCAAGCTTTCTTCATCATCTGATTAACTCTTCACTCACTCACTTATTCACTGACTTAATTACTAACTCACTTACTCTCTTACTAACTTACTTACTTATTCACTCACTTCCTCACTCACTCATTAACTTACTCGCTCACTTACTAGCTAACTCTTTACTCATTCAATCATTTGCTCTTAATTACTTGACGTTCGCTCACTTACTCACTCTCTCATTTACTCACTCGCTCACTTACTCACTCACTCATTTACTCACTCACTTACTCACTCACTTGCTCACTCAATTACTCATTCACTTACTTAAGCAGTCACTCATTCTTTCATACGATTGTATTGGTTTATCGCGTTCATTCACTCATTTGTTCATACTCTAATGAACGAAAATCTTCCATTCACTTGTTCGCAAACTCACTTACTCACTTGCTTACTCATTCACTTATTCACTCACTCACCCACTTACTCAATCACTCACTTACTAACTCAATTACTCACTTACTCACTCACCCACGCACGTGGGAAATCTGCACCCTCATCAACTAGCATTTTGATCGGATTCTACATACAGTTATATAATTATTTTACGGGTGTACTGGGGTCGCTTTTTTCGGAATTTGTTTTTGGTTGTTTTTGACACTTGGAATTAATAAAGCTTTACGTTTATCGCTCGAAAAAATCTACAAAAAATCAAGGATAAATTAGGCGAAATTGATGAAAATCAACCGTGTAAAAAATGAGCTCGGTGTATATAAAGGCCATGTTATCCTTATCCCTTATCCACAATAACCAGAAAACAAAGCAATTTGAGTGGTTTCAACAAATAAAACAGATTATTTCGGCTAGATTGGCAAAATACCCTTATGTGAGGCGCCCGCAACACCCGATACGGACAACATGACCCTATTAGATTCATGGCATCTATATTTAACGAAAGGTTCCATCAATTCGACTTTGTAAACCCTGCTGGTTTATGATTAATAATGTTCTATTCCTTTTTGTAAGATTCCTGACTCTATAGGCTGAATAGTTTGTTTTGTTTTTTTTGTGCCAATGAAAACGACTATTTTTTAAGAATTTGTGATTTGTACCGAAAACTGTTTCTAATTGGGACGAGCTCGGTGATCTAGTGGCTACCACTTCTGCCTTACAAGCAGGAGGTCGTGGGTTCAATTCCAGGCTCGTCCCTTTTTCTACTTTGTAATTCTATCTTAGTTCTTTCTGTGTTTCACGTTCTACCAAAACTTTTCCTACTGTTACAACCTTCCACGCAATCCCACGTCCCTCAGCATTCGCAAGGACGTGGCCAGGACAGATCTCGACTATTGGAGAGTGCATTGCTTCCATCTAAGAGATAGTGATTAGTCCCAAATTAATATCTGTGGTAAGGGATGAAAGTGATGCTACTTTCACACAATAGTCTTGGCTTGTACAACCTACGAATTTGTGCGAATTGCTAATGCTAATGTATTGAAACTGTTTCTAATTTAAACTTCATTAAGACATGGGTCAGATGAAGGTGAATAGGCAAATAATAATTAAATAAGAAAAAAAGAAAGAAGGAAGAAGAAGAAGTAAGCAAATACCAAGGAAGAAGAAGAAGAAGAAACGAAGGAAAAAGTAAGAAGAAAGAAGGAAGAAAAAAGAAAACACGAGAAAGACCACAAAGGAAAAGGGACGAAGGAAAAAGGAATATAGAGGGAGATAGAAGGATAAAACGGAAGAAAGTAGAAAAAAGAGAGAAGAAAGAACAAGAAATAAGGGAAAGAATAGAGAAAAAGCAAGAAGAAAGAATGTATAATAAAAGGAAATAAGAAAGAAGAAAAAAGGAAATAAGTGAGGAAGAATAGAAAAGGGTACAAAATAAGAAATGGTGTAAATTGGAAAGTATAAGGATTAATTAAATTGTCATTGTCACATCCCACTTCTCACTCCTCGGTTTTCAGTTTTCACTTCTCATTTTTCACTTCTCACCTTTCACCCCTCACTCCTCACTTTTCATCTCTCACTTCTTTCTGCTCACTACTCACCTATCACTTAGCGAAGATCCACAAATTACGTCACGCAAAAATTGACTTTTGTATGGATCGTCACGCTGCTCTGAACCCCTCTCCCCCCGAGAGGCGTGACGTACTTTGTGGATGGCCCCTTAGCACTTCTCATTTACTTTTTTTCTGAAAAAAAAACACTTCTTACTTTTCACTTCTTATTCCTCACATCTCACGTTTTACTTTTCAATTCTCAGTTCCTCCCTTTCACTTTTCATTCCTCACACCTTGCTTCAAATTTCTCATTTCTCAGTTTTCTTTTCATACTTCTCACTCCATCTATCTACTTCTCAATTCTCCCTTTTTCTTCTCACTTTTCATTGGTCATTGGTAAGGGATTTTTCAACGAGGAATTTTCGGAGGAGGGACTCACTATAATTTTTGTTAGAGTAACTTCCAGGGAATCTTGCAAGTGGAATTGCTGGTGATGGAGTTTCCCAGATTTCGTGTCTCGCCAAGATGTCTGTCAGAAGAAAGGAAAAATATTCTTAAAAGATAGGAAAACAAATGAAAAGATTAATGTATCTACGGTTTCGTGCAATATGGGTACAACTCGAAATCTGTAAATGTACAGAAACGAAGTTTTAAAATTTTCACTCAAAAAAAGAAACTCATATTTTTTGTGATTATTTTGAATTTTGGATATTTTTGCATATGATTATTCAAATCTCGCCTGATTTTTTAAAACGTCGTATGTCCAAAAGAGAAGCTCTCTTTGTTTACTTTTTCTTTCGATTACTACACGGCTATAGACGGCTATCACAGACAAACAGACATAACACATTGAACATTCACTCATAAAATTCATCGTCGTTCAAATACTAACAACATTTGTTGATTTCAGTTAGTTGGGCAAATCACGAACCAGATGGCGGTAGTGAGCAAACGTCAAACTAGAGCAAATCCGATGCGCGCGCCATGGGTGCTCGATTGGCCAACTAGTGATTTTTGAATTGACCACCACTCAGCGAACTGGACTATCGAAATTCATAACTGGCGCCTTATGAATATTCGACTGATTATTCCACCAACAGTGCTTCTTATACGCAGTTACCTCTTTGAATACCCAAGCGTCGATGGACGTGTGGTCTACATACCGGGCTCCCAACCCCGACGTCCATGGTTCGAACCCAGTCTGCCGCACTTTACTTTTTTTTAAATGGAAATCATCATTCATAAGGCAACATGTTGAAATTCATACCGATTCCTTGTGGCAAATTTCCATAAGGCGTTTTATTGAAAATCGTACGTCCATTTTCCTCAGTGACTAAATCAGTAAACGATGGAAATTTGAAGAGTGTTATGTCTGTTTGTCTGTGCGGCTATGGTACCATTACTACACGGCTATGCGATGCTTTCAAAGTCATGTCATTTATGGATTAGTTTGTATGTTTCAGTTACACTTCTACAAATTAAATCCAGCGTAAAAACGGTTGCGGCAAGGGTGAATTTTTCTTGTCCGGTACTGTAGTATGAACTTCAATTTGGCTACGGTTGCCAGAATGATGAATTAGTATCAACCAGTAATGTACTTACAAATAAAATCAATCAATAGGGTTACTGCTTCGATCTTCATCTATTCAAAAACAAAGCAATGAGATGGAAATTGATTTCTTTTATATTTTTTGTGATTTTTCAGCAGTGAGCCTGAGCTTGTTGGCATAAAAAGCGACGAGTTCGGTTTCTATGTTTCGCAATGAGACGAATATATGTTCAGTGAGATGGAAATGAGAACAGTTCCCCTATATGATAGATGAGCGGAATATGTTCATCAATGGTTAAAATGCTGAAACAAACTTCGATATAATTTACCACCCGTTGAACCGAAGATCACTAGCACCACTGACTGGTGTTTCGCTTTTTTTTCTTATTGGTCTTAGAGGCGGAAGTGACGGCAAAATGCCGCCCGCCGCAGCGATGCGAAGGACAATGCGGGAAATAGATGAAAAAGCCATCTCCTAGATGGGCCTGAATGGTGATGTTGTTATTCGCGATGTGAAACAAGTGGAGCTATTCATTTGCGTGGGAAAAAGGAAACGAGCAGCGGGAGTATGGGGCAATCTTCGCCGTGGTGAGGAGTTTTTTTGTCTTCTTTTTCTTCTCCGCAGGAAGAAGAAGGAAACTTAACACAAACTGTGCTCTGGCGCTCTGTGGGATGGTGTAAATGTTTATTGGAAGTGGAAGCCGGTCTTTGTTGCCAATTTCCACCCAAGCGGCTTCGGGGATCGCGATAACGATGGAAGAATGAGTTTTTTTGTGTGTGAAATTGTTTTACCATCCACATTTTTGTTTAAGCTCATTACGGATCGCCTTTTTTTCAGAGCCAAGAGGATATTAACGCGGAATAAAGGATTTGTTCTACAACAAAGCTTTATTTTAAATCGTAGTGGATTGAGGGTTTTTACGATTACATCTTGATTGGGTTCCATTCTCCATCGAAATGCTTTTATTGTGTCATAAAAGTTCACTGGTGGTCGATAATTTAAACGTACTTTTAAAAATTTCGATAAATTTGGAGAACCCTTGATGCTTAATTTATAAAACGCTTTCACTAAATCGCATCAATGGGAAGTCAATAAGTTACGATGTTCTCTTTCATATTGAAATATGTTGAAGATTTGAACGAACATTCTCGAATAATTGAATTCATTAGCTTTCGTTGCCTTGTGTATGCCGCCCACAAGTTGCTTACGCCTACAGTGTGAGCATTATGACTAAATGTGATGCCGTACTTTTACATATCATAATTGGAGATATTCAATCCAGACCCTCTGATCCAAGGTGTTCACAATTTTCTTATCTCCCATTAGGATTTTTACAACGCTTTGTTTTTTATTCTCTGTGCTGTTGAGGATGAATTCAACACTCATTCATGCCTCATGAAAAGCCTTAATAGCGAGCAAACGAATCCATGTCAGCAAATATACATTCCGTCTTTCCAAATGATTCCCCAGACCCATTCCTCCCGTTCCGCACCCACGAGCCGATTCTTCAATACCATCGCCCCCGGAAGGACGTATACGCTCTCATGAGGAATGACTCTTTGCCGTTCATGTGTGACACATTCGCACCCAAAGTCGGTTTCCATCTTTTGATATCTGCCGTCTTCCAACCCCTGAATGCCGGATCCGGTGTGCGGATTAGGAACACTCGATTTACTGTCGACATTCAAAGCCCGAGACCTTTAGCCATGCTCTGACAACTCTTCCATCACCTGTCCGTGCCATCTTCCAACGTCGTCTCACCTCCGTTCCGCCGCATTGCCGTGTATATGGCTTTATTGAATTTGTTTTCCCATATCTCGATGTTGCCAGAGGATGTCAGAACAGATGCAACATCATGATTTCCTCACCTTTCGTCTTTCCATTACATGGTCTCCCCATCGAAAAATTTATGATATTTTATTATATAATGAGAACACCATACGACTTTGAGCACATACCGTCAATGCATGGCAACCGAAGCGCTCTGTGACCTGTTCACTCGCCAGGAAGGTGATGAAGAATTATCATCCTCCCGGCAGAGTTCCCATCCAGTGCCGATGCCACATGGCAATACATCATCCTCACCCGGTTCCCCACGGTGTGCTCCGAGACCATACCGAGGCAATTCAACAAAGGGGAAGCCACCAACATCACGGAACTCGGGCCGGAGCGGCCGTGCGGTCACATGAGGGAACCTGCTGACGATGTTTCCCAAAAATGGGAGCGAACACAAAATATCATCAATTGGCAAAAATCTAACGTGTCACGGCCCAACCCTCGCCGGCTTCTGTTGGGGCGTGCTCATCGGGCTGCGAGGCCCCGATGAACGGGGAAAAAGGCCCTGACTCAGCAGCACCAGCAGCAGCAGCGGCAGATCGACGACCTGCCCGTCGACATTCTGTACACATTCGTTTCGATTGAGATGAATGTTTGCCCTGCTGGGGGTGTGATGGTGATCCATTTATTCATCCCTCTGCCAAATGGTGCTGTTGCCGCTTGCGTTGGATTGTAGGGACGACGACGGTGACAAAAATAACAACTGTCGAATTACCGAGAAATGTCAACAGTATACAAACAAATCAACCCGCAGGCGAACAGAAATAAAATACGTGTCAATTGATCGGCTGCCTCTCGGTCCGACCGTCATCGGCTGGAAAATTTTAACACGTGATACTTAGTCGAGGGAAAATGGGAAGCGAGTGAACGATGAATGTGTGGAAAAGTCCTAACATTGAAGAAATTTACGCGACAATGTATTCGCACCGAAGTGTTCCATCATCTGTTTGATAAGCTCTTACTCCAATTTTCGAGTTGAACTCAAATTGAACTGAGACGTGACATTCCGAAAATTGAAAATTATCCAGAATTCGCTGCACTTCCTAATAAGACCAATAACCTACCTATGATAGTAGTACAATACGCGTTGTCCGGAGCAAAACCGAATGTAATGTTTAGTTCCACGTCGCTCGCTCTTGGGTCGCCAGTCTTCCTGCATACCGGCCGCACGCGAATCTTCCTTGATTGCACACAGCCAGCGAGTGCGATGTCTATCCCGGAGCCAACATTCTCTTCACAGGTTCTCTGCTAAACATGACTTTTGTTGGTCTCTCTTCCGGCATACGCGCTACATGTCCAGCAGAGCGTTAATGAATAAAGCTTCCAATGAATGATTAAATTTATTATGATTAAACCATTCATCTCTATGATTAAAGATTATGATTAATGATTTATTCATTTTTGACAATGATTAATGATTATGATTAACGATTAAAATAATGTTTGACTATGATTAACGATTATGATTAAAGAATAAAACGTTTGAAGTATGATTAACGATTAACGATCGTGATTAAATGTTGACACAATATGTGTATGATTTATGATTAACTATCGATATGATTAATGATTAATGATTATGAATAATTAAATTAAATGTTTTGCATAGTGATCAATAATCATTTAACCTTTCTACCAAATTATGTTATTAAAGGTTTAAAAATTGTATGATTATGATTATAGAATAATGAATAAAAGCAATGTATGCAATGATTAAAATTGATGATTAATGAATAAACTCAAAACAATCATGAATACGATTAGTGATTAATGAATAAATGCAAAAATCTATGATTAACGATTAGTGATTAATGATTGAATCGTATTTTTTGTATGATTATGATTAATGAATAATGATTAAATAACCCATTATTCATTAATCATGATTAAATCTATGATTAATCACTAATGCTCTGCATGCCAGCCAATAATATGCCGAAAAACTGGACGAATCAGCAGAGCTAGTTTTGTCCGTGTCTGTAAGCTGCGAGAGTTTAACTGGCTATGCAAACCGGAGGAAGTCCTAGGTGCATGCAAGTACAACGAGTGTTCCCACATTTATGAATTCATTGAAAACCTTAAATCGCATCCCATCCATTTCCACCTCGCCACGTTCTCTGCTAGTAACCAGGTACTTATTTTTGACAGAGTTAATGATCAGTCGCCTCTCCACATCTCGATATTGAAGGGACCTTCGAGATAAGGAGACATCGATGAATGGAAGGAAAATTTAAATGGGTACTAGATTGAAAAAGCTCGTTGCCATGAAAAACGACAACAAAACAAATGTCACCTCTTGTTGTTCATGTGTTTGTTGTTGTCCAAAAATGGTCTAGTAGCCTACACAGATAAAAATATGTTGTGATATTAAATGTATTTTCATGCACATATTTGGAGCATGCAAATAAACGTAACATTCAATAGATCTCACTATTCTTTTAAATCGAAATAAATGTAACGGTGCTTGCTTGTAAAATTCAATCAAATTTAATATAATATCGAATGTTAATTCGTTTGATGGGATAAGCTGCAATTTTATACGTCGTTGAATTTTCAAAATTATTTGCTGTGTAGAAATATAAATATATCGACATAGGGAGAGATAATCCTGAACAAAATATAGCCAGAACACATCGAGATAGGGAGGTTATCGAGATGTAGAATGTCCAAATGTATGTGTAGATTGAAGGGATCGAGAAAACCATCGACAGATGTGGAGAGTCGACTGTTTATCCCGTTTAAAAGGCATGAAAGCCTTTTCCACTGCTCTGCGATCTACAGTTCTACACCAATGATGTCGAATATACCCGCAAGACTAAGGAGCATGTAGAACTTGCTGTTGATGTTGTTGTTGTTGATTTTTATTTAGGGGGTCGTACACATATTACTGTCGTTTTCTTACGGACCATATAAATTAAAAAATATTTGTATGAAAAAAATCTTACATGGGGGGAGGGGGTTCAAAAATCCCATGTATAATGTGTAGCTGTGGTTGTTGACATCGGGCTAGGTCGTCCTGGTTAGTGATAACGTGCTCTTCCTTCCTGGATCATACTGGGAGGATGGTAACGGCCCTGGCTGCCTTGATGGCCTGTTGTTTAAGTTGTTTTTTGATGATCGTCACTATCATGATGAGGAGTTGAATCCCGACAATGATGATCAGGAGAGTCAGCTTCGTGTCGTGGTCTGCTAGTATACTGGTGTGTACTTCCTGGGTTTGGATGATCGTTACGTCGTGATCTCCGTTTTGTGTGGTATCCTTGGAGTCGTTGTTTCCCATGTTGAGTTCGGCAAAGGTTGACGAGCTGGCGACTGGTTGAGGTACACTGATGATGATTGATTAAGGTTGATGTCTGTATATATATGCTGGATATGCTTTTGTATGCCGGGTGTTGAGTTCATCAGTTTCGTGGTTGGTTTGCTTTGTTGTTAAATCAGCTTTTGCTGCTTTGTTTCTTTTAAAAAGTTGACAGTTTTTTGCAAACTGCTGGTGTCATCACTTAGTATCTCTTGTAGCGATGTGCCCAGTAGGTACTTTTGCCTTTCTTTGTCGTATATTCTGCAGTCAATAAGAATGTGTTCTACTGTGATTCTTATTCCACAGGATGGACACATAGGTGGATCTTCCTTTTTTGCGAGGAAGCCGTGTGTGAGCTTGGTATGCCCGATTCTTAGTCTGGTGATTGCACGGTTAACATATCTATCGTTGACATAAGATGAGGCCCACTCGAAAAGGGTGTTCTTATCCTGCTTCGTTTGGTGGTGGATGGAACTGCACCATTTCGCGCACCAGCTGGATAATATATTTGAGTTGACCAATCGTTTGAAATCTTCGTACGGGATTTTTTTTTATCTCGGTAGGGTTTCCTAAGAGTGCTCCCTCTTTTGCTAGTTGGTCTGCTTTTTCGTTGCCGGTTATATTAACGTGAGCTGGGACTCAGCACAGTGTTGTGGTGCCGTTTTTTATTTGTAGCATTTTCCTGATTTTGATTATCCAGGGATGACTAGAGTTGTGGCGACGGTTTCTAAGACGCTTTTGGAATCGCTGAATATGATGTTTAATCCGATTCGTAAATCCGATTCAAGTATTCCCCTGGCTTGTTGCCTTGTGCAGTAATCAATGGTTTTCTTGATTGATGCGATGTGTAGTGGAGGGAGTCCGCTTTCTGAGAGTATGCTTTCTATAGGGCTGGAGTGAAAGGCTCCTGTGGCAAAGCGTATACCTTGGTGATACAATGGTGCTAGCCGGTGAATGCTTTGTCTGTTTGCACAAGTTATTATGGCAGCTCTGTATAGTAATTTTGGTAGAATAGTCATCTGTAGGATATGAAGTAGGTTTTTCCTGTCGGCTCCGAAATTAGTTTTGCTGAGGCAGTTCATGATGTTTAACCGTTTTTTGACTTCGTCTCTAGTCGTTTTTGTGTGGTAGTTGTAGTTGAGGTTGCGATCAAGCCACACTCCTAAAAGATTTTGGTTGTTTGTGACTGCTATCTCTTCGTTATCCAGTTTTGGCGGGGGTTGGTTTTGGAGTTTTTTCCTTTTTCCAATGTGTATGATTCCCGATTTTTGTGCGGAGTTTTGGAATTCAGTTGCGTCGCTCCATTTCTGTAAGCAATCCAGAGTTTTTTGTATTTTTGCCCGCGTCCATTTAGCGGATTTATAGATGGCAGCGATGGTGATGTCGTCTGCTTACATTTTTAGAATTGAGCCATATTTCCGGAGATCTTCGCTTTTGCTAGTTTTTTTATTATTAGTCTGCGCCAGGTGCGGTCATATGCCTTCGTTAGGTCCAGGAATATTATTTCTGCTTGTTTTTGTTTTTTTATGGCGTCTCTGCCAAAGCTGTCGATTTGGGAGATTTGGTTTCTAAGTGGTTCATCAGGCGTTTATTTACCATGCGTTAATAGTTTGAGCACACAGCTAGATAGACAGATTGGTCTTAAGTTGTTAGCTGTGTTTGGGCATTTTCTTGGTTTGGGTATCGGTACTAGTATTGATTTTCTCCATGGTTCTGGAAAGGTTCCGTTGAGCCAGACTTCGTTGTAGGCTTCTAGCAGTTTCTTTTTGACGTAAAACGGTAGATGTTTGAGCATTGCGTTGTGGATTTCATCGGGGCCTGGTGAGATTCCTGTAAGTCTGTCCAGCTGGAGTAGAAGCTGACTCATTAAATATGGTTGGCATAATTTTGAGTTACGAATGCTTCTGAAATTGATAGGCCGGTTTTCCTCTTTTTGCATTTTGGTTTTGAATTTGTTGGAAGTGGTCAACCACTTAGCGTTGGCAATTTCCAGGGGTTTTGATATGATTTTGTTTTCAGTGGCAATTACCCGTGTTCTTGATGCTGATTGTCCTGTTTTAGATATTGCACGGATGCGGTTCCATATTTCTTTAGTTGGAGTGTTTTCGTTGATGGAGGAAGCAAACTTTTCCCATGATTTTTGCTTCTCTTCTTTGATGATTTTCCGGCATTTATTTCTGGCGCTTATAAATTCGTCGTGAATTGCTTGGTAGAGGGGATCGCCTGGGTTTGATTTTTGCTTTTTTTTTTAGAGTTTTGCTACTTTGCTTGTTGGCTTCGGCCACTGTTGGGTTCCACCATGGAGCCGCTTTCGAGTGTATTTTGGTTGAGGTTTTTGGTATTGATCGTAAGGCTGCTGACTTGATGGCTTCCGTTAGTTCTTCTATCGAGTGATTGGAGTTTGGAGGAATAAGCTTTTCAATTTCCTCTTCGAAAGTGTTCCAGTTTGCGGCGTCTATTTTCCATCTAGCGGCTCGGTTTCTTTGTTCAAATTGTTCGAATCCTATTGGATTGGAAAATGATCGCTGCCGTGTTGGTCGTCTACAACAATTCAGTTTAGCTTATCCGCTAGGTCAGCAGAGCACAAAGTTAGGTCGATGCATGATGGTGTGTTGGTGTTTCTATTAGTATTTGCTGAGTGTATGAACGTGGGAGATCCATTGTTTAGAATAATTAGATTATTCTCGTTTATTATTGAGTCAATCATTTTTCCTCTTTGGTTTTTTTTGAGCCCCAACTGTTGTGGTGTGCGTTGAAGTCACCAGATAATATAAGGTGTTTTGGTAGGGAGTCTATAATGGTTTCCAATTCGTTTTTGTTGATTTGTGATAGGTAGATGCTGCAGACTGTCATTTTCCGTGGTATGTTAATTTCTACAGCGACCGCTTCGAGGGTAGAGTTCGTTTGCAATTGTTTGGCTTTGATGCCTGTTGTAACTGCTATTGCTGTTCCACCTTGACCAGATGGTCGGTGGGTGGAATAGGTTTCGTATCCATTTAGGCGAAAGTTTTGTGAGGAGTTGGTTCTTGTTTCCTGTAGCGTAATGATTTTTGGTTTGAATTTACTGACTAAATGTTGAAGATCCTCATATTGGCTTCTTACTCCATTACAATTCCATTGCAGTATTTCTGTCATTATTTTTGTTGTTGTTTGTTGTTGTGTAGATAATCCAGATTCGATTTTGGTGGTGTTTGGTATTCTGGTTTGTTTGTATCAGGCTTGCTGGTCCATGTGTTCGTCAGGTTGACCGTCGGTGTTTTCGGATTCTGAGTCGACGTAATCCACTTCCTTGGCTGGTGCCATCTTGTGGTTGGCTTTCTTTTTCCTGGGCGGTGAAGGCGCGGGATTATCTTGATTTCTATGTTTGGGGGTGGATTTATATCCGTGTTGCTTCAGTATGTTTTCTAGCTTAGCGTAATTTTCTTGGAGTTTTTCGAGGTCTTTCTCTGCCTTTTTTCTTCTTTGTTTTTCTTCTTGGTATACTGATGCAAGTTTTTCAAATTTGTTGTGGATGGCTTCGTAGATTTCTTCTATTTTTCCGGACTTTTTTTTCGTTTTCGTCCTGGTATTGCTTCAGCAGATTTTCATAATGAGTGTCGTAGTCTAGATTGATGGATTCTGCTAGTGATCTCATCTTTTCTTCTAACTGTTGGACTTGGTTACGATACAGATTGTTTTGTTCGGTCAGTTGTGCGATTTTTCCATCGGTCTGCCTCTTCAGTGATGATTTAAGGGTATCCGAATATATTGATTACCCTCGTTTTCCATAATTTTCCTTGCTTCCCAGAAAGAGATGTTTTTATCCACTTTTACTTTTGTAATGGCTTTTTCTTGCATAGATCTTGCATGCGCCATGCTTGTTTCCACAGTTGATACATTTTTCGCTGTTGGTACATTCTTCGTGGTATAGTTCACCGCACTTGCTACATTTTTTTTCACTGAAACAGTTCTTACTTGTATGTCCGAATTTGAGGCACTTGAAGCACCTCAGCGGGTTTGGGTACCATGGACGAGTTTCAAGCACAATGTAACCTAGTTTCAGTTCACTTGGTGGCTTGTTGCCTTTGACAGTGAGGACAAAAATTCCCGTGGAGGTTTTATTTTCTTCTCTTCCTTTCTGAATTTGCTTCACTTATTCCCTGTTCCGAGAGCATCGCTAGTATATCCGTATCACTATCTTCCCTAACATCGCGACAGAAAACGACCACTTTGCACGAATTTAGAGTTTTGTGTTCGTAAACGTTGACCGTTATTCCGTCGGTCATCTTTTCCATTTTATCCAGATTTCTTGCCTGGCATTCGTTTTTCACCGTCACAAAAAAAAAATTCCATCGCAGTTTTTTTTGCACTGTGGACTTCACCAGCTTTGGATGAATTGTTCCACTAACACGGGAGATACACCATGGAAGTTTTTACTCTCCTCCTTCCTTTCCAGTACCATCACTTTTCCGGCGGGACATCCGCCGGAGGGTTCCCCCCAGCGGGGGAACTGGTGCTCATTCATCACGTAGTTTTGCTACGTGTGAATTGGCAGTTTTACTTGCGTTTTTTATCGGACGCTTATTTTGGTTGCACGCGGTTAATTACACAGCGGCGGTTGCTGATATTGCAGTTTTACTGGATCGTTCGGGTAACACGACACTTCACTTCGATTGAATTTATTGTTAACGTTATTGAACGGGTCGATCGCGAAAAACACCTGTTCTCAACCGTGGTCAGGCAACGAAAGGCTGATGATGGTTCCTTTTGTTTGCACGCCAGATCTTTGAGCTGCACCTTTCAGAGCTATGTAGAATACCAGATTAGAGAGCGCATCGCCCTGCTTCAATCCATCTAACATCACAAACCAATCGCATATTCTGACGCCCGATTTGAACCCATCCAGCTTCGCACTAATCAGGCCAATAAGCTTAGCCGGAAAGCCATGTTCTTGCATTATGTGCCACAGTTCGTTCTATTACACTAAGTCGTACGCTGGCTGCTTTGAAATCTAAAAACAGATTATGAGTCCGCAAGTTGTATTCCCGGAATTCATCAAGGATTTGTCGCAGAGAAAACATCTAGTCCATAGTTTATCGTCCTTCTCGAAAACCGCTTTGATATTCGCCGACATAGGTCTCCGAATTCGGGAGATTACCTTGTAGGCAGTATTGAGGAGTGTTTTTCTTTTTTTTATATCTTTCGTTTATGTTGGAGGCTCAATTACCGTGAAGCGTTACGGAGCCGAAATCAAGTTTGACAATTTATTTCTTAAATCTTATACATAATGTTAGTTTTGGAGAACCGAAAGACTCGCGGTTTGGTCGAGGTTAGGAAATACAATAATATAGTAGGAAAGGAAGGGAGTTTTAGATGCTTAAGTAATTAGGTTGATGATGTTCACATAGTTGATGCGCAGGATGCCGAGTCGATATTCGAGATCAAGGCCCGCCAACACTTCTCTAACAGGCTTTAACTGTTTTCCTCGGACCCGGAGATGTTCAGTTAATGCAGATCTGGGGCCGCGATGCTCCTCGCAAGACCACACGACATGATCAATGTCCTGATAATCCTCGCCGCAAACACAGAGATTGCTTTCCGAGAGCCCCACTCTTAAAAGAAGTGCGTTCAAAGTGTAGTGGTTGGACATTAGATGACACATGGTTCGAATGAAGTCTCGTCCTATATTCCATTTTTTGAACCATGTACGCTTCGACACCTGCGGGCGAATTGAATACAGCCATCTATCCAACTCCCCATTTGTCCATTTCTGATGCCAGCTGATCAAGGTTTTCTGGCGAATTAATGAGAAAAAATCATCGAAGGTGATTTGCCGATCGTAAATATCACCGTCCACAGCGCCCACCTTAGCCAAAGATTCCACTTTCTCATTTCCCGGAATCGACCAATGAGAAGGGACCCAAGGCATGGTGATTGTGAATGACTGTTTTGATTAAGCACTCTAAGCTTTCCGTATCCCGGTTAGAAGATACGATGAGTGCTTTGCAAGTTTCATTGACCGAATAGTCTCCAGGGTCTTAGACGGGACAAAGCTCTTACAGCTAAAAACACCGAAACCAGTGGAGTCATCCATTTTTGACCCGTCCGTAAAAAAAACTTCTTACCTCGCTGGCATGCCCGTATATGCTTGCAAATAATGGAGGTATGACATCTGCACGAAGGAAGTCTGGTATTCCATGAACCTCCTGCTTCATGGACAAATCTAAAGTTACAGAGGAACTGTAGGAGTCTAGAAGTTACAACGATTGGTGTCAACCGAAGATGAGCTTACCTCCAGCGTCATATACCAGTGGTAAATACTTATGAATCGAGATTAAGGGTTTTGTTCGAGCAGCTTCTTGAAGTTGTCAATGACCTGTGGATTGAGAACCTCACAGCGGATGAGGAACCGGAGCGACAATTCCGCGAAACAATTTTGTCAGAGGCAGTACTCCCACAAGTACTTCCAGGTTCATCGTAAGAGTCGAATTCTAACGCGATACGGAGACAGCGGTACTGAATACGTTGAATCTTCAGCATGTGTGTTGTAGCCGGAGATTAAAACAGGAGTTACCGTATTCGAGGACCGACAGAATGATTGTTCGGTACAACGTGATAAGATCTTCAGGATGCGCTCCCCACCAAGTTCCCGTTATCGTTCGCATGAAGTTGATTTTTTCTGGCATTTTGTGTCAGATAAACAATGTGCTTCCCAATGACATGCTATGAGTGATTGTCTCACCCATTAGTTGGAGCAGGAAGTTTGCCGGCTATGGCCTCTCTGAGTATGTTGACGGACTCGGTCGTCGGCCTGAATCTCGGAACTGTCTCCAAGGGAGAGAAGGGGGGTTAATCAACTTGGCTTTGTACCACCGAACGGCGGCGCCCTCTACAGCTCCGGAATTTACTATTTCGTTCGGTAGATTAAGGAGGACGATCCTCTAGCTTTCGCCATCGCCGTGTTACTCTTTTTCTTCCCTTCTCCCATCTCCCCAACTATCAAGCGTAGATCATCATGGCGTATTCCTTGTCATCCTTTTGCTGCTTTTGCTACACAGTAGGTGGACAAAATACCAAAATACGGAGAAACTTGTACTACATATGCGGACACTACTTGTTCAGCTTAAACATTTCACGACGTAGAGTTCACAAAGTATCAAAAACACTCAACACTGAACTACGAACACTTACAGTTAGGAAATGATGAGTTCTCAGGGCATCAAATCATCAAATCAGGGCAATTCAAAGTATCAAGTATTCCAGTTATTTTCCGGCGTAACCCACGTTCAGAACCCTATCAATATGGGTATAAAATTTCAAGATTTTTCATGGAGATCCTTCAGGACGATCAGTTGCCCTGACCACTATGTAGTAGGTTGCAGATGCACCGGGGGAAGTGGCCAACTTGAAAAACGTCCAGAACCATATCAATACGGGCATCAAACTTCAAGATTTTTCGAGGTGATACTTCTAAATGCATTTTAGAACCAGCAGCTGCCATGACCACTCTGTAGTAGGTTCCAGGTGCCCGGGGGAAGTGGCAAATGTCCAGAACCATATCAATATGGGTATCAGACTTCAAGATTTTTAAAAGCTGATACTTTTAAAGCATTTTAGAACTATAAGCTGCCATGACCGCTCTGTAGTAGGCTCCAGGTGTCCCAAAGACAGTGGCCAATTTGCAAAATGCTCGAAACCATATCAAAATGAGTATCAAAGTTCAAGGCTTTTCATGGAGATGCTTTTGGAGTTTCCTGTCGAACAGAGTTCTTATCCGCACGATCCATAAAACGCTCATTATACCAGTTGGCCTCTACGACCACGAAAGTTGGACGTTGCTGGCGAAGGTCCAACGCGCCCTTGGAGTTTTCGAATGAATAGTGTTACGGACCATCTATGGCGGGGTGCAGATGGAAGACAATACATGGTGGAAGCCAATGAACCACGAGTTGTAACTGTTAGGAGAATTACCCACACGGTGGGTTACGGTGGGCCGGGCATGTAGCCAGAATGTCAGACGACTACCCGATTGAGATGATGCTTCGATAATGATCCGACCGGTACAAGAAGAAGAGGCGTGCAGCGGTCACGGTGGATCGACCAAGTGGAACACGGCCTGCGGATCCTTCGCAGACTTCGAGTAGAATGGAGACGGCTTCTTTATGTAGCGAAAGTTACAGCGGCTTTGGTTTGTTTATAAATAAATAGATAGTTGAAATGATCACTCAGTTAGGTAGCTAATAATCGATCCATTATAAGTTTATTTCGGATATGCGAGTGATACTTCCGCCAGAATCGCATGGATTCGACGGGGAATGGATTCATAATGTTGTTGAACTGCTTCTAGAGAATTTTTTTGCCACTTGTCGATAAGCAATTCTTTCAACTGCTTTAACAATGATGGAGGAAGAAAAACGTTTTTCACTCTTGCTTCGAGAGTTGACCATAACGACTCAATTATATTGAGGTCCGGCGATTGTGCAGGCCAGGGCAGGTGATCAAAATCATCAGCATGTGCTTCGAACCACGTATTGATGATCTTCGCTCTGTGAATCGGAGCGTTATCATCCTGAAAGATTCCATTCCCTCCAGGAAAGACCGATTCCATCGTCGGCAGCACCTAACCATGAAATAAAAAAACAGATGTCATATTCAGGATTTGTCATCATATGAACAAATACCTTGTCCTCCAAAATAATTTGATAATCGGCAGGCATCATTTTGCCCTTAAGTGCCATAATAGGACCATGTCAGATATAGCACCCACACCATTGCTGAGTCACCGCCATGCTAGGCGGTAGGAAGGAGACACTCTATATCATAAGCCTCTTCCGGTGAGCGCCAAACGTATACTCATCCAGTTGATGGAAAAAGTGTGAACGTTGATTCACCAGACCACACGACCTGCTGCCATTGATGCGCTGTCCAGTCTTTGTGGGCTATGCACCTAAGCATATGCGGTAATTTGAAAAATTTTGTTTCAGGTGGTTCGAAACGAAATTCCGCGGAATTTCACGGAATTTGAGCATGGCGAAATCTGATTTCTTCATTTCGTTTCGTTTCGTAAAATAACAGAAATTTCGCAAGAAAAAATCAGCTTTTCACGAAATTTAACGGAATTCCGCGGAATTTCGAAACAATTTTAAACTTAAACCATACTTTATATTAGCAAAAATTTGGCTGCGCCACTGAACTATTTTCAAAACTTTATGTTATACATTTTTTCTATTAACGCTTACTTCTTTTCCTTCAATGGTTCTACATTCCAACTGGAACTTGATCTGGTTTTCAACTTAGTATTGTATTAGCACTTCCTCAGTGATTAATTGAAAACTTTTCTATGTCCGCCATTGCATGAGTATACTCATAGATATAGATATATATATATAGATACATATATGCATCTTGTGTGGCAAGTACAATGGGTACACTATGTCCAGTGTGTCGAGAAAGTTTCCAACCCGAAAACATCTTTGACCAGACCGACAATCGAGCTCGCCATCTCCGGATTGGCAATCCTACGCCTTTGCTCGCATAGTAATTTGAGATGCTTACTACATAACCCCATTCCGAGTCGACAAATACGTATTTAGTTTTCTTCTATAAAACGTCTTCAGTATTTTGTTAGAAATATCTAACAGAAAACGAAAAGTATCTTTAACTATTCTATCCTATTTGTGTAGAAGTAACCAGATATGAATCAGATCAGTATAAAATTGTCAAAGATGCAAAGTCGTGTCGTGGATTCCAAGGGGCCTTTTGAAGTCATTTTCAGCGCCTCTTATTAATAACCGATTTCTTCACCTCCACTTCGGCCTCAAACCAGGTTTAGGGACATGGGTAAGCACCGCTTAAAAGTTTTTTTTCCTTGTCGAGTATTTTTTAATCACTGTGACAATTTTTTTGATTTATTGTAATATATTCCTCTTTTTTTCTAGCCATGTCATTATGGCGTATCGCTATTGGGAGTGATCGCTATTGTTTGACTAACAGCTTCTCCCCAACACGGCTCAGCTTTTCGAATGAAATGCACCACCGAATTGGGATTTGTTCTACCAAGCTCAAGTGGTTCTATAAGCCCCTTGGTGACGAACTTTTGTCTTGTTCGAAAAATTGCCGGACAACGGCATAACAGATGCTCTGAGTCTTCTTTTTCTATGTCACAGAAGCGACATAGATCATTTTGAAGTGTCCCTATAACCTTAAAATGATGTCGACTCGAACAATGACCTGTAATGAGACCCGTATAAGTGCTTAGGTCACTTTTAGATAATTCTAAACTGTTGCGAGTCATGGAAACATTTGGAGTGATAAAGTGTTTCGATTGCCTGGCATTGGTTGTATTCCTAATATTGGTTTCTATTTTCATAAATTCCAGCTTCATACTAAGAGAAGATGTTGGTAAGCTGCAAAAAGGTTCCGGTCCTGTAAACCGACTTGATGATCCTAGTCTCGCCAGCATATCGGCTTTTTCGTCACCATCTATTCCACCCCTAGCAGCACACATGTTTCTCATTAGTCAAGACAATTTTTGGAGGGACTGAATGCATTCCCAAACTTCTTTTGAAGTGCATGTTGCCGACTTTAGAGCATTCAAAGCTGCTTGGCTATCGGACATTATGCATATATTTGAGTGTCTGTAGTTCCTACGCAAACATATTACTGAACACTCTAAAACTGCGTGAACTTCCGCTTGGCCTACGGATGGTCAATTGCTACTGGGAATCGATATGTCTATCCCAGGGCTAGTAACTCCTGCTCCCACTTGGTTGTTCAACTTTGAACCGTCAGTATTTAAACGTATTTGATCCTGAACGAAGTGTTGGTCCTCCATTCAACCATGTATTGCGCCCAGGATCAATTACTTTGAACATTGAAATTGTACTTTTCTCCATCCAGTCTTCATTGTTTATTACTAGGGAGTTTATACTGAAGTTTTTTAGAATGCTAAGATGTCCCTTAAGGTCACCTCCTAAGAGGTTTTCGGATCTTCTGATCCTCAAGGCAATCTTTTCAGCTTCAAATCGTACAATTTGATGCAGAGGAAGCATGTACAGTAAAGCATTTAGTACACTCGATGGTGTACTGCTCATTGCACCTGTAATTGAGATAGTAGTTTCATCTGAGCATTCTACTCTCTCGTCTTTGGCCACCAGACCAACGAACCGTAGGTAATTCTTGGTTTTACTATAGCTGAATATATCCAATGGATCATTTTCGGCTTAAGTCCCCATTGCCTACCAAAAGTTCGTTTACTAATCCATAGAGCATTTGTCGCATTATTTTTAACGTGTTCCAAATGCATGTTCCAGTTAAGTTTGCTATCAAGAACTACGCCAAGAAATTTGACTGTATTTGAAAGTTCCAATCGTGTACCTTTCAATATCATGTTATTCAGTGAGAATTTCCTCCTACGCGTGAAGGGCACAATAGTGGTTTTGGAAGGATTTACACTCAATGCTTCTCTATCGCACCATGTGGGGACCGCTTAACAGTTAAGAAGGCCATAAGGAATAAATTGACTATAAGCACATGACCGGCATCATTATTGGAGATGAATTGGAAATTTCCGAAGCAAGTGAAAAACTTTTTTTTTATCCAGAGTAGATTACACCCAGTTCTTTTTTACACGGTTGGTTTTTACTCGATTACAACCTTTAGCGTCAATGAAACTTTGAGTTAACCCTATGAAAAAATTTAAAACAAAATTAAAGAAAATTCAGGTGAAATTAGGTTTTTAACGAAATTTTAAAGCAACGAAAAATCAAACAATTTCCATATTTTCATATACTTACTAATATAAAACTGAACTGATTGATCAGATTCGGGAGAACACGCTCCATGTATTGCTTTGAAAGCCGCACAAATGCTGGGGTATTGCCTTATTGCCAATTGTATATAAACGGGATCGAGGTGATTTATCACAGACTACTTCTTCTCTTATTATAACTCTATTTATCGCAAAACAGTTATTTGACTTTGAAAAGTAAAATCGAAATTCCGTACATAATATAAAACCAATTTAATAAAAATTCCGCGGAAAAAAAATAAATTTCGTTTCGTTTCGAAAAATTTCGAATTAAATGGACCCTGATTTCGTATCGTTTCGAAGACTCGAAAGTAAATCTATAATTCGTTTCGTTTCGTTTCGAATCAACATAAACATTTTAAATTTCGTTTCGTTTCGTTTCGTTAGGAAAAAGTGTGTTATCGCATACCCTTATATGCACCATCGCTTTCTTGCGTTCGCATTCTTGGGTTTTATCAGCGGTTTGGCAATAGCAGCCGGGCTATACAGATTTACTTTATGCAGTTCTCTACGAATGGTTCAGCGCATCAATGGCAGCAGATCCTGTGGTCTGAAGAATCATCGTTCACACTTTTTCCAACAACTTGACGAGTATACGTTTGGCGCTCACCGGAAAAGGCTTATAATGAAGAGTGTCTCCTTCCTACCGTCAAGCATGGCGGTGGCTCAGTAATGGTGTGGGGTGCCATATCTTGGCATGGACATGGTCCTATTATGGCACATAAGGGCAAAGTGAAGGCTGCCGATTATCAAATTATTTTGGAAGACAAGGTATTTGGTCATATGATGACAACTTCTAAATATGACATCTTTTTTTGCCTTTCTCGCATACTAAGTATACGTAAAGGCTATATGATCACTCCAAATTTAAATTTTTGATAGAAGGCTCGGAGATCCATTGTGTTATATACCAATAAACTCAGCTCGACGAATTGAGGTGATGTCTGTTTGTGTGATGTATGCATGTGTGCGTGTGTGTGTGTGTGTGTGTTTTTTCTTCCTAAACAATGGAGGGGGAATCCGCTCAACAGACATCCTGGGTTGACCAGGAAGTGCGGGGTTAGGGATCACCGAGGGAGGCAGGACTACATTCCCGACCCGCTAAACCGTGTCCATTGCCGCCAAGCCCATAGTCCCTTCGGTACAACCAGAAAGTAATGCTTCAAAGGGGGGCCAGTGCACAACGCACCCTCGAGGTTAGCTGCGTGTCTTCGCAGCACCGAACATCGTAACTCGCTTTTCTAGAAGAACACGATGGTATCGTGCCAGCGCGTTGCCGGCTTTCCAGGTGGCCTTACCACGCCCTATGTCCTCGGAAGGTGGGAAGGGTCGACTTCGCGCCTGCTTCCCTCTGCACGACTGGTATCAAGATTGATGATGCCGCGTGCACCCCAAATTGACCTTTCTGCGATAGGGCCTATTCGCCAGCACACAGAGGGACTTGCCGACGCGATGCCTACGCCGGCCCCAGCTTTGACGAGGACCCCTTTCCGTCCTCGGGCTCGGAACCCGCCCGGTTGACCGACGCTGCGAAAGCGACGATACCATGTTGTTCTTCGCGCGGCCACTTGTTCGATAAAAGGATCGAGTTCGACCACAGAGCATGACCACCGGTATGACCCATGAAGCCGACTCCGATCCCTTGGACCACCTCTTATTTGCGCCTGAACTAGCCATCCTTGAGTCCACGCGCCAACTTTTGTGTAGCTCCGAGACGATTTGGACGATAGCCGATAAAACGGCGTTCCAGCCAACTTCATCTTTACACATTCTCCAAACTATGCTGTCCGAGGTAGTGTCCAGACCACATGTGGCAAGCATGTGGGCACACGAACAACACATGTTCCGCCGCTTCCTCTAAACCTGCGTACACCAAACACTCGGACGTGGCCGAGCAAGCCAGCTGCGTTACCTGCACTGTGATTTTGCAGCACGCTTAAACGCCGGGCACATCGAACCCCCCATGGGGTGCTTGCTGTTCACAGCTTTGCTGGAACAAATCAAACAATTGGGAGGGTTCGTGCAGCATTGTGCCTTATGTCCCTCCAATCCGCAGCGTCGGCAGAGATTGCTTCTATCAGGGCCTTTGCAGTCCCATTGCTTGTGCCCCGGTTCCAGGCACTTGAAGCAAACTTCGGGTTGCTCGTATATGCGCACAGGGCATACCGACCATCCCACCTTGACGCTCCCTAGCTTAACTACCTTTGAGGCGTCCGCTGCAAATAGCCGAACCAATGCTACCTGCGTCCCTGCCGGACCTTTCCGTAGCCGAACGGCTGCGGTGGTCGTCTCCACTTCACACTGTCGCCGCAGTGCCGTGACGAGCTCTTCGACTTCAGTGATCTCGTCCAGGTCTTTAACCCTTAGATTCACCTCCGTCATGAGTGCCCTCACCTTGACCGTCTCGCCTAGGACCTCCTCCGCCAACTTCTTGTAGGCGGCGCCTTTGCGAGACGCCCCGCTTCAGCTTGAGTATCATCTCGCCCATCCGGGTACGTCTTATTCGACGTACGTCGGCGCCGAGTTCACCGAGCTTGACGTCACTCCTCATCGCCTTCAAAACATCCGAGTACTTAGCCTCGTCCGCCGTGATGACTAGGGCATCGCCTCTGGAGCGATTGGCGCCTACCCTAGACTTCTTGCTACCCTCATTCGCCTGGGCCTTCTTTTCGGCCCTTGACGTCTTCGGTTTCCTCTTGTTCTTGACCAGGGTCCAGGAGGCGTCACCCCCTCTATTTCCCTGGTCTGGTGCGGCTGAGAACTTTCAGCCTGCCGTAACCCCTTATCACCGTCTTTCCTGAGTGGACGGACCTTTCCAGGTCCTTCCTCCCCCGGTTTTGGAGGTACCTGACCGGGGTTCAGCTTCCCAGCCCCACTACCCTTGTTCGGGGTAGTAACCCTCCGCGTTTTGGAGCGGCCCCCAGGGAGCTCATCCCCTGGAGACTGTCTCCCCCGTTTTTGTGTCTGCTCCGTTGGAGTAGTCACCCCCGACGTACCCGCAAATACTTGAGCCTCAGTCTGGGTAGACTTTGGCACCACCGTCTTCGCTGGCACGCCTTCGGTCGATTCGACCTTGTCCGAGTCCGCAAATCCTTGGGCCTCAGTCTGGGTAGACCTCGACTCCACCGATTTCACGGGTTTACACTTGGCCGTCCCGACCGCCCTCTCCAGCTTGGCGTCCAGCATCGACTTTCGAAGTTTCTGCAAGCTCCTCTTGAGGTCCTTGCTGATATTATGCTTCGATGACGCAAAGTCGATGATGGCGTCCAGCTGTTCCGTCGCCACCTCGAAGGCCGAAAGCCCATCGCGTTTGCGGTTCATCGCCTCCACAAGCCATGGGCCGTCAATAACCCCTACCAGCGTTTTTATAGCCGAGAGGAAGGTTGAGTGACCCACGCTGGCGCTGCGCACTGAGCTGCCGACTATTGCCTCTGGCCTCCTAGGTGGAGACCTGAACAACCCACCTCTTGCGAAGGGGTTGTCGCCTACACTACTACTACTAATTGAAGAATTGACTTGGTTTTCCATTTTGGTCCCACGAGTTGCTCGGGAAAAGAGGTCCACCATGCCAGAGCCCAGCATGACGCGGTAAGGGACAATTACTGTGGAGGGTGCCCAGGTACCCCACAGGCTCCGTTAAAGGCCTAGCTTATTATTTCACCCCCTGGCCATGCATCCCCTCGGCACGGGTCGCTTGACGCCTTGGGATTAGGGGTTAGGGACGATGGTCCCGGTCTAACTCGCAGTGGCCATGGGGAGGGGTCGTCAAGCCCTTGGACAAAGTCCCTGCTGCCACCCCCCTGCTGTGTGTGCATGTGTGTAGGTGTACAAATTTTGTAGACACACTTTTGGAACTTAGCATTTATCGAATTTCTCGCAACAAGTTCCATTCGATGGGCAATCCTGTCCCATTGTTTGCTAATGAAAATTGGCCAGATCGGACTATGGGATCAGAAGTTATAGCCAAAATTCTTTTTTCTTTGCGCAAAACACGGTAAAATCACTCATATTTTTTAGTTTTTTTGCACGAGAAAGGCACCGGCACCGCTAGGTGGAATAATCTGGGTTTTTATGTTATGGTTAGGTATTGCCGATGATGGAATCGTTCTTTCCTGGAGGGAATGGAACCTTTCAGGATGATAACGCTCCGATTCACAGAGCAAGGATCATCAATACGAGGTTCGAAGCTCATGCTGAGGATTTTGACCAACTGCCCTGGCCTACACTATCGCCGGACATCAATATAATTGAGCCGCTATGGTCAACTCTCAAAGCAAGGGTGAAGAACGTTTTTCCTCCTCTGTTATCGTTAAAGCAGTTTGAAGAAATGCTTATCGACGAGTGGCAAAACGTTCCTCTGGACACAGTTCAAGCCCCACTCGCTATTAATAAAATGCATCGTCTATATGAGAACAAAAAAAATGAACGCATATCCGAAATAAATTTATAATGGATCGATTATTAGCTAATTGAGTGATCATTTCAACTATTTATTTATTTATAAACAAACCAAAGGCACTGTGGCTTTCGCTGTATAAAGAAGCCGTCTCCATTCTGCTCGATCTATGGCCTCGAAGTCTGCGAAGGGTCCGCAGGCCATCTTACACTTGGTCGATCCACCGTGACCGCAGCGCGCCTCTTCTTCTTGTACCGGTCGGATCATTATCGAGCACCATCTCAATCGGGTTGTCGTCCGACATTCTGGCTACATGCCAAAGCTACATGCTACATGCTACATGCCCACCGTAACCGCCAATATTGTACCGTGTGGGTAGTTCTCTCAACAGTTGGAACTCGTTATTCATTGGCATCCACCACGTATTGTAACATATACCATACGATTCGGTTTATGCCATGTGGTTTTGCGCCATTTTAATCAAATACCTCACCTTTAATATTCATATTTTTGGTGTGTTTGTTAGGCATAGTGGCATTCGGCCAAACGGCTTTCGGCCGAATGTGTTTCTTCAAAACGGCTTTTCCCATGGAAAACAGCTTCAGAACAATAATAAGATTTTTTGTAATACATAAATAATCGCTTTTCATTCTCAATTTTGTTTTGTATATTTTCTGCCTTGTTTTAGGGTATTCAAAACCGCTTATAGTTGACCGTTTGTAACAATCCTTATAAGCATTGGCGGAACTAAGGGAAAATTCTAGGGGGCTAAATTATTTATTTATTTTATATTCCTTCACTCAAAACAGTGTAGCTTGACCCAGTGTAGCTTCCCTGTTTTCGCTTGATGCTTGACCCATCTGTTTCCAAGTTGACCTACCAGACAAACATTGACGTATCAACCTAGAACACATCGAATGACGACTTGAAATGACGCTCAGTCCTAATATCGAGATGCCATGAGATTCCCAAAAACCTTAATACGTTTAGAAAACCATAAAAACTTAGCAAGGCAAAATGGGCCTTTTTTAAATTCACCCGAAAGATTTTGCTCATTTTAATATTAATTACCTATCTTAGAATATAATAGGTTTTGCCGAAACATTCTATAGAATATCAAGAAACCTAGCATTTTTATTGGAGATTAAAAATTTGCGGTAAATTTTTGCATTACATTGCAAGACAGAAATGCTTTCGAAATGTCTGGATTCGATACATGCATAAGATACTTTGTATGGTTGTATCACATTTTCAAAAGGATTCCTTTGATAATCCTGCATCTTTTAGGATTATGTTAGAAAGTTAGAAAATTACTAAAAATTATTACAAAAACTCGAAAAAAAAACTTTGAAATCCTAAAGAATTGGTTATTTGCTAAGAAATTCAATTGAAAAAAAATCAGGATTTATTAAAAATTTTGCGGTTACCTAATCATCAAGTGTCCCTTTGAAACATAAACCATTTGTTCAAACTTTTATGTTGTCGCAATATTAAAACTATACAGAAAGTGCAGCATTTTACTTAAAATTCCTTCATTCAATTAAAATCTCAGAAGTTGTACTTGTTCTTTTATAACACTGCTTGTTTATACTAAAACTACCTTAAGCAAAGTTATCTGGAGCTGAGAATCAAGGAATCAAAATATCCTTTGCGTTTAGGATTTCTATCGCAAGCTATAACAATTCGAGATGAAGGCGTAACTTTTTTTTTGTAAACAAACATTATTATATTGATTCCGTAAAATATGAAAGTTTTTTTAATACAAATAAATGGTCAAACTAATTTACCGTAAATCGGAGCCGAAATCATGTTTTTCAAAACAGTCATACAGTTTTCCATGATTCTTATAAAATTGTTTCTCTAAAAAACTAATTCCCTTATCTGGACGTGGAATTTGTCTGATAACTACATATCGTGGTTTTCACAAAAAATGCTTGTTCTAGCAGGAATTTCCAAATATTAAAGTAATTTTGAATTATCCGAAATTCGAAAACTTAGTAAAGTAGTTTTAACATGCTGTAGTTTTTCGAAGAGAGAGATGATGAAAAGAATTCATTATCTGCAGTTACGCCCATGATCATAGAGCTAAATATGTGCAATACTTTCTAGGGGGGGCTAGTTTGATTCTAGGTGGGGCTATAGCCCCCCCTAGCCCCCTGTCGTTATGCCCATGCTTATAAGCTTTATCTAACATTTATTGGTACCGCCATCGGGGGTGAGAATGGGTCATCGCTCTCACCGGAAGCCTGGAGGTCGTAGAGCAAAATGGTTCAAAAAGGTCTCTCATATTTTAGCCTTCTTGCCCTCAGATACATTTAATCCATTCTACAAGCATTCTAAGTATTTGAAACAGTGACCCATTTTCACCCCATTTGACCCATTGTCACCCCGACGACGGTAACCACAATGCCAATTCTTTGGATTTCTGATAACTTTTCGACTGGATTGGCGGAGGCAACAAAGCCGTTTCAAGTTATTTAGGAACGAATGCGGTTTTCGATTCAAGAAGGGGAACCTTCAGCACAATTTTGGTTTGTATATGCATAGGCGGTTCCTCTGCACGAGAAGAAATCGTTTGTGTAATTTCGATGCCATGTCCATGAAGAGGGATATACGAAACAAGCTTTCCTCTAGAAAAAACATTCTTTTACAATAAGTTTCTTAATGCTTGACAGTTGATTGAAATTACCAGGGATGGTTGATTCGTTTTGAGTCAGAGTTTTTGTTCGGCTAGATTAGATTAGTTTGACTCTTTTGTCAATAGCTCATTCCTGAAACTGATTTTTGAAATGTTTTCCAAAAATTTTCGCATAAGCCTTTGCTCTAAGTTTCATATTAAATGTGTGACATCTCATGTGTAGTGAATAGATTGGCCATCACTTAATATTCCATATGATAATAATATTCAATCATCTATCATCATTTGAACAAAGACCTGTTCAACAAAGTTGTACAGGAAAATGCAGGGCATCAAGTTCACCCACATTTACAAATTCAGCCTAGAGTTGTTATCTCTGACAAATTGATTGAAATCATTGCTGATAAAAAAACTCGAATCAATTTATATAGGATCATTGTCTGAAGCTCAACATGGACATGCTTTCCGTTCCTACCAGAGTGCTTTTCATGTTGATTCATTTCAATTTCAAACACAACTTCATTAGTTATCCATCCATCTTTCCGAAAGGATGTTACGGCTCCCTAAATCCCTATTTTGGCTCGACCTTTGTTCGTGGGCAGCCAGTGGGATTAGCACGTCCTTTTCCTTCCCAATCAACGTTAAATGCTGTTAACAGAATTGAAGAAGAAGCGAAATTGATTTATAGCACTAATTTTACCTCCCACACATTTCCACGTAAGCCTTGAGTGTCAGAGACCTATTGTCATTTCCAGTGTTAGGTTAGGTAAGTTGGTGGAAGGCATTTCTCATCCTTCTAGCTGACCAGAGGGCGATGCGTAGTTCAATCCCGATTAATCCACCTAGCAATGATGTCTCACAATTCGAATTATGTACGCCCAAGCTTGATCGCTTTGCGCTTTTCAAATTTGGAATGTACAGCCTTTCAGTAAACCCTCCTTGTATTCGAGAAGAACAAAACCAACGAAAACCGAAACACAAAACAAGCCCCACTCAAATGGACATTTTCTGTATTTTTCTACTTACAGGTTCGCTTTACCAGGAGGACACCAACCCCCTGTCGGTCTTTGAAATCAGAGCAAATTTCAATCTAATCAAACCGCTGCTGCTACTGCTGTCACGGCAGGCCGGGAATGCAGTGGTGCTTTCGTGGAGGAGGGAAACGCTCTCGGAAGAAACCATTCAACAAACGGATGTAAATATCGGCGGAAGGGGAGCATACGGTAGGACTCCAACGTAGGGAAGTTGAAAGAAATTAGACGCCGAACCGCCACGTGGGAGCCGGTGGGTGTGGCGGAGTGGAAGGTATCAACGCGAGAGACATGAGTCTCCGAGGATTTATAGCAGTGCTTCTGGTCGGAATCAACGTTATTGCAGGTAAGGGCAGAAGCTACTTTTCCATTTGGATCGTCTTGGGAGAGCGGATAATTCAATTAGGTCACGTCCGTCGGTCGTTTCTTGTCCATTATTTCCTCTCGCTTACAGCCGGAACGTCGTTACTGTTGGGATTACTTGTGACAGGTGCTCGGCCGGTGATTGGGACGAGCGTGGGTCTGGCCAATCAGCTCTTGGAGCAACAACAACAGCAACAGCATCAACAACAGCAGCCTCAGCAATCTCCACAAGCGCCAATTGTAGCAGAACTACCGCAGCTGGGCCTACTGCGTTCACTGCCGGTGGCAACGGAACCCACACCGAATGCTGCCGCGAATATCATTAACCTGGACCGGGATGGCGGGGTCAGCTTCATCCCGCGGAAGGACTTCCGACCGCAGCGGGCGGTGCCGGCCGAGTACGCCGGGGCTTCGGCCATGCCACACTGCGAGTCCTTTACCATGGGCAACCCGGACCAGAAGATGTTGTACAGCCCGGGAGCTCCCGGGAACTATCCGAACAATAGCGACTGCGTCGTAGTGCTGGAGGCCCCGGTGGGGTCACTGGTACGGCTAGATTTTCGCGATCATTTCCATATCGAACCGTCGGAGGAGTGTAAATATGACTTTTTAGAGGTGGGTATTCTTGATGAATATGCTGGGTTAAATAGCTTCCTAATGGTGTTATTCACTTTCAATTAAATCAGTACTTGTTGATGTTCGCTTAGAAATCGTCCATGTCCAAAAGGCTATGAACAAACTTAACCTCTCATGCTCTCTCAAAGCCTACATCCTGATAAAATCGTTGCTACAAAAAGCATGGATCTAATAACTTCAACATTTCCAATTACTTATCAACACCGCCATGAAAGGGATAAATCAAAATTTAAAGCTATTTGACCGTCACGCAAAACTATGTTCGTTCGTTTTATTGCAAACTCGCATTCACCATGGCCTTGATCTTTCGCTAGTCGTCGATCCCTAGATGCGGCCATCGAGTGCATTTGCACCATGTGTGATGGCGGTCGCGCCGCCGTTTTCGTCATCTTGCGAGAAAATGTGAAACTCATCCTCTTCGTCGCACACTTTACTGATCGTCATCGCTTTTCTTTTATTTTTCTTTCGCCTCACGATAAAAAAAAATCGCAGATTCGAGACGGTGCCCACGGTTTCTCGACGCTGCTCGGCAAGTATTGCGGCACGACCTACCCGCCGATGATCACCTCAAAGGAACGCTTCCTCTGGCTGCGCTTCCACTCGGACGAGAACATCGAGTACAGTGGTTTCGTCGTCGTCTACGAATACGTGCCAAGGCCGACGTCATGTGAGTATACACACTTCTACAGCTCTTTCCCTCTATGTAGGTATGCAAGCATTGGAATTTTCTGATGACATTTCCCAACGAGAACCAATCCGCCTGTCTAAGCATTACCCAGCGGATACAAACAAATTTACGATCAATTTATCCCGGGATCCGCCAAGGCTTAGGGCCGCCTACAAAAAGGTTGTCAAACAAACAAAACACGAAGGGGATAATTTACGGAGTCGTCTGCCACTTGTAAATAAAGCATTGAATGCCTTTTCGGATATTTACCGTCCCACTCCACCCCACAGTTGCGCTCACTGGTCCTCATTATTGTTTGGGACGAATCAAGTCGACAATGATCAAAGAGGTGGCAGAAAATAAGAATGGTTTCCATCCCAACCATCTACTGCGCCAGGGTTACCACGTGTACGGATTGTTACTCTGGTCATTTTATTACAGCGAATATGACCTCAAAAATTAAGGGCAATTATGAAGATTTGTGTTTTTAATAAATCTAAGCAATACAAGTGGTACAGATTTTTAAAAGCCCAAAATTGTAATTTGAATGTGGCAACCCTGTCGTTATCCCAACCCATAAAGACAGACGAAAGGCACACAGAAAGATAATGGTCGGTCAGTCAGCCAGCCAGCCAGGAGCGGGTGGAAATCGTGTGGGACGGGAAAAGCAGGTTGGGAAAGCGTCTGTTTTATTTTCGACTTAATGACACTGAGTCTCGGCAGTTTGCGAGCTGAGAGCGAGCAAAACGTGTTTAGTGTAGTGCTTTACTCTGCTTGTTGTGATGATGATGGTGATGAGCAAGTGGTAGATTTGTTTGCCGAAGCACGGTGATGTGTTAAGGGTTAGATCGAGAACTGTTTTGGCCATTTTGGAATAAGGGCCATCGAGAAAACAAAATGTTTTCTGGTGAGAAAGTTCATTTAATCATCACACTTGAAATAAATCGCAGATTTCTGTGAAATTTCACCGAAGTCTCAACAGCAGAACTGTTCGGTGAATAATTTTACAGATTTTCGGTGGCAGAAAATTTGGTGAAATAGAATTTGACAACTTTTCCTATTCTGGGCCAGTCTAGTCCCTCGGTCCGATTCCATTGCGTGCACCCAGCATTTTCGTGGCCTTCCACGAAGTTGCGGCCACTATCCGGTTCTCTGTTGAATAATGTTTTCGCTATTCTTTCTTCCAACATTCGCACTAAGTAACCAGCCCACTTGTTGGCGCTATAACCATGATCAACAGTGTTTCCTGTCATATACATGACTGATGCTGACTATCATCGCAGCTTGTGTTGATGTTGCAGTCGTTCAATGGGTCACGATGGATGATTTGCTTGTTTTCGTTGGTCAGCTTTCTGTTGACAGCTTCTTCGTTCGCATGAGGCATCAAATACTTCCGTACGGAACACCACTGAAGTCTGCCGTATTTTATACGATTCACAATATTTTCATCGTTGCATACTTGTATACAGCTTCTGATTCATGCGTCTGCGCCACACACCATGTTCTAGTTTCCCTCCGAGTATTGTACGCAGCACTTTCCGCTCGAAAACTCCGAAAGGTCTCCGGTTTGCCTCTTTTAACGTCCATGCTTCATGTCCATAAAGGGCCACTGATAGAATCAGATTTTTTAATAGAGCAAATTTCGTTTTCGTCTGCATGTTGCGGGAGTGCGGGACCTAAGCTGGTTACGTAATCCGTAAAAAGCCCCATTCGCATCAGCATTGCGGTTTTGCACTTCACGGGAAACGTCATGATCACACGTTACAAGCGTTTCAAGGTGAAATTTTTTTTCAACATCTTTAAGCACATCCCCCATCCAAACAGACTGCGGAGATTATATTCGTACAGTTTTATAGTTGTGCCATCGAAACAAGAAGAAAATTCCCTGAGAAAGTTGTTTTTGTTGGTGATGGTGATCTTAACGGACGTTGACAGCTCGAAACGAAGTCATTTATTCATATCATGATAGCGAGTGTCCCATGGGCTGTCGAAGCTTCTCCCAGAAGCTGTCAAAGCTTCTGCCAGAAGCTGTCAAAGCTTCTCCCAGAAGCTGTCAAAGCTTCTCCCAGAAGCTGTCAAAGCTTCTCCCAGAAGCTGTCAAAGCATCTACCATAAATTGTCAAAGCTTCTCCCAGAAGCTGTCAACGCATCTACCATAAATTGTCAAAGCTTCTCGCAGAAGCTGTCAAATCTTTTCCCAGAAGCTGTCAAAGCTTCTCCCAGAAGCTGTCAAAGCATCTACCATAAATTGTCAAAGCTTCTCCCAGGAGCTGTCGAAGCTTCTCCCGGAAGCTGTCAAAGCTTCTCCCAGAAACTGTCAAAACTTCTCCCAGAAGCCGTTAAAACTTCTCCCAGAAGCCGTTAAAGCTTCTCCCAGAAGCAGTCAAAGCTTCTCCCAGAAGCTGTCAAAGCTTCTCCCAGAAGCTGTCAAAGCTTCCCCCAGAAGCTGTCAAAGCTTCTCCCAGAAGCTGTCAAAGCTTCTCCCAGAAGCTGTCAAAGCTTCTCCCAGAAGCTGTCAAAGCTTCTCCCAGAAGCTGTCAAAGCTTCTCCCAGAAGCTGTCAAAGCTTCTCCCAGAAGCTGTCAGAAGCTTCTCCCAGAAGCTGTCAAAACTTCTCCCAGAAGCTGTCAAAGCTTCTCCCAGAGCTGTCAAAGCTCTCCCAGAAGCTGTCAAAGCTTCTCCCAGAGCTGTCAAGCTTCTCCCAGGCTGTCAAGCTTCTCCCAGAAGCTGTCAAACTTCTCCCAGGAAGCTGTCAAAGCTTCTCCAGAAGCTGTCAAGCTTCTCCCAGAGCTGTCAAAGCTTCTCCCAGAAGCTGTCAAAGCTTCTCCCAGAAGCTGTCAAAGCTTCTCCCAGGCTAATCAGAAGCTTCTCCCAGAAGCTGTCAAAGCTTCTCCCAGAAGCTGTCAAGCTTCTCCCAGAGCTGTCAAAAGCTTCTCCCAGAGCTGTCAAGCTTCTCCCAGAGCTGTCAAAGCTTCTCCAGGAAGCTGTCAAAGCTTCTCCCAGAGCTGTCAAAGCTTCTCCCAGAAGCTGTCAAAGCTTCTCCCAGAGCTGTCAAAGCTTCTCCCAGGCTAATCAAAGCTTCTCCCAGAAGCTGTCAAAGCTTCTCCCAGAAGCTGTCAAGCTTCTCCCAGAAGCTGTCAAAGCTCTCCCAGGAAGCTGTCAAAGCTTCTCCCAGAAGCTGTCAAAGCTTCTCCCAGAGCTGTCAAAGCCTCCCAGAAGCTGTCAGAAACTTCTCCCAGAGCTGTCAGAAGCTTCTCCCAGAAGCTGTCAGAAGCTTCTCCCAGAGCTAATCAAGAAGCTTCTCCCAGAAGCTGTCAAAACTGCCTCCCAGAAGCTGTCAAAGCCTCCCAGGAAGCTGTGAAGCTTCTCCCAGAGCTGTCAGAAACTTCTCCCAGAGCTGTCAGAGAAGCTGTCTCCCAGAAGCTGTCACAAGCTTCTCCCAGAAGCTGTCAAAGATTCTCCCAGAAGCTGTCAAAGCTTCTCCAGAAGCTGTCAAAGCTTCTCCCAGAAGCTGTCAAAGCTTCTCCCAGGAAGCTGTCAAGCTTCTCCCAGAAGCTGTCAAAGCTTCTCCCAGAAGCTGTCAAAGCTTCTCCCAGAAGCTATCAAAGCTTCTCCCAGAGCTGTCAAGCTTCTCCCAGAAGCTAATCAAAGCTTCTCCCAGAAGCTGTCAAAGCTTCTCCCAGAGCTGTCAAAGCTTCTCCTGTCAAAGTTTCTCCAAGAAGCTGTCAAATCTTCTCCCAGAAGTTATCAAAGCTTCACCCAGGAGCTGTCAAAGCTTCACCCAGAAGCTGTCAAAGCTTCACCCAGTAGCTGTCAAATCTTCTCCCAGAAGCTGTCAAAGCTTTACCCAGGAGCTGTCAAAGATTCACCCAGGAGCTGTTAAAGCTTCACCCAGTAGCTGTCAAGCTTCTACTAGAGCTGTCAAAGCTTCTCCCAGAAGCTGTCAAAGCTTCTCCCAGAAGCTAATCAAAGCTTCTGCTAGAAGCTGTCAAAGCTTCTACCAGAAGCTGTCAAGCTTCTCCCAGAAGCTGTCAAAGCTTCACCAGAAGCTGTCAAAGCTTCTCCAGAAGCTGTCAAAGCTTCTACCAGAAGCTGTCAGAGCTTCTGCCAGGCTGTCAAAGCTTCTACCAGAGCTGTCAAAGCTTCCCAGAAGCTAATCAAAGCTTCTACCAGAAGCTGTCAAGCTTCTGCCAGAGCTGTCAAAGCTTCTGCCAGAGCTGTCAAAGCTTCTGCCAGGCTGTCAAAGCTCTGCCAGGCTGTCAAAGCTTCTACCAGAGCTGTCAAAGCTTCTACCAGAGCTGTCAAAGCTTCTACCAGAAGCTGTCAAAGCTTCTACCAGAAGCTGTCAGAAGCTTCTACCAGAGCTGTCAAGCTTCTCCAGAGCTGTCAAAGCTTCCCAGAGCTGTCAAAGCTTCCCAGAGCTGTCAGAAGCTTCTCCCAGATGCTGTCAAAGCTTCTCCCAGAAGCTGTCAAAGCTTCTCCCTGAAGCTGTCAAAGCTTTTCCCAGAAGTTGTCAAAGCTTCTCCCAGAGGCCGTTAAAACTTCTCCCATAAGTCGTTAAAGCTTCTCCCAGAATCTGTCAAAGCTTCACCCAGAAGCTGTCAAAGCTTCTCCCGGAAGCTGTCAAAGCTTCTCCCAGAAGCTGTCAAAGCTTCTACCAGAAGTTGTCAAACTTCTCCCAGAAGCTGTCAAAGCTGTCAAACTTCTCCCAGAAGCTGTCAAACTTCTCCCAGAAGCTGTCAAAGCTTCTCCCAGAAGCTGTCAAAGCTTCTCCCAGAAGCCGTTAAAGCTTCTCCCAGAAGCTGTCACAGCTTCTCCCAGAAGCTGTCAAAGCTTCTCCCAGAAGCTGGCAAAAGCTTCTCCCAGAGCTGTCAAAGCTATCAGAAGCTTCTACCAGAGCTGTCAAAGCTTCTGAAGCTGTCAAGCTTCTACCAGAGAGCTGTCAAGCTTCTCCCAGGCTGTCAAAGCTTCTACCAGAAGCTGTCAAACTCTCCAGAAGCTGTCAAAGCTTCTCCCCAGAAGCTGTCAGCTTCCCAGCTTCTCCCCAGAAGCTGTCAAAGCTTCTCCCAGCAGCTGTCAAAGCCTCACCAGAAGCTGTCAAAGCTTCTCCCAGAAGCTGTCAAAGCCTCTCCAGAAGCTGTCAAAGCTTTTTCCCAGAAGCTGTCAGAAGCTTTCCCAGAAGCTGTCAAAGCTTCTTAGAAGCTGTCAAAGCTTCTTCCAAAAAACAATAAAAGCTTCTCCCAGAAGCTGTCAAAGCCTCTCCCAGAAGCTGTCAAGCTTTCTCCCAGAAGCTATCAAACCTTCTCCCAGAAGCTGTCAAAGCTTCTCCCAGGAAGCAATCAAAGCTTCTCCCAGAAGCTGTCAAAGCTTCTCCTAGAAGCTGTCAAAGCTTCTCCTAGAAGCTGTCAAAGCTTCTCCCAGAAGCTGTCAAAGCTTCTCCCAGAAGCTGTCAAAGCTTCTCCCAGAAGCTGTCAAAGCTTCTCCCAGAAGCTGTCAAAGCTTCTCCCAGAAGCTGTCAAAGCTTCTACCAGAAGCTGTCAAAGCTTCTCCCAGAAGCTGTCAAAGCTTCTACCAGAAGCTGTTAAAGCTTCTACCAGAAGCTGTCAAAGCTTCTACCAGAAGCTGTCAAAGCTTCTACCAGAAGCTGTCAAAGCTTCTACCAGAAGCTGTCAAAGCTTCTACCAGAAGCTGTCAAAGCTTCTACCAGAAGCTGTCAAAGCTTCTACCAGAAGCTGTCAAAGCTTCTACCAGAAGCTGTCAAAGCTTCTACCAGAAGCTGTCAAAGCTTCTACCAGAAGCTGTCAAAGCTTCTACCAGAAGCTGTCAAAGCTTCTACCAGAAGCTGTCAAAGCTTCTACCAGAAGCTGTCAAAGCTTCTACCAGAAGCTGTCAAAGCTTCTACCAGAAGCTGTCAAAGCTTCTACCAGAAGCTGTCAAAGCTTCTACCAGAAGCCGTGAAAGCTTTGATAGCTTCTGGTAGAAGATTTTGAAGGTTCTGGAAGAAGCTTTTAAAGTTTCCTGTAGAAGCTTTGACAACTTCTGGGAGAAGCTTTGACAGTTTTTTGTCGAAGAGCTTCCATGACTGAAGCGGGAGTCGAACCCTCATTTCGCGGCTTCTGGTAGAAGCTTACAGAAGATGTCGATGCTTCTACCAGAAGCTGTCGTAGCTTCTTCCAAGAACTGTCGAAGCTTCTCCAAGAAGCTTCCAGAACTTCTCCCAAAAGCTGTCAAAGCTTCTCCCAAAAGCTGTCAAAGCTTCACCCAAAAGCCTTCAAAGCTTCTCCCAGAAGCCGAAGAAGTTTCTCCCAGAAATTGTCAAAACTCCTCCCAGAAGCTGTCAAAGCTTCTCCCAGAAGCTGTCAAAACTTCGCTCAAAGGATGTCAAAGCTTCGTCTCAAGCTGTCAAAGCTTCGCTCAGAAGCTATCGAAGGTTCTCCCAGAAGCTGTCAAAGCTTATCTCAGAAGCTGTCGAAGCTGTGTCCACAAGCCACAAGCTGTCAAAGCCCTAGAAACTATTGAAGCTTCTTCCAAAAATTGGAAATGTTTTTTTCAGGAGCTTTAAAAACTTTTCTCTGAAGCTTTGAACATTTCTCGTAGAAACTGTCTTAGCTTTTTTAAGAGAGCCTATCTGCGTAGATAAAAATATTTTGTAGTTTTAAATGTATGATCATGCATATTTTTAGGCGATGTAAATAAATACAAAACTCAATCAAAATCAAAATGAAATCAAACTATCCTTCATTGTAAATTTCTATCCAGAATATTGAATACTTTGTGTATCGAATGTTAAATCTTTTGTTGAGAAAAGCTGCGTTTTAAGCATGTCGTTGATATTTCAAAACGTTTTGCTTTTTTGGTACATTAAACCTCGTACACTTTTTGACTCACCATTGTTTTTCCAAATTGATAAATAATGTAGTGTGACACTACTGAAAATATATAGCTTGATGTTAAATGTGACATACTCACAGCATTACAAAAGTTATACTCAATAGAAAGTGTCTTTATTCTAGAACCTAACTTCGCCTACGTGACCGATCGAAAGAATGCCTGCGGCAGCATCCGAAAATAATAATTATTCCCCTCTCACCGCACCTCGCCCAACCTTCTGTAGCGCTAATTTGGACGTTTGCTCGTTAAAATATTTACCTATCCGTCCCTCATAGCACCCTCGGAACCAATTACAAACCCTATGCGTGTTGACGGAGAAGTGGTAAAGGTGATGTCCCCAAGCCACGGACAGTTTGCTGAAAACAATCATTGGTCTGTGCAATTGTCGTTGGCAGCAGGCGGAGGATGCCAACCCGAAGGTGGGCTTTAGTAGAGCGTGAATGGACTGGCAGACCCCGTTAGACGCAAAGACAGACGGAATCCGTTACGATCCCCCTTCATGGAAAATGTCGATTGTATACGAAGGTTAATTCTATTATGCGATGCTAATTCGGTCGTTGGTTTGCTCGTTTTGTGGTGAGTGAGTCAACACGTAGTTTTTTTTGTGTGGCATTCAATGAAATTGCGTTGGGTTCCCAATTATGCTTGAGGGCAATGCGTTGGAGTACAAAAAAAAAGAAAATGAATAAAAATACCAAAATTTCTCGATGTATCGAACACAAGACACAGAACATACACTTACTGCTGAGGTCGAAATACGTACCTTCAAAGTAACAATCAAGTGGTGGAATTAAACGGAATCAACTCGTCTCATAATAAGAGTACGTATGGAAAAACATATGTAGTTCTAAAATTCGTTAGTTTGTTTTCTTTGTTCCCCTTTTCCAACCAAGTTAACACCTTTTTGTCACTATTCGAAGGAAACGTCCTCCACCCTATGCAGATGGAAAAATCTATGAGTCTTAAAGCGATCTTGATCTGAATTGTGGATGTAGTGACGTCAATAAGAACAGAATTAATTTCACATTCCCGGTCCGAATAATTGCCATAAGCAACGGCTTCGTGCCGCTCCACCTTTGTCTCCGTGATAACAATGGAGCGACCATCCGTATTGGAACGAACCCAATAGTCCTTCTCCCAATGATTCGGAAATCCCAACAACCAGATTCGGATCCGAAACGACCCCTTCCTACTTTGCGACAGCCACATTATTGTCATCCCAACAACTAAGGAGCATTATGTGTCGAAAAGCTGATTATACAGGCGCGAAACCAATAAAATAGGTGAAAATGGCCATCATTCTTATTAGGACAACAACGGTGCGTACAAGGGTTGGTCACTTGGAACAAAGGTCTATCATAACACTACCAAGAAAAAGGGGTTTTTACAACCATTTGCGATGCATAGTTTAGTTTCGGTCAAAACGCCGTCATCAAAAAGCTCAACGGCTCGCTTTGTTTGTTCTTGTGCCTTCTCCCCCAGTCTACGACGACGAGGGCTGTCGCATCGAAGTGTCCGGCATGGAGGGTTTTCTCAACCGAACCGACGTGCCCCGGGAAAAGCAACAGACGGTCATCGAGCACGGGCTGGCGCTGGACTGCATGTGGGTGGTCACCGTGCAGGACGGGTGGAAGGTCAGTCGAAATTTACGATAGCTGTGTCGTATCCCACCTTGTTATTTGTGGACTTTCACTAATGCGGCCCCCACTTCGCACTCGGGCCCGGCTTTTATCTTTTTCCTTGCAGATTCAGCTTTCGTTTCTCATGTTCAAGCTGGAAAAGCCCAACGACTGCGAAAGCAATTTCGTGGACGTGTTCACCGAGCGAACCGATCTGCCATCAAGGTAAGTCAGAATGAGTGAAGTGAGTGGGCAAGCGGGAATTCGCTCGTGCTTGTTGTTGGGTTCAATGGCACCTGTCCTGGTCCGTTGGCATTTGCCGGCATTAGCTCAATGGCAGCGATGGGATTTGCTTCGGTCAAGAATTTTTACGACCACCCGGGCCTGGGCGGTTCAGTTTAACGGCCGGCCTACTGGGATTCAATGAAAATGCCGTAAAATATTTTCTCACAGTTGAAGGAATGGACGCTTCTTGTGTTGAGTTTGTGGGAGGTGGCTTGCTGGGACCAAAACGAGACAACTATGGAGACGCGTGGTTGTTTGTCACCTGGATGTCGCTTTTGATTGATGATCCACGTACCTAAATTTTCCAATTCCGTTTCTTTTACAGACTGAAGAACTTTTGTGGTTCGATTGCCGACTCGGTGGTGTCCAAGTCGAACGTGCTGCACATCCGATTCTTCACCGAAGCATCCGCCATCAATTCTACCTTCTCGATACTGTTCACTGCATTTAGGGAGAAAGCGGCCGGTGAAAGTAAGTATGGAATTTGTATTTTTATTTGTTTTCTTCTTCTTTCAGAACTCATTTTTTAAGAACTTCACGTGCCTTTAACAGCCCAATCAATACAGCAATATTTTGTTTTTATCACTCCCTGGTGTATGTTGATAAAAATGGATAATGGTGAAATCAAAAAAGCTCTTATTATCAATTTTGGAATGAATTTCACAAATATAAAGTTTATGACATGATAATTTTAAATAAATGAACCATGTAAAAATGGTGGGGGTTCTGCCAAACCGCACCTAGCAGCTTTTGACTGACTTGTAATATTTTGTTCGTTCGTTTTGGCGCTAGATGCAATTTGGCAGGATCCTGGAAAAATAACCCCATGAAAAACACCCACAAAAATCAAAGAAAATTCAGGTGGTATTTGAAAAGCTGTGAAAGATCAGGCTAATAGGAAATTAAGGAATACCAACCGTGTAAAAAAATGGATGTACTTCCATAAAAATATTCACATGTAACTAATCTTAAACATAAAAGAAAATATTTTGAAGCCAACGCCAATTGATATTTTTCTGGTGTTGACCATTAATTTAAATGTATGGAAACTTTGAAGGCAGCTTCTGAGAAATGCTTTAACTGCTTGTGGGATAAACTTTGACTGCTTCTGAGGAAGTTTTAATCACTTTTGAGAGAAGCTTTGGCAGCTTCTGGGAAAAGCCTTAACAGCTATGGCAGAAGCTTTAGCAGCAGCTTCTGGGAGCAGCTTTGACAGCAGCATCTGGAAGAAACATTGACAGCTCCTGGGAGAACCTTCGATAGCATCTGGGAAAAACATTGACAGCTTCTGGGAGAAACTCCAGAAAAAGCTTTGACAGCTTCTGGTAGAAGCTTTGACAGCTTCTGGGAGAAGCTTTGCCAGCTTCTGGGAGAAGCTTTGACAGCTTCTGGGAGAAGCTTTGACAGCTTCTGGGAGAAGCTTTGACAGCTTCTGGGAGAAGCTTTGACAGCTTCTGGGAGAAGCTTTGACAGCTTCTGGGAGAAGCTTTGACAGCTTCTGGGAGAAGCTTTGAGAGCTTCTGGGAGAAGCTTTGACAGCTTCTGGGAGAAGCTTTGACAGCTTCTGGGAGAAGCTTTGACAGCTTCTGGGAGAAGACAGCTTCTGGGAGAAGCTTTGACAGCTTCTGGGAGAAGTTTTGACAGCTTCTGGGAGAAGTTTTGACAGCTTCTGGGAGAAGCTTTGACAGCTTCTGGGAGAAGCTTTGACAGCTTCTGGGAGAAGCTTTGCCAGCTTCTGGGAGAAGCTTTGCCAGCTTCTGGGAGAAGCTTTGCCAGCTTCTGGGAGAAGCTTTGCCAGCTTCTGGGAGACAGCTTCTGGGAGAAGCTTTCTGACAGCTCTGGCAGCTCTGGGAGAAGCTTTCCTGGGAGGCTTGACAGCCTGGGAGAAGCTGATAGCTCTGACAGCTTCTCTGGGAGAAGCTTTGACAGCTTCTGGGAGAGCTTTCTGACAGCTCTGGGAGAAGCTTTGACAGCTCCTGGGAGCTTCTGAGAGAGCTTGACAGCTCTGGAGAGAAGCTTGACAGCCTGGTAGAAGCTTTGACAGCCTGAAGCTTTGACAGCCTGGCAGAAGCTTGACAGCTTCTGGCTCTAGAAGCTTTGACAGCTTCTGGGAGAAGCTTGCAGCTTAGCTCTGCAGAAGCTTTGCAGCTTCTGGGAGAAGCTTGCCAGCTCTGGGAGAAGCTTGCCAGTTCTGGAGAAGCTAGCTTCTGGGAGAAGCTTGCCAGCTTCTGGGAGAAGCTTTGACAGCTTCTGGAAAAGTTTTGACAGCTTCTGGGAGAAGCTTTGACAGCTTCTGGGAGAAGCTTAAACAGCTTCTGGGAGAAGCTTTGACAGCTTCTGGGAGAAGCTTTGACAGCTTCTGGGAGAAGCTTTGACAGCTTCTGGGAGAAGCTTTGACAGCTTCTGGGAGAAGCTTTGACAGCTTCTGGGAGAAGCTTTGACAGCTTCTGGGAGAAGCTTTGACAGCTTCTGGGAGAAGCTTTGACAGCTTCTGGGAGAAGCTTTGACAGCTTCTGGTAGAAGCTTTGACAGCTTCTGGGAGAAGCTTTGACAGCTTCTGGGAGAAGCTTTGACAGCTTCTGGGAGAAGCAGCTTCTGAGAAGCTTGACAGCTTCTGGGAAGCTGAAGCTTGACAGAAGCTCTGAGAAGCTTGACAGCTTCTGGAACTGGGAGAAGCTTTGCCAGCTCTGGGAGAAGCTTGACAGCTCTGGGAGAAGCTAGCTCTGGGAGAAGCTTGACAGCTCTAGAGCTTCTGGGAGAAGCAGCTTGATAGCTTCTGGGAGAAGCTTGACAGCTTCTGGGAGAAGCTCTGACAGAGAAGCTTTGACAGCTTCTGGGAGAAGCTTGACAGCTTCTGGGAGAAGCTTTGACAGCTTCTGGGAGAAGCTTTGACAGCTCTGGGAGAAGCTTTGAGCTTCTGGGAGAAGCTTTGACAGCTTCTGGGAGAAGCTTTTGACAGCTTCTGGGAGAAGCTTTGACAGCTCTGGGGAGCAGTTCTGACAGCTTCTGGGAGAAGCTTGACAGCTTCTGGGAGAAGCTTTGACAGCTTCTGGGAGAAGCTTGACAGCTTCTGGGGAGAAGCTTTGACAGCTCTGGGAGAAGCTTTGATTAGCTTCTGGGAGAAGCTTTGACAGCTCCTCGGAGAAGCTTTGACAGCTCCTGGGAGAAGCTTTGATAGCTTCTGGGAGAAGCTTTGACAGCTCTGGGAGCTTTGACAGCTTCTGGGAGAAGCTGACAGCTCTGGGAGAAGCTTGACAGCTCTGGGAGAAGCTTTGATAGTTTCCTGGGAGAAGCTTGATAGCTTCTGGGAGAAGCTTTGACAGCTCCTCGGAGAAGCTTTGACAGCTCCTGGGAGAAGCTTTGACAGCTTCTGGGAGAAGCTTGATAGCTTCTGGGAGAAGCTTGACAGCTTTGACAGCTTCTGGGAGAAGCTTTGACAGCTTCTGGGAGAAGCTTGACAGCTTCTGGGAGAAGCTTGACAGCTGACAGCTTCTGGGAGAAGCTTGACAGCTTCTGGGAGTAGTTTGACAGCTTCTGGGAAGCTTTGACAGCTTCTGGGAGAAGCTTTGACAGCTCTGGGAGAAGTTTGACAGCTTCTGGGAGAAGCTTGACAGTTCAGAAGCTTTGACAGCTTCTGGGAGAAGCTTTGACAGCTTCTGGGAGAAGCTTTGATAGCTTCTGGGAGAAGCTTGACAGCTTCTGGGAGAAGCTTTGATTAGCTCTGGGAGAAGCTTTGACAGCTTCTGGGAGAAGCTTTGACAGCTTCTGGGAGAAGCTTTGATAGCTTCTGGGAGAAGCTTTGACAGCTTCTGATCCAAGCTTTGACAGCTTCTGGGAGAAGCTTTGACAGCTTCTGGGAGAAGCTTGATTAGCTTCTGGGAGAAGCTTTGATAGCTCTGGAGAAGTTTGATAGCTTCTGGGAAGCTTTGACAGCTTCTGGGAGAAGTTTTGAGCTTCTTGGAGAAGCTTTGACAGCTCTGGGAGAAGCTTGACAGCTTCTGGGAGAAGCTTTGACAGCTTCTGGGAGAAGCTTGACAGCTTCTGGGAGAAGCTTTTGAAAGCTTCTGGGAGAAGCTTTTGAAAGCTTCTAGGAGAAGCTTTTGAAAGCTTCTAGGAGAAGCTTTTGAAAGCTTCTGGGAGAAGCTTTTGAAAGCTTCTGGGAGAAGCTTGACAGCTTCTGGGAGAAGCTTGACAGCTTCTGGGAGAAGTTTTCACAGCTTCTGGGAGGCTTTGAGCAGCTTGACAGCTCTGGAGAAGCTTTGACAGCTTCTGGAGAAGCTTTGACAGCTTCTGGGAGAAGCTTTGACAGCTCTGGGAGAAGCTTTGACAACTTCTGGGAGAAGCTTTGACAGCTCTGGGAGAAGCTTTGACAGCTCTGGGAGAAGCTTTGACAGCTTCAGAAGCTTTAGCCTGGGAGAAGCTTTGACAGCTTCTGGGAGAAGCTTTGACAGCTTCCGGGAGAAGCTTTGACAGCTTCCGGGAGAAGCTTTGACAGCTTCCGGGAGAAGCTTTGACAGCTTCCGGGAGAAGCTTTGACAGCTTCCGGGAGAAGCTTTGACAGCTTCCGGGAGAAGCTTTGACAGCTTCCGGGAGAAGCTTTGACAGCTTCCGGGAGAAGCTTTGACAGCTTCCGGGAGAAGCTTTGACAGCTTCCGGGAGAAGCTTTGACAGCTTCCGGGAGAAGCTTTGACAGCTTCCGTCCGAGAGAAGCTTTGACAGCTTCCGGGAGAAGCTTTGACAGCTTCCGGGAGAAGCTTTGATAGCTTCCGGGCGTGGCTTTGACAGCTTCCGGGAGAAGCTTTGACTGCTTCCGGACGTAGAATAAAAAAACACATAAATAAAGTTAAAATAAAACTTCCGGGAGAAGCTTTGACAGCATTCTGAAGAAGGTCCAACCGAGAAAAACTTTGACAGTTTCCAGGAGAAGCTTTGACAGCTTCCGTAAAAAGCTTTTACTGCTCCTGGGTGAAGCTTTTTTTCCGTTCTCGAGAAGCTGCCACAGTTTCTGGTAGAAGCTTTTTCAACTTTTGAAAGTTGATTTTTTACCTTCTGAGAAAAACTGCTGCTTTAAAATCCTTTTTTGGCGTCACCATTGCAACACGCGTTCCTCACTCTGATTTTTCAACGTTTTCTGTTTTTCACAGCTTGTGATGATGAGGAGTACGATTGCGAGGACGCTACATGCATTTCTTCCGATCTTCGATGCAACGGACGAATCAATTGTCGATTCCGATGGGATGAAGACGAGTGCCATGTAATTATTTGTCTATGAACTTCGCACAAAATGTCTAACGCGTGTTCCTACTTTCAGACAAAAACCCAATCTCAATCGGAGCACGTGACAATCATCATGGTGGTGTTTGGACTCATCTTCGGTAGCATGGTGATAGCGTTCGTAATTAAAATCGTTCGCAAGATCATTCGGGATCACAAAATCATCCGGGAGCACATTCGTCAGTCGCGCGAAAGCAAACTAAACGAACTGGGTCGACATTCGACGAAGAAGCCAGTCGATCTGGACATCACGAAGTTTCCGCCACCGGCATTCGACAAGGAACCGATCAACGTGCTGGAGAATGCCGCCAACAGTTACTATCGCGAGGTGATCTCGCCTTCGCTGGTTGGAGGCGGTAGTGGTGGAAGTGGCGGAGGGGGAAGTGCCGGAGTAGGAAGCGGAAGTCACATGTTCAGCAGCAGCAGTAGAATAGATATGAAGAACGACCCCAGTCGGAGCCAGCAGGAAATTCAGGACATCCTGCGGAGTAGCTACCATGATGACCCGCTGCGGGCGGCAACTATGGGCATGAAGGATGCCGGCATGTGCGACATGGCTTGCCAAACGAGGTGAGATTTATTGCACACAGATCGTAACTTCAAAAACATGTTTGTCTAATATTTTTTTACACTCTTCCAACAGGGAATCCCTCTTCCAACCGGTGTTCAAGAACAAGATCACCCAATCACCGAATCCCAACAGTATACGGTTTTCGACCTTCGGGTACGAAGCCCAACAGCCGGGCGGTCATTCGCCGCCGACTCAGCTGCCCTCGGTGACGCCTCCACCGCCGAAGGTGAAACATCACCACCATCATCATCATCACCACCACACGGGAGGCGGCGGAGGAGGAGGCACGCTAGACCGCAGCAAAGGTAACAAATTCGAGATGCAGGACCTCAGCGGGACCGGCGTCGGTGGTGGCATTTCGATCGGCGTCGGAGGAGATGAGGAAACGGATCTTCAAGGTGGCGGATTCGGGGGCGGTCACCAGCACGGCCATCATCACCACCATCATCAGCAGCACTTGCAGCAGCCAAAGGTTGTACTAGAGCGGGATTTGGATCCGACGACGGGAATGAACATCCGGAAGTCGGCACCGGATGTCATCATCATGACGTCGTCCCACTGATTCTAAGGCGGGGGGAAATGGGGTTCTGTTTGTTGGAATATTATTGTTTATAGGAAGATGTAAATTGATTGGACTTGTGGCGGGCCAGACCCTATACCAGCGTCGAAGCTGGTGACAAGGTGACGTCCTTGGTTTCGCCATCGAAGTAATGTTTTGTGTTGTAGAATTAAGAAAATAATGCGCTGGAACGTTTTCCGGAAGGGAAGAGGAGAATAGGTTCGACTTTTGTTTTATCTTAGGAAAATCTTGTAGTGACAATTTTAGTATTCAATTTCACGTGGGTGGGTGAATTTTCTTGCAAGGAGGAAACAAAAGACGAAATATAGTAAGGAAGAATGAACAGGAAAGTGTAGGTATAAGACTGGATATTGATGGTGGCTGAGAAAAATGTGTCGTGGGAACACACTTTGAATTGCTTTGAGTATGAAAAGGAATGTTAGGATGCCGAAAAGGTAATTTGAAGCGATGTATGAAAAACATCCGTTTGGTGTGATAACATGAACTGTATTTCAAGAGTGCATTATGCTATTTGTTGAAGTACAATTAACAAAAAGTTGAGAAACAGCATCCAAGATTGTAGTTACTCGACACTTCCATGTTCGTGTGTTCAATAATGGGCAACATAAATCTGGTTTCTTACACATAGCGATGTTCGAAACTTTCGCCGGAGATATGTTTCAATCTTGATAAAATGGCAAGACTGCATTTGTCTGTACGGGAAAGATTCCTCAAGTGTCCGTAAATTACTTACCATAAATTAGACTACCAGTCTGATAAGAGTTTTGTAGATGTCAGTTGGGTACTATTCCGAGGAGGCTTGCAGAGCACAAATTGAGTTCGATTTTCTGCCATGATTATTTTCTTTTAATATTTACTTCATATTGCACGGATAGATGGCTGATCCGATCCGCTTAACTGTCCACCAAGCGATAAATACAAAATGAGATATGAGAAGTGAGACGTTCTGCTTCTTATTGTAGATCCAGTTGAAAACTGAACTGAGCTCTCGCGACAATTGCATTTTCTCCCATTTCTGGATGTCGCAACTGCATCGCGAGTAGTGCGCATCCATGCCATAGCCGTGCGCCATCCTGCGCACCACTCGCGATGCAGTTGCGACACTTGGAAACGGGAGAAAATGCGATTGTCGCGAGAGCTCAGTTCGGTTTTCAACTGGATCTACAATATTTCTACTAACTAATTTGAGTACTGCAAACAAAAGCAAACATTTGCCATACCCACCCTCCCCCTAAACTGTCCACGTGGTATATGGACAGCCCCTTACGTGATGTAGCGTAGCGAAGCTTTGATGAACCTTTTTAAGAAACATTCTGTAGGTTGAACTTCACTTTCAGCGGTGTACTTTGTTTGTTTGTTTGTGTATTTACGACACGTTACACCGGAAGGGCGCATTCGTGTCGGAAAGCAGTTTTTGGGTGTACAATTATAAATTCTTTACATTGTAATATTTTCTTTTCATGGGCGTAGCCAGGATTTTGAGAAGGGGGGGGGGGCAACTTTTTTCTAAATCGTAGTTTTATAGTAGTTTTATAAAAACACATGAATATTAACACATGAAACCAAATCCAAACCAAATCGAAACAATAATGATTAAAACAATATTGGATTTAAATATGCGTGATTAATTGCTCATCAGATATTTTTAAACAAAGTTAGAAAAATATTAACGAACTTAGTATTCAGAAAGAATATAAAATCGACTATAACAATTATTATAAAAATCCTGCCTTCTTCCATAAGTTTAAGAAAACTAGAACCATACATCTGAATTTCTAAACAAATCCTCTCTGAAATAATATTTATTATAAAATAGGCAGAAAAATCAATATGCAAGCTTTCTCCAGGAATTCCTTCGACAATTGCTCCTGGCATTCTATCCGAAATTCTATCAGAGATTCTTTAGGAATGCCTCCAGCAACTTATTCGGCAGTGTCTTCAGGAACTTCTTTATAAGTTCTGCAGAATTCTCTGCAATAATTCAAATAATATCGTGCTGTTTCCCAAAATTTTTAAGAATAAGAATATTCCGTAGAAATTCCGCAGAATTGCCAGTAAACATTCCTGAGAATTTCACGAAAAGACTTCGAATTTCTAGAAAAAATTCGAAAAAATTCCATAAAATTTTCCGTGAATTGTTTCGAATAATTTCTTGTGAAAATTTCAAAGAATTTCTCCAGGAATTCCACCGGAAATTTCTACAGAAATTATACTGAAAATGAAATCAACAATGGAATTTTCGGAGGAATTCCTAGATTAATTCGCAATGAAATCCTGAAAGAATTCCGATGGAGACTTCAAGATTTCCACTGGGAGATCCTCCAGGAGTTTCTCCGAAAATTCCTCCTGGAATTTTTCCAGGAGTTCCACCGGCATTTCCAATTTCTCTAGGATTTCCTTCGAGAAATAATTCCAGTAGTTCTATCGGCAGTTCCTCTGAAAATTCTTCCGGGAATTTCGGCAGAATTGGAATTTATTTAGGCTTCTTCAGGAATTTATATAGATTTTCCACCAGAAGCTCCTCTGAGAATTTCTATGCGAGCTCCTCAGAGAATTCTCCTCTGATGATGATGATGGTCCAGCTACAAAACCCAACAAAGGTTTCAGCTAGACGAGATTTGTCTATAAGATGAATTCTCTTGTTTCCGAGAATGCTTCTGGTAGTTTCCCCGGGGTTCCTTTGAAAATTCTCCCGGGAGTTTCTTCAGAAATTCTTCCAGAAAATTCCTTCGAGAGTTCCTCCGAGAATTCCACCAGCAATTCATCCAGGAGTTTCTCCGGAAATCTCCAGAAGCTATTCCAGGAAATTATTTAGGCTTTTTTCAGGAAATCATTTAGGCTTTTAAGCTGGAAATTCCTCCCGAAGTTCTTCCGATAGTTTCTCTGGGAGCTCATCCGGGAGGTCCTCTAGGAATTCTTCTAGGAGTTCCTCCTGAAATTTCTCCGGGAGTTCTTACGGGAGCTCCTCCGGCAGTTCCTTCGGGAATTCCTCCGGGAGATCCACCAGCAGTTTCTACGAGAATCCCTCCGGGAGTTTCACCGGCAGTTTCTCCGGGTGTTTCTCTGAAAAGGAACTCCCGGAGGAACTCCCAGAGTAATTTCCGGAGGAACTCCCGGGGGATTTTCTATAGGAATTTCCGGAGAAATTATCAAAGGAATTCTCGGAGGAACTGCCGGTGGAACTTCTGGAGGAATTTATTGAAGAACTACAGGAAGAATTTCCGGAGGAAATCCTGGAGGAACTCTCGTAAGAATTCTAGGATGAACTCCCAAAGGAACTTCCGTAAGAATTCCAGGAGGAACTCCTGGAAGAATTCTTAAAAGAACCTCCCGGAGGAATTCCCGTAAGAACTCCCAGAGAAATTCTCCGAGGAACTTCTGGAGGAATTTGTAGATAAATGCCTAAATAAATGCTAAATGAATTCCTGGAAGAAAGCCGAAGGAACTACTGGTGGAACTTCAGAGGAATATCCGGTGGAATACCCTAGAGGAAGAGAATAAATATTTCTGAAGCAACTTCCGAAATTCCATTTCCCGTGAAATTCCTGCCAAATATCGTCCAGGAATTCCCTGTAAAGTTCCTGGAGGTATTACCGGAGAATTTCTTGGAAAAACTCCTGGAAGAACTCCCGGAAGAACTCCCACAAGCACTTCCGGAGGAATTCCCACATGGAAGTCCTGAAATAATTCTTAGAGAAGTTCCTAAAGGAATTTCCGAAAAAATATCTGAAGAAATTCCCAGAAAAATACCAGGAGGAATTAATGCAGAAATTCCCAGATGAAATCCTGAAAGTATTCCCAGATGAATTGCTGAAGAAAATCCCTGCGGATTGTTCCGAAGAAATTTCTGGAAGAACTCTTGGCAGATATCCGAGTAAATTCCGAGTGAAGTCCGGAAGGAATTCTAGTACACTCCCGCGGAAAATCTCCCGAAAAGATTCCTGAAGGAATTCCTGGAGAAGTACCTGAAGAAACTCCCGAAAAAATACCTGTAAGAATTTCAGGGGAAATACTTGAATGAATTCCAGGAGAAATTCATGAAGATATTTCTAGAGGATTTCTTGAAGGATATTCTGAAGTAATTGCGAAAAGAATTCCAGATTGGAATGCTAGATGATTTCGCTATTGAAAGTTTGGAGGTATTCCCGGAAAATTTCCTTGAAGTAATCCCGGAAGAATTGAAGGAAGAGTTCTAAGAGGAATGCCCGGAGAAGTTCCTAGAAGAATTTCCGAAGGAATTTCTTATAGATTTACAAGTGAAATTATGGAGCTAAATCGGAGGACTTACGTCATAAATTTTTGAAGAAACTTCTGGTAGTATTTTGGGAAGAAATTCCGTATGTATTCTTGACGGAACTCTCGAATGCATGTCTGAAGGCAATGACGGATTTTTCCTGAAGAGAGAATAGCCGAAGAAATATCTAGAAGTAAATCTTGGAGTGAAGAAAATAAATCTTCAAGGAATTTCCTCGTGAATTTCCTAAAAAAAATTAGTGGGGGGTTTCTAGATAAAAAGGAATTACAATTACATGAGAAGGATTTTCGAACGATTTTCAGAGGAATTTATGGATAACTTTGCGGAGGAATTCAGAAGTTCCCAGAGGGGAGCTTCTAGAAGGATTTAAGGAGAATTTTTGAGTCTGAAATGTTTCGAGTTGTTTTGAACTTTCATATATTATGGATCCTGGATGCCCTAATAAGTTTTGGGAATCTTTTGAATTTCAACCACCTATTTCTGTATATGATTGGACCGTAAAGTGCACATGTTTAAGGGAATTCATTAAAGTACCCGTGCAATCTTTCCACAATTTAGGGGGGGGCGACGGCCCCCCCCTGCCCCCCCTTGGCTACGCCCATGATTTCTTTTCATCTTCTACTCTTCTTCTCACGCTTCTCCTCACACTTCTCTATATTTTCTACCGGTGCTTCCATGCTGGTTACGTCAGAGCTGTGAAACAACAGCGCTTCCGTCTCCGTTGACCACTGTTGGGAAAAAAAGGTACGGCGGTAAACTCTGCGCCTTGCCCCACAGTACCAGCTGCTGTCGAAACCAAAGAGGCTGCACTCATAATGCAACGTACACACCAGTCAATCAGTTTGACGAACATTGACTCCGCCCCCAAGAAAACGCTTCGGTTGCTGCTTTGTTTGAACGTGTGTGAAGTTGTTCGAACTAGGTTCGAACAACCATTTGACAGTTGGCGGCTCGGTTGGTTATTTACGTTCATGTTCATGTTCGGTTGTCGTGCTGCTGGGTAAAGTTTTCCCATGACTGTACCTTTGCCTTACCGATTGCATTTCGTGAGATGGCCAGGATCGCATTGCTGCAGACGTCGAAGAGATCGGAGACATTTTCGCCTGTGTCGAATTGCTACTTTCGCTTCGGGGCACCACCATGGTGCCGCTTTCGGTCCAATACGGCCGCTTGTTCGCGGGATGGATTTTGCCGCTGCTGCAAGTATCCTCCGGGTGAGGCTGTCAACGTTCCACTAGGCATTTGGCCGGATGGTTTCGGCCGTAAGCCGCTCGCACAACGTCCAATCTGCTTGTTCGTAGATCCACTTTTGTCTTGTCATTTTGTGGTTCATCCATCCGGGGATGGACAAGATGACCGGAAGGTGGTCGCTATCATGCGTGTCCGCCAGGGTTCGCCAAGTAAACCTAGGAGCCAGATTCTCAGAACAGATGGTTACGTCAATTTCCGAGATTTTACCCGTAGCCGGATCGATGCGGGTGTGTGAGCCGTCATTTAAGATCACCAAACGATGGGTCAAAGTAATCTCGGCGATGAAACGACCAAGCGGGCTCAACTGTTGAAACCCCCACACGAGATGGTGCGCATTGAAGTCCCCAAGAAGCAACATCGGTCCCTCTAGCTGTTCGAATAGTTCACCTAGTGCAGCCTGACACTGCGTAGAACTTGGCGGGATGTAGACAGATACCACAGGGATCGGTGCGTGGATACGTACACGCCCAAACGGTATAGTGCTTGCCAACAAAATCTGGTGCAATAACGGATTGATTTACCTTAGTCTTACCTTATTCGCTGATGTTGCCCCTAAGGCCACGCAATTTCCGATGTAGGGCAAAAACGGCACCGGAGCGACTATCCGTTGCGGATCGTGTGGCGGACGACTATGTAGATGTCCTACACTCACAAAAACTCCGCATTATATTCATGAGTTCACACATGGATTTTTGCAATGGGGGTAGCGAAATGGATTCCATATTTTCGACACATATATTCCATGCACCCACATACATTGCATGGGTGTTGACACATACTAGCCATCTGGGTCATAGAATCCATGTGTGAATTTGTATGCAATGAAGTATGTGCCGACGCATGATATTTTTGCCATAAAGTATGTGTCGATTTCCCTGAGTGTACGCGTGTTTGTATTTTTCTGGGACTTGCCAGTGCAGCCGCTGCTGTCGGAAACATTACACTAGTTTTGCCAACACCGATAACAGCCGGCACGGGGCACATGCGTTCTATTTAATCGATTTTATATAAACAAATGCCTCAAAATCTTGGTTTTTTTAAAAGTATTTTTGAAATAAGAAATGTTTTACAATCAATACTAAGGATACTGTTGCGTAGTACACTGGGGTCATCTTTCTCACAAGTCGTTTTTACACGACTATTTTTACACGATTTTTCGGCCTCGGAGCACGTGGGAGCCGCAGAAAATAGATTTTCGATGAAATCGTTATTTTTGTGCGGATTTTGGGATTTACGTAGCTTTGATTTAGGCGGAACGCCTCCCCCACGTAACACCGGATTTCAGTGTATATTGTGTCTTATGAGATGAGGGTTCGACTCCCGCTTCAGTCATGGATGCTCTTCTAAAACAGAAATATTCTTCATTCTACTGGGTACTTTTTTTCTTCCTAAACAATGGAGGGGAATCTGCTCAACAGACACCCTAGGTTGACCAGGAAGTGCGGGGTTAGGGATCACTGAGGGAGGCAGGACTACATCCCCGACCCGCTAAACCGTTTCCATTGCCGCCAAACCCGTAGTCCCGTCGGTACAACCAGAAAGTAATGCTTCAAAGGGGCCAGTGCACAACGCACCCTCGAGGTTAGCTGCGTGCCCTTGCAGCACCGAACATCGTAACTCGCTTTTTAGAAGAACACCATGGTATCGTGCCAGCGCGTTGCCGGCTTACCAGGTGGCCTTACCACGCCCACCTTCTGTGTAGCTCCGAGACGATTTGGGCGATAGCCGATAAAACGGCGTTCCAGCCAACTTCATCTTTACACATCCTCCGAACTAGGTTGTCCGGGTAGTGTCCAGACCACATGTGGCAAGCATGTGGTCACGCATTGCGCGAAAACGTGAGCACACGAACAACACGTGTTCCGCCGTTTCCTCTAAACCTGCGCACACCAAACACTCGGGCGAGGCCGAACAAGCCAGCTGCGTTACCTGAACTTTGATTTTGCAGCACGCTTAAACGCCGGGCACATCGAACCCCCATGGGGTGCCTGTTGTTCACAGCTTTGCTGGAACAAATCAAACAATTGGGAGGGTTCGTGCAGCATTGTGCCTTATGTCCCTCCAATCCGCAGCGTCGGCAGAGATTGCTTCTGTCAGGGCCTTTGCAGTCCCATTGCTTGTGCCCCGGTTCCAGGCACTTGAAGCAAACTTCGGGTTGCTCGTATATGCGCACAGGGCATACCGACCATCCCACCTTGACGCTCCCTAACTTGACTACCTTGGAGGGGTTTAGGGTCATTTGGCCGAATGCCGTTTGGCCGAATGTCGTTTGGCCGAATGCCATTTGGCCGAAAGGGTCATTTGGCCGAACACCATTTGGCCGAATGCCGTTTGGCCGAATGGTTGAAGTACGTTTCCTTACTAAGTAAGAAGTGAGTAGTGAGAAACACGAAGGAAGAAGGATGAAGGAAGAAAGAAGAAGAAAGAAGGAAGAAAGAAGATGGAAGAAGGAAGAAGAAAGAAGGAAGTAGGATGAAAGAACAATGGTAAAGGGAGAAGGAAGAAGGGTTGAGGAAGAGGAAAGAGGAAAGAAGGAGAAAGAAAGAAAAAAGAAGGAACTGAAACGAAGGAAGAAGGAAGAAGAACGAAAGAAGAAGGGATAAGGAAGAAGGAAGAAGGAAGAAAAAAGAAGGAAGATGGAAGAAAGAAGAAGGAAGAAGGGAGAAGTAAGAAGGAAGAAGGACGAAGGAAGAAGGAAAGAGGAAGAAGGAGAAAGGAAGAAGGAAGAAAGAAGAACGATGAAGTAAAAAGAAAAAAGAAAGAAAAAACAAAAACGAAGGAAAAAGGAAGAAGAAAGAAAGAAGAAGGGATAAGGAAGAAGGAAGAAGCAAGAAGGAAGAAACATGGAGGAAGAAGAAAGAAGGAAGAAGGAAGAAAGAAGTATGAAGGAAGAATGAAGAAGGAAGAAGGTAGAAGAAATAAGGAAGAAGGAACCATGGAGGAAGGAAGAAGAAAGAAGAAAGAGAAAGGAGGGAGGGATAAGGAAAAAGGAAGAATGAAGAAGGAAGGAGGTAGAAGGAAGGAGGAAGAAGGAAGGACGAAGAAGAAAGAAGGAAGAAGGAAGAAGAAAGAAGGAAGAAAGAAAAAGGAAGAAAGAAAAAGGAAGAAGGAAGAAAGAAAAAGGAAGAAGAAAGAAGGAAGAAGGAAGACGGAAGAAGTTAGAAGTAAGAAGGAAGAATGAAGAAGGAAGAAGGTAGAAGAAAGAAGGAAGAAGGAACCAAAATGAAAGAAGAAGGAAGAAGGAAGAAGAAAGAAGAAAGAGGAAGGAGGGAGGGATAAGGAAGTAGGAAGAAGGAAGAAGGAAGAAAGAAAAAGGAAGAAGGAAGAAGGAAGAAGGAAGAAAGGAGATATTTGTGTGATCGAATTGAAAGAGGAAGTGACATTCATAGATATAACACTAGAAACGCGGAAGATGTAAGAACACCTAACTTTTTGCATGGAGCTTCACAAAATTCTTTGTTTTTTAAAGGTATCAATGATTCCAATTCGATGCCTACACATATCAAACGTGCAACGACATTATCACAATTCAAGAGACTTTGTGTTTCACACGTAAAAGCTGTATTTTAAGCAGCTACTTAGTTGACTTTTTAAAATCATTAATTATTGTATCTTGACGAAGTTTGACCTACGGATATTTTGTTTGGACAATTGTGTTTTTTCAATTATTGAGGCACTAATAAACTATTTTGTTCGCCTCGATGATGATGATGGATTTTATATTTATTGACGTAATTGTAATTTGACCTTTTCTTGTGTAGTCTACAAAAGTTTGAGTCTCGCGCGCGTAAAGCAGATATGAATGATTTTTAATTTTGTGTACAGACTTGCGCTTTTTCAGCTGTTTCAATGATTCTTCGGATTAGTAATAGGCTATCTAGTAGAGTTTGGTTTCCGCGGTTGATACCGAAACTTTTGATATCGACGGAGCGGTAACACAAGTTTTGATTTTGTTGACAACGACATAGTTTATTAGATTATTATTGATGCTTTGAGTGGCTAACGTTACTTGTAATTACATGAAACGCGATTCTTGGTGGAACTTTTGAAATCTGTGCGAGAGGTATCACAAGTTTTGCATTTTTATGCACTCGAAGCATCACTACTGATACTTATGAGAATCTGTAGATGAAATAAACAGTTTTTTACATTTAATATTTTTACTGGATAGTAATGGAAAGTTAAGAAATTTATATCTGTGATGGTAATCAGATCGTTTTTGTTTTGTTTTGCAAATCTGATTAAATTGTTGAAAAATTAAATTCAATTATCTTAAAGATAAATCGTCTAGCTCAAACCTTTGTAGGGGTATGTGGCGGGACCATCATCATCATCATCAAGAAGGAAGAAGGAAGAAGGAAGAAGGAAGAAGGGAGAAGGAAGAAGGAAGAAGGAAGAAGGAAGAAGGAAGAAGGAAGAAGGAAGAAGGAAGAAGGAAGAAGGAAGAAGAAAGAAGGAAGAATGAAGAAGGAAGAAGGAAGAAGGAAGAAGGAAGAAGGAAGAATGAAGAAGGAAGAAGGAAGATGGAAGAAGGAAGAAAAAAGGAAGAAGAAAAAAGTAAGAAGAAAGGAAGGAAGGAAGTAGAAGAAAGAAGGAAGAAGAAAGAAGGAAGAAGGAAAGAGGAAGAAAGAAGAAGAAGAAAGGAAGAAGGAAGAAAGAAGAAGGAAGAAGGAAGAAGGAAGAAGGAAGAAGAAAGAAGGAAAGAAGGAAGAAGAAAGAAGGAAGAAAAAAGAAGGACGAAGGAAGAAGAAAGTAAGTAAGGAGGAAGAAGGAAGAAGGAAGGAGGAGAAAGGAAGAAGGACCACTCCTAAACGGAGGTCATTTTTTTGCCATTCGGCCAAACGGCATTCGGCCAAACGACCCGTTCGGCCAAACGGCATTCGGTCAAATGGCGTTCGGCCAAACGGCATTCGGCCAAACGGTATTCGGCCAAATGGCCTGACACCCTTGGAGGCGTCCGCTGCAGATAGCCGAACCAATGCTACCTGCGTCCCTGCCGGACCTTTCCGTAGCCGAACGGCTGCGGTGGGCGTCTCCACTTCACACTGTCCCCGCAGTGCCGTGACGAGCTCTTCGACTTCAGTGATCTCGTCCAGGTCTTTAACCCTTAGATTCACCTCCGTCGTGAGTGCCCTCACCTTGACCGTCTCGCCTAAAACTTCCTCCGCCAACTTCTTGTAGGCGGCGCCCTTTTGCGAGACGCCCCGCTTCAGCTCGAGTATTATCTCGCCCATCCGGGTACGTCTTATTCGACGTACGTCGGCGCCGAGTTCACCGAGCTTGACGTCACTCCTCATCGCCTTCAAAACATCCGAGTACTTAGCCTCGTCCGCCGTGATGACTAGGGCATCGCCCCTGGAGCGATTGGCGCCTACCCTAGACTTCTTGCTACCCTCATTCGCCTGGGCCTTCTTTTCGGCCCTTGACGTCTTCAGTTTCCTCTTGTTCTTGACCAGGGTCCAGGAGGCGTCATCCTCCTCTATTTCCCTGGTCTGGTGCGGCTGAGAACTTTCAGCCTGCCGTAACCCCTTACCACCGTCTTTCCTGAGTGGACGGACCTTTCCAGGTCCTTCCTCCCCCGGTTTTGGAGGTACCTGACCGGGGTTCAGCTTCCCATCCCCACTACCCTTGTTCGGGGTAGTAACCTCCGCGTTTTGGAGCGGCCCCAGGGAGCTCATCCCTGGAGACTGTCTCCCCGTTTTTGTGTCTGCTCCGTTGGAGCAGTCACCCCAACGTACCTGCAAATACTTGAGCCTCAGTCTGGGTAGACTTTGGCACCACCGTCTTCGCTGGCACGCCTTCGGTCGATTCGACCTTGCCTGAGTCCGCGAATCCTTGGGCCTCAGTCTGGGTAGACCTCGACTCCACCGATTTCACGGGTTTACACTTGGCCGTCCTGACCGCCCTCTCCAGCTTGGCGTCCAACATCGACTTTCGAAGTTTCTGCAAGCTCCTTTTGAGGTCCTTGCTGATATTATGCTTCGATGACGCAAAGTCGATGAGTCGATGATGGCGTCCAGCTGTTCCGTCGCCACCTCGAAGGCCGAAAGCCCATCGCGTTTGCGGTTCATCGCCTCCACAAGCCATGGGCCGTCAATAACCCCTACCGGCGTTTTTCTAGCCGAGAGGAAGGTTGAGTGACCCACGCTGGCGCTGCGCACTGAGCTGCCGACTATTGCCTCTGGCCTCCTAGGCGGAGACCTGAACAACCCACCTCTTGCGAAGGGGTTGTCGCCTACACTACTACCACTAATTGAAGAATTGACTTGCTTTTCCATTTTGGTCCCACGAGTTGCTCGGGAAAAGAGGTCCACCACGCCAGAGCCCAGCATGACGCGGTAAGGGACAATTACTGTGGAGGGTGCCCAGGTACCCCACAGGCTCCGTTAAAGGCCTAGCTTATTATTTCACCCCCTGGCCATGCATCCCCTCGGCACGGGTCGCTTGACGCCTTGGGATTAGGGGTTAGGGACGATGGTCCCGTTCTAACTCGCAGTGGCCATGGGGAGGGGTCGTCAAGCCCTTGGACAAAGTCCTTGCTGCCCCCATTCTACTGGGTACTGTCCCTTGACTTTTGTAGGTAAGTGTTCAGTATAAAAAACTACTGGTCGAAAACAATGAAATTGTCTGTTTCCATCTTCGGATGTTTCAGTCGTTTTTCTGATTACATATTCGGATTTTTAGATCTTTGCCAATTACAGAATGTGAACGGAATTGGTAGTCATATGACTCCTGCTTCTGGCCCATACACAGGAGGTCGTGAGTACAATCCCAGATTCGTTTCTTTTACTTTGTATCGGTCTCTATATTTCTCATGTTGTAGCAATTAATCGCTAGAACTGGAAATGGACATTGTGTATTTGTAGAATTGAAATGAACTAAAAAAATCTAGTTTCCTATATCCAATTAGAATTTCCATCAGTTGCTATCTACTATCTATCACATTGACAGCTTGTTCACCAAGACGAACCTCTGCCTCTTGAACCCAACCCAAAAAAATCCAATACATCCGTATGAGCTCGTGGCAAATGCAGAGGTATAATCGGCTTGCAGTGAGCGAGTGATTGTATCATCATTCCCTCCCCCTTCCATACATTGACTTGAATTCTGATGTGGCAGCCGCTAATATGACCTAACAAAAGAGATTACCACCCCGTCAACACAAAATGGTATATGATGCAACATAAGATGCTAAAGTGGAGGCGATATACGTACATATTGTATGGGGAAATACCTATATGACATTCACTGCAACATTTTATGTGACATCATATACGATCTTGTGTTGACTGGGCAGTACTTGTACATTAAAGATGAGTGCTAGTCCCAAGAAAACAATTGTTGGTTCTCTGTTTAAGAACAGCTAATCTGGTCATAATGGAGTAGCAACTACGGGCAGTCAATTAAGCTCAAGCTCTTTGATAATTAAAGAATGCTTATTTTTCACATTTTCTGATATCCCAGTTTTTTTTAAGATTCTTGAGCCGACTCAGATCCTTCCGATTCAGATTATTGTCATACCCTAAACTTTCCAGAATATATTCAGATATTTTTGGTTCTATAAATCAGAAAACCTTAAAATTCTCACATTCTGTAGACCATCCATTCAAATGCTTCAGATTTCTAATATTTTTGGGTAATCCAGATTCTGACCTTTAACCTTGAGTTAACCTTTTGCTGAGCATTTGGATCTGTTTATGTTTGCTAGACACCCCTTTCCTATGGATTTCATAGATTTTCTAAACTTCAAAGAATCATCATTGAATGCGGGACGCCTAGCAATGCGGGACAAGTAGGCTGAATCCGGGAGTGTCCCGCATAATCCGACGTCTGGTCACTTTATGTATTGGTCAAAAACAATCACGGGTTATTATGAACGAGTGTTGATTAAATAAAAACCCATATTCACATATTCACATATTCACATATTCACAAACATATTCACATATGAGTTTCCATAACATTGTAAATTAACGTCCAAGTCGGGTGGTTTAATCCCCGGAAATAGGCAATTAACTTTGATTGAACTGAACCTGAGTTGCGTGCTCTTGCCTACGCAATGCGGTCGGGTCTGAGCTTGACGACCGACTGGCAAATGCTTACACAACCTCACTTGATCAGTACCGTTGCTGATGAAGAATGTGTATAGCCGCCAGACATTCTAAATACTCACGCTCCTCTAATGTGGACGTGTACAATACACATGTGGAAGTATTGGCTTGAGAAATGGATTGCGAGTGATTTGACTATGCGTCCAATTTGGGAATCTCGAGCTCGTTCAGTAGCCGCTAGGTTGCGAAGGCCGACGGAGGTCCTTCGTAGCTTAGTTGGTTAAAGCACCAGTCTAGCGTACTGTAGGGTCATGGGTTCGAGTCCCATCGAAGGGAAAGTGGTTACCTCCAATACATTTTTCAAATCAATATCTTCCACATAACGTACATATTCACATATGAGTTTCCATAACATTGTAAATTAACGTCCAAGTCGGGTGGTTTAATCCCCGGAAATAGGCAATTAACTTTGATTGAACTAAAAACCCAGATTAATCCACCTAGCGGTGATGGTGCCTTTCTCGACCTTCGTAAAATGTGTGTGCTTGAAAAAAGATGAGCTAGTAGCTAGGAGTAAAAAAAGACAAATTTCTTTGTCCGTTCTATGAAAATCAGATTATTTATGGCAAAGATATTGTAGATCCAGTTGAAAACCGAAAATCATATTTTGTCCCATTCCCGGATGTCGTGACTGCATCGCGAGTGGTGCCCGACTATGGCACAGTTGCGCACTACTCGCGATGCAGTTGCAACATCCGGAAATGCGAGAAAATGCGATTGTCGCGAAACCTCGGTTCGGTTTTCAGCTTGATCTACAATATGCTAATAAGAATTTCGACATTTTTGTTTCCTTTTCCAATCTTTTTGACGTACATACCCCTGTTTTATTTTACCCAGTCATATATTTTAAGGATATCCCTTTTGGATGTAAATTGAACTGAAGCTCCGACTACACAAAAAGAAAACGAAAATGTCATTCCCATCAAGCGAGCGGAGGGCAATATTTGTTATGATATAAATCTCATGACCATCTTTCTACCAAACTCCCGTATGAAGAGGAAGGGAAGTGTATCAGTGTGGAAGCATCCGATAGTTCGTTTTCGGAAAGAAATTATAGCCTTTCGGTACAACTTTGTTGCACAAGAAAGGCAAAAAGTATTTTGGCCATAATTTCAAAGGTAATAGTCCAATCTGGCCAACTTTCTAAATAGAACAGGATTCCGCATCTAATGCAATTTGTTGTGAGTAAATCGGTTGAGGGTAAGTCCATTAAAAGTCAGCTAGACTTTTTTACTCGCTTTTTTATAACACACTAGTTTATTTGTGGACGCAGTAGCGCCCATGGCAAGTGTTTTTTTAATCAAAATTGTCAACGTCTGTTGTCTGTGATTTTTTCATCAAATGCGGTGTCTGGTTGTCTAAGGTTGTCACTGGTTTTGTTTTCTGCATCTGATAGTAAAAAGAATTGAAGTGTCAAATATTTTATTTTTTGTGAGAAATTCCCCGCGTGCTGCGTCTGGTTGGCTAGTCACCGGACAGACAAACAGGGCTATTATATATATTATAGTATATTTTGGCCATAATTTCTGTGCCCATGGTCCAAATTTTCAATAGAAAACAATACGACAGGATTCCGCGTCGAATGAAACTTGTTGGAATTATAGATAGTGGAATATATAGATGAGTGAAGATAAATCCTCTGTCTCCAAACGAACTGTCAAACGTGTCTCCAAACGAGCATGACGTCACGATTTCAATGGAAACGTTAAGGGCTGTGACGTCATATGTGCGTGTGCACGGGCAGAAAAATCGACTCAGCCATGCTTTCGCTCATCTATATATTCTACTATCTATAGTTGGTATTAAATCGGTTGAGGATAAGTTCCAAAAAAGTGAGCTAAACTTTTCGCACTTTTGGTGGGCGCACACACGCACACAGAGAATCATCGCAGTTCATCGAGCTTATACGTATATAACACTATGGGTCCCCAGGCCTTCTGTAAAAGTTTGGTTTATGAGCGAACATACAGCCTTTTCGTAGAAAAGGCAAAATGGTGTTTCAGCCATAATTTCCGATCCCATAGTCCGATCTAGCCAATTTTCAATAGAAAACAATGGGACAAGTGTCTGCGTCGAATGCAATCTGTTGCGAGCGTCAATAGATGAAGTCTAAGTGCTAAAAAGTGAGCTAGACTTTTCGAACTCTTTTTAACAATAAATAGTAATTTGACCATAACATGTAAGCCCATAGTCCGATCTGGCCAATTTTCAATAAGAAAATATGAGACATTCTGCGTCGAATGCAACTTGTTGTGATCAAATCGGTTAAGGATATCATTAGCCTTTACCGTATACTTAGTATACGAGAAAGGCAAAAACGTCATAGATCGATACCCAATTCAAATAATTGATGATATTTTTGATTAGTTACGAGGGAAAGACATTTATTCTAGATTATGTTTGAGAAATGTTCATGCTTCATATGGTTCCTTGGTTTCCTGTGTCATGTTGGGGCTTTGGAGTTGAAACCGAGATGTCGATGGAGCATTCAGTACACTGTTTATCTAATCGACAAATATTTGCTAAATTTCAACAAATATATTTGCTTTTTGTGTACTGACTTGTCAAATATACATTTATCAAATATTTGCAACACTGAGCAAAACAAATATTTGCAGAAACGACAAACCGTGTACTGTCAAAACTTTAAATTTGATGATGGTTGCAACTATTACTGACATTGAGTTGCAAATACTTATAGGGCACTGCACGGACTACTTTGTCTCATTCTCGCTGCAAAGAAATTAGAAAACAACAAGGCCAGTAAACGTCAAAATTTATGAAGAACGAAAGAGAAAGAGATGTTTCCATGCAGTGCCCTATAGGGCACTGCACGGACTGCTTTGTCTCTTTCTCGCTGCAAAGAAATTAGAAAACAACAAGGCCAGTAAACGTCAAAATTTATGAAGAACGAAAGAGAAGGATATTTTTCCGTGCAGTGCCCTATAAATAATCAGATCAGATTAGGTACAAAATTAGACAGGTACATATTAGACAGATCAGTTACAAAAAAGAAAAGAACAAATCGGGAAAAATAAAATTGTCCTATTTTTTTGGGTGCGTTCTGGGATAGTAGATGGTAAAGTGCGTGCATATATTATTACCCTTTGTGCAGTTGGGGGAGTTCTACGATTTTTCACATCGTTGAGAGATTCGGTTGCAATGATATCCAGTAAACGGTTCCTTGGAAATTTGATTTCAAAATAGATGATCCATGTGGTGTAATCGGACCTGGGGACCCAAACATTCGGAGGAAAATAGAGGAACATAGACCAAGGGTATCCCAGCAAACATGGGACAATTATGCGTCTACCGGCAGTATAAAAAAAAGTTATAAGGAACTGCTCATGAGAAAAAAAGGCGTTATCCTTTTTGATACGGTTGCGAGACTTATTCATGTGCTGCCAAAACAAAATAGTAAAATTCTAGAGCACTCATTCTTAACAGAGGAATTAATTCTCCAATGATAGATGATAGAAGTTCCTAAAGGCCCTCATATATGGCCCGGCTAACCTCTGGAACAATTCTGAAGATTGTTGTCTGTGGAATCCTGAATAAATATTGCAGTGACGCTTTCTCCGGTAGCGAAGAATCTCAATGTCAGTGTTAATCTTTCTACTACACACTTAAAATTCTAAGTTTACCGTTTGCCGAGAATCCAACAGCCAAGATTTCGAGATTTCGGTAAACTTTACCGAGTGATCGGTAATCGTTACCGAGATCTCGGCAAAAAGTCAACTTTGCCGAATTTCGGCAAAAAGTTGACGAAATTTCGGTAAAGAAATTACCGAATTTCAGTAAAAAATATCACCAAAACATCACGCAAAATTTTTGCCGAGGTCTACAAAATAATTTAAGTGTGTAGAGATATTTTTTTTAATACTTCTCATACAACCAAACTTAGAAGGTAGTCAAAATTAGCGGCGAGGCGGACATTCTAACTAAGTTCTTGTACAATTTAGGGTGATTGCTGCGTAGCTCTTCCAACAACCTATCTGTTTCTTGACCCAGTCATGAACCCAAACCCAGCAAAACAACAATGTCTAATGCGAGTTTGACGACAAACAACGTACTGTTTTTTGAACAACATTTGACAAATAATCAAACATAATATATGGCAAATAGGCTGTATTCATATATTTGCTCGTCGTGTACGTTAAATAATCAGCAAACGTCAAACTTTGTTTAAACAAGCTATGACAAATATTTGTCGATTAAACAAACAGTGTACTAAATGCTTTAAAGATGTTGATCAAAGTGTTTGAACTCTAAGGTTCAAACCAAAGTTTTAGCAGATCAGTTTGGTCGGTGAGATCCTCGGGTTCACCCTTGCGTAAATACATATCGCCAATTGATACGGTTTTCTCACATGTTTTGGCCAGGAAGTCCAAAAACGTTGACTTTTCCCATCTGCATTATATTGTCGGCGTAGCGCCAAATTAGAATTCGGAAGTAGGGACTTCCGAACCAAACTTTGTTGGGTTGTTTAGCCCATCTTTAAGTAAATCCAGCGCACTACTTTCGAAGTTGGGTAATTTGCATGTATCTAGAGGAAAATTCTTCTTCGGTACAGAATCCAGTTTTCCGCGAGCGGTAATAGCTTGCCTGCAGGTCAGTCTCTGATTTGACGTTTCTGGAGGTCAACTGCACCCACCGCTCCGAGCATTTTGACCAATGTTCCATATAAGAAGGTGCTGATTCGGTGAATTCAAGCCTTCTTATATACCACATTGATCAAAATGCTCGAATGGTGGGTGCAGTTGACCTCCAGAAACGTCAAATCAGAGACTAACCCGCAGGCAAGCTGGCGGCCATTACCGCTCGCGGAAAACTGGATATCGTTTAATATTGTACCGGATATGCAATATCCATGTGTTAACTTTCTTATTTATATCCGAAAACCATTGATGGAATTCGTATTTGCCCGCTCGATATTATTTTTCAATATCTCTCCGCATAATTTGAAGTAAATTACTCCTTTTGATGAAACGATTTCCCCACAGACAAACGAGTTGTTGCCTATAGAATAATGCGTAAAACGAAATACAGTTCCTTTCACATGTTTTCGTCTACAGTTCATCTTATTAACTCATAAAATGTGTATATTTTCTAAAGACAATTTCATTTCTTTCCTAAACCAAAGAAGTGAAGAATGTTTCCGAACTGCAATCAATTTGTAAATAATAATTTTGTTTCAATCATTCACACGTTTGTCGCTAGGTACATCATTAGGTAATATTTTAGGAAAAGTTACAGAAAAACGGAAATGCTTCAAACCTTAGGTCAAATTAGTGTAAATTCCCTTCCAGCCAAGCATTCGTTACCACTGAGGGCCCATTCGAAAATTACGCAATAATAATAGAAAATGCGTTACAAAAGGGTGGATGGGGATCAAAGATGATTTTGATTTGCGTTACGTAATTTACGAACGAACCCTGGTGGCTTAAGCAGATTTTGCATTTTTCGTCCCCTTATTCGGCGGTTGTGTAAACATTTTTGGCTTAGCATAATTCAAAATTCAAAGTACATATTTTCAAGTTACTTATGTCAATCCACTAGATTATGTATGTATAAAGGTGCCGATTTGTTTCGACGTGAAAGGTGTAAATGAAGGTATGCGCCAGTAGATAGTTTATCGAAAATCGACAGAAAATATTATAATTGTTAACATTTGAGCAACGGGATGTGCTCTACTCTAGTCAATGATTAAATTTGATTAAATGAAAAAAATGAACCATTTTGATTATGTTTTTGGCGATTGAAATTTTAAAATTGAAGAAACATACAGGAGAGAAGCTCAAGAAGGACGACGAGAGTTTAAAACTGGGGACCAAAGCCCAACCGAAATAAACAGGAAACAATACAAAACCGTTTTAGTAAGGTTTTCAACGGGAACCGTGTGGCCAGTTATGGTCAACAGTTCGATAGAAGGCGTGGGTTGAAATAGGAAAATTGTTTCGTCGGATAAAGCCAAAACACACTCAAAAATCGACAGTGTGTAATAAGAGCACAACAAGGAGAATAACACTTAATGCAGTTGGACCATTTGGGTCGAAATCGGTTTTATTTTGTGCCCCCGCCAATAAACGAGAATATTCACAGTTAATGTTGAACATGGGAACCGGACTAAACCAATGGAATTTGTAAAAATTTTAAACCACAAGAAAGAATTAAAAATAGTAAAGTTTGAATGCAAACAGTAAACACGTAAATCGTTGGTTTATAGATATCAATTGCAACCGCAGTTAAAACGATCCGATGTGAAAAATACAAAAAAAAACAAAAATCATGTACATTTTTACCGGTAAATATTTATAAATAAAATAATTGCACTGAATTAGAAACTGTTTTTCTTATCTGATATCACAACACTATAGCTGTTATGGATAACAGCCAGTTACAGTATTCAAATTGACAAATTGCACGAGTTCTTATTCTGGACTTTCGATTCCTCCAAGTCATTTGACTAAATTTAACTGCAATGCTTTTTAGCTGCAATTCGATAGTTGCAACATCTACCTTAAGAAAAATCACTTTAATAAAGTTAAAAGAAAGATAGTTGCAATAGTTTTACAGTTAGGGAAAATGATGAATTTTAGACATATTTGGGAGATCGGAGAAGAGCCAGCCTCGGGCTGCAAGTCTCCTAAATAAAGACAAAGAAGAAGACATATTTGGGACTTTTGATTGATTTTTTAATGATGAATTTTAGACATATTTGGGACTTTTGGCCATATTTTGCGTGCTTTCTACTTTCTCTAAAAAACAGTTAAATGTTTTGCTTCGTTTCTTCGAACATTATTTATGTAACAAAATAAACAAAATATAGCCAAAAGTCCAAAATATATTAAGATGTCAAAAATACTATCGTTACCCTATTGGAATACACAATCAGATGCACTTTTATTGCATCTGACGTCGACTGACATCCGTTTGAGGTCTAAAATGCGTTGCGGTTATCGAAAGACATTCGCTAACTGAAACGTGAAAATGTTTGATGTACATGCTTCCGATCAATTTGTCTGCATGTTTCTTCGGCATGCATCTGGCTTCGAATGTTCGTCCATCCTGAAAACATTCAGATATATTTTGAATTGTATCGCTCACTAGCTTTATGTACCCGGCCTTGCTCGGAATTTCCAGTTTGGTTTGCAGTTTTTTTTTCACCATCGGAAAATAATAAAACCAATTGGTTAACAGGGTAATTGTGTTCACTTGTTGATACTTCATCATTTGATTAAAAGAAGGCTTTTGAAAATATTGACTGATTTTGAAGAAGGGATTGTGGGTTTGAATAGCCTTATTCCGGGCAAACGTCTATTTCTAAAGAAGGGAAAACATCCACCAATGTCTTATTCCGGACAAACGCATATTTTTAAAGGAGCAATCACATCCACCATCCAGAAGGAAACACATTATTCATTGCTTTTCACTGGGCAAACTATGATTCCGATGAAGGGTAACAATTATCATTGCTTTATACCCAGCAAATGCATGCTTTATATGATTTTTTTTTCTGATGATGTTCAGTATTATCCCAAATTCACTTCTTGTTGAATGACCTTAGGCCAAATAGTGTTATGTTAATGGCCTGCTTCATTCAGGGATATGTCATTTTCAGGGAAATGTTATTGTCGAGGGTTTGCTATTTTTGGAGAATTGTTTTCGGAGCATTGTACAATGTCAAATTACCTCGGATGAACTAAATAAGAGGGATTTTAAATTAAGTCGTTTTCTAAACAATACCCAACCCCAACATTCTCCCGCATTTCAAAAACTCCTCCCAGCCTCTCTAAAATAATTTCCTTTGGGTAAACAATACGTGTTTAAATATTTGGTTTGAATTCACCCATGTGATAGAAAGGTATACTAAACTGTTCGTTTAATAAATATGCCCTCTGACGTTCAGCTATGACAGTCCTACCTAACCTGATATAGTCTTCCTTAGACAGAGAATATGGGTTCCAAATTTGGTGAACATCGGTAAATGGGTTCAGAAGTTATGCTGAATTGATCGCTAACTAAACAATACCCCCCTCTCACAACCTCCCCATTTTAAAAGGTCCTACCAATATCCACTAAAATCGGTTCCTTAGGACAGACAATATCTGATACAAATTTGGTTCAAATCGGTCATGGGGCTCAAGGCTTACATTGAGTTGATCGATTGCTAAACAATACCCCTCCCCACATACCATCTCTTTTTTCCAAAGCGCATACCTAACCCCTATCATCGTCTCCTTAAGATAAAGAATGTGTATTCCAAATTTGGTTGAAATCGGCTAAGGGGTTCAGAAGTTACACTGAGTTGATCGATAACTTAGCAATACCCCTCCCCCTTTTCCGAAGAGCATCCCTAACCCCCCTATCGTCGTCTCCTTAAGATAAAGAATGTTTGTTCAAATCGGCCAAGGGGTTCAGAAGGTAAACTGAGTTGATCAATAACTAAGCAATACCGCTACCCTCACCCTCCTCCTTTTTTAAAGAGCATCCCTAACCACCCCTATCGTCATCTTCTTAAGATAAATAGTGTCTGTTTCATATTTGGTTTAAATCGACCAATGGGTTCAGAAGTACACTGAATTGATCGATAACTTAGCAATAGCCCTCCCCCTTACCATTCCCTTTTTCCAAAGAGCATCCCTAACTCCTCTATTGTCGTCTCCTTAAGTTAATAATGTGTGTTCGAAATTTGGTAGAGATCGGCCAAGGGGTTCAGAAGGTACACTGAGTTGATCGATGACCAAGTAATACTCCTCCCCCCACACCCTCCCCCTGTTCCGAACAGCATCCATAACCGCCCTATCGTCGTCTTCTTAAGGTAAAGAATGTGTGTTTTAAATTTGGTTGAGAACGGCCAAGGGGTTCAGAAAGTACACTGAGTTGATCGATGACTAAGCAATACCCCTCCTCCCACACCCTCCCTCTTTTCCGAACAGCATCCATAACTCCCCTATCGTCGTCTCCTTAAGATAAAGAATGTGTGTTCCAAATTTGGTTGAGAACGGCCAAGGGGTTCAGAAAGTACACTGAGTTGATCGATTACTAAGCAATACCCCTCCCCCCACACCCTCCCTCTTTTCCGAATAGCATCCATAACCACCCTATCGTCGTCTCCTTAAGATAAAGAGTGAGTGTTCCAAATTTGGTTGAAATCGGTCTATGCGTTCAGAAGTTATGCTGGAACATACATACAAACATACATACAAACATTCAAACATTGAGTTTTATATATATATATAGATAGATAGAAAAATCTACTCCTCCGCATATTTTTGTACGCAACGAAAAATAAGCGCCAGATGGTCGCTTAAGAAAAAAATGACACCCAGTATAGTAAAGAAAGACGTAAGTCCTACGTCAACATACCTCCAAAAAATAGCTACTTTGAGATTTTTGAAAATTTGGCAGTCACGTGGTGGTTTCTGGTGAATGCTTCGATAGGACGTGCTATTTGTATATTGCGGATAGATTTTACACATCTATGAGAACGATGAGAACCTTGAGAAATGATTACGAAAGTTGTCATTTTGTTGCAAGGCACAATCATCACGTACACATCACGTTCGCCAGAACATACACCCAAAAAAATCTGCACGTTGTTTCCACCTGAAAAAGTACGTAGATTTGATCCACCTGAAATTCACGTAACTTTTACCTGATTTATCGATAGAATTTTCATTCTACGTGAAAATCAGGTAAGTTCTACCTGAGTTTTGGATAGAATTCACCGGACACGTAAGTTTCACCTGAATTTTCTGAAGCATTTGCAGCTACGTGTGCACGTAAAATGTACCTGAAAATTCAGGTGGAAACAACGTTTAGATTATAGATAGTAGAATCTATAGATGAGCGAAAGCATGGCTGAGTCGATTTTTTTGCCCGTGCACACGCGCATATGACGTCACAGCCCTTAACGTTTCCATTGAAATCGTGACGTCATTCTCGTTTGGAGACACGTTTGACAGTTCGTTTGGAGACAGAGGATTTATCTTCGCTCATCTATATATTCCACTATCTATAGTTTAGATTATTTGGAGTGTAGGTATTGACTGTTTCCTTGATAACAAAACGCGCCGACCATTTTTTAAGCACCTTCAAAATCGTCGCCAACTTCATTATTCTAAAACTGTGTTAGTTTTATTAGTAAATCATGTTAATCTGCATGAAAATCGGGCCCAATTTTGGGAATAAATGTGATTATTGAGTTTGCAAGATTTTGTTCACAGTTGATTTGACAGATCTTATGGTCATTTCTGCTGGCGACGATTTTGGCGTCAATTTGCTTTGCGACGATTTCAAATCGTCGCGGCCGGTAAGGTGGGAAATTGATAATAAATAAACAACCGATTTAAAAAAGAGCTCGGCAAACTTGCTTGCAATATTGAAAGCAACTTATAAAGCGACGCTTTCTGATGTCTCTCACGATGACATGTTTCTTCATTCTTCGATTTGTTTGTAAACAAATCATATTCCCTTTCGTTTATAAACAGAAACATCAAATCAAAGTGTTTATCTCGCCAGTTCGCCGCTATGAACTGGACCCCGGGAAAAATAGTCGGCACTGTGAAACCGGCCGGTGCCAATGTTGCCCCGATTCCTGCTCCGCTACTAACGCCGGTACCGGCTCCAGTGTTTACATCGCAGCAGCCGAGTATTCCTTTACCGGTGCCGGCACCGATTGTACAGCAACCCCTGAAAGGAACCACAAAAGCCGTCACCAGTGTCAGCACCGGCGATGGAAAGAAACCAACGGAACCACTCATCCTCAAAGGAACCGTGCAGAGTCAACCGGTGGGGGCGAACAGAATTCTTGGTACGATAAAAGTTGCCGGCAGTGACCAACCGGGCATCAGTTGCGATCAGTTGACCAAGTGAGTAATTCTTTGGCGTTAACGTAATCTGGAAGCAAATTGATCTATTTTGTAGAAAGTTGTATTCATCTCTGGCGAGTCATCCTTCACTTTAGCAAAAACTTTTAAAACTCACTAGTCGCTTTCATGTAAGGCTTTCAACCAAGGAACCACCAAGCCCACACTAATTTTATTTCGCTGGAAACCAACAATTTTTTGCTGATTTCCAATGTCATCTACAAAGTACGGCACGCTGCTAGAGGGAGGCGGGGTTCCGAGCAGCGTGACGACTCATACAAAATGTTTAGAGTTTCTATACAAAAAGTGAGACGAAGGAGGGAGGGGGTTGAACATCGCCAATTTTTGCGTGACGTACTTTTTGGTTCTTTCCTAATCACGAATTAAGGTTCCCTAAACACATGCGACGCGATTCTATCGCTTAACGACTGCGATTCTGCCGCCGTTGGTATGAAAGTGTAAATGGAACATTGCCTGCAGCGATCCAACAATATATAGAATCACGACAACTAGTTGTCGCCGTCGCCCGATGGAATCGCTTCGCAACAAACAATTTAAGCAGAATAAGACACACGGTTTAAAAAAAAATATCCACTAAATTAGTGGAAGTAAAAGAAGTTAATTTTTTTTAAAAACCGTGTAACATTCTCCCCTAAAGCCCCAAACGCAATATAACGGAGCGGCGACGGAAACGGCAAATGTGACAGAAAATATATGGGCGTTCCGTTGTATTGCGTTTGGGGCTTAAGACGCTCGCAAATAATTATTAATAAGAATAAGATAGTTTGTTAGCTGAAGAAGACTGCTTTTAGTTGAATAAGCGCTCTATGAGCTCCCAATATTTGTTGGGTTGGTTTGGGGGAGTCTTTATTGTGCGGGATCAAAATCCGTCGATCTTTCAGGGAACTGCACGGACGAGCTCTATTTCAGATGGATGCCATCCATATCCATCCATCCATAATGGGCTTGTTTTGCAGCCAACATTGCACGACTGGTCCCCGCTGACATTTTTGGATCATATCAAATGAGGTGTTAGTAAACAACACAAATACTACCATAAATTTTACTCTGAGATGTTGGCTGCAGAAACATGGCGTTGTGCCGCTCACCTACTCCATTATCACTGTACACAAATTAGAGAACAAAAAGGTCACAAACTGTCGAACTGACAGTTACTGACCTTGTTTTTTCTAATTTTCATAAAAAATGTAAGAGAAAGAGATTCGTTTGTGTGCTGCCCTATGGCTTGTTAATAGTTAAAAAAATATTCAATCCATATATCCACATCACACTGTTTCATTTCAAGGAAAAACGTGATCGAAAATATATTGGCGTATAAAGAAGCATAGACTCTTAGTTCTCTAGCTTCTTCAGCAAAGTCATTCCATTCAATATTCTCGATTTTTTGGATGTATCTGTTTTGTTTTGTTTTGTTGAAAATGGTTCTCGACAACGATCCGACGGGCACAAGAAGCCGAGGTGCGCAGCGGGCAAGGTGGATCGATCAGGTGGAAGATGACTTACGGACCCTCTGTAGACTGCGTGGTTGGCGACGTGTAGCTATGGACCGAGCTGAATGGAGAAGACTCTTTTATACCGCACATGTCACTTCGGCCTTACTCTGAATAAATGTAAAAAAATGTTAAAGTGCACTAAATAAAACTCTTGAGGAATACCCCTCTGGGAAGTACCAGAGCGATTTTTTTTTTCATCTTAATTACTTGGACTGGTGAAAATAAAAGTAATTGAAAAATTACAATTTTAATCTCATCCAGTGTGATTTATCATCACTGGGGAGACCTTTCAAGACGACTTTGAACAATCGCTCAGTACTAACGTCGTACGTGAAGAACTTTTGTCGCTTCTCAGTTAAATACTGAAGAAGACGTTTGCCATCGTCCATGGATCTCGGCAAAACGCGGCAGTCGCCCTTCCTGGCAATCTGAGATGAAACCTCGATCCCTTGGAGGCTACTCAAAATCTCATTCCTAAAGCCAGAAAACTCGGCAACAGATATCACAATTGGCGGAATCCTTTGCTTTTTCGCATGAATCGAATCACCTGGGCTAGAGGTAGATTCGATTTGCTCAATTTCGTCATCAATTAAATCGAACTGATTGCTCAGTTCGATAGGAGAAGAATTATTTCCAATATTAGAGTTAGAAGGAACATCTGAAGTCTCCAGCTTCCTTCTATTTGTTCCGCGCTTTGGCAGGACGGTCTTGAAACCTTGTTTCTTAGAAGGAAGTGGAGAATTCAGAGACTCCCCCTTCCTCTTGTTTTTATTAATGCTCATTGCTGAGCGTGGAGACGTGACCTTCTAAGAGGTTTTTTTTTCCCAGAACGGTGTCCCTGCAGGATTACCACCGCTCGTTGGAATTTTACTTCTGCAAACAGGTTCAACGTAAAACGAAGGCACGGGTAATTGCAAAGATCATAAGGAGATCAGTGGGTACAAATAGCGCTGAGAAGCATTTTTGAAATTCAAATAACTTCGGGTAGTATTAAAAATTCCTTCAGCAAAGAGAGAAAAGAACCGCACAGTACGAAAGCACGATGTGGTCTGAGCAACAAATCAACATTTTTCATAATTGGTGACTTCAATGCCAAACATCGTTCATAGAATAATGCTCAAAGCAAATTTTTATTTAATTTGATGTGAAATTTTATTTGATGGTTGTTCTGCGGAATATTATACTTTTCAATATCCCAATGGACCAACTTGTTTTTCTTCCAGTCGAAATCCTTCTTGAAGTGATTCATTTTCAACGGATTCAAGTCAGCTGTGTGGTCATGCTGACTTTGACTCTGATCATCTTCCTGTGACGTTTGAAATCTCACAAGAAGCCATTTACAATCCAATCAGCTCTATTTTCAATTATCACAGGGATGATTGGGATTTATATAAAACGTATATCGATAGGAATTTTGATGTTTATATTCCTCTCGATACCAGAAGTGATATTGATAATGCTCTCGCATCTTTGACAAATTTAATTGTCGAAGCCAGAGACATTGCAATTTCTCAAATTGCAAATTAAATTCAACTCCATCATTATTGACGACGATCTTCAGCTACTGATCCGTCTCAAAAATGTGAGGCGAAGGCAATATCAAAGAACTCGCGATCCCGCGTTAAAAGTTATTTGGCTATTCTGAGAAATACCAACTTTGAAAATAATGTTTCGAAGTTGGATCCCAGTTCGCAACCCTTCTGGAAATTAACGAAAATTATTGTTAAAAAGACTCAGAAGCCAATTCCAGCGTTTAAAGAGGGAAATAAGCGGTTTAAGAGTGCCCATAATTTCTGTCTAGGTCTCACTAGTTCTATTGAGGATCAGGTCACGCGGAGGTTCGATGACATTCTCAATCAAGAGAATGTTTTTGACCCTTCGTTGGGAACTAATTTGAATGAAGTGAGATCTATTACTAGAAAATTTAAAAATATGAAAGCCCCGGGTGATGATGGTATTTTCTACATACTTATCAAAAAACTTCCTGAGAGCTCTTTATCCTTTTTGGTTAATTTATTTAACAAATGTTTTCAATTGGCATACTTCTCAGTTAATGGAAAAACGCCAAAGTTGTTCCAATTCTGAAGCTGGACAAACATCCAGCTGAAGCTTCTATATCGCCCAAACTGTTTGCTTTCTTCAATAAGCAAACTGTTTGAAAAGATTATTTTGAATAGAATGATGGTTTATATTAATGACAATTCTATTTTTGCTGATGAGCAATTTGGTTTTCGCCAAGGGTATTCAACCACCCATCAGTTATTAAGAGTAACGAATTTAATTCGGCTCAACAAATCTGAAGGATATTCGACTGGAGTTGCTCTTCTTGATATAGAGAAAGCATTTGACAGTGTTTGGCACGAAGGTTTCACTCAGGAAAATCGACACATACTTTATGGCAAAAATCCATGTATTTTGAAATATGCATATCATTTGTCGGCACATACTCAATTGCATACAAATTCACACATGGATACTATGACCCACATGGATAGTATGTGTGAGCCCTCATGCAATGCATGTGGGCGCATGGAATATATGTGTCGAAACTATGGAATCCATTTCGCTACCCCATTGCAAAAATCCATGTGTGAACTCATGAATATAATGCGGAGTTTTTTGTGAGTGTTGATTGTAAAATTGATTAATTTATATTTTCCTCTGTACATTATTAAACTGATCAAAAATTATTTATCAGATCGCTCACTGCAGGTAAACTATCAAGATTCTAAATCTGATAGATTACCTGTAAGGGCTGGTATTTCCCAAGGCAGCATACTGGGGCCCATATTGTATAACATTTTTACTTCTGACTTACCTGATCAGGGTGTCAAAAATCTGTGTTTGCAGGTGACACGGGCCTTTCAGCCAAAGGGCGAAGCCTTCGTGTCATTTGTAGTAGATTGCAAAAAAAGTTTGGATATTGCAGCCCAATCGAGTTGTATGTACGCAAAGGTGACGTCACACTACGTTGCTATACGAAATGGATGGTATTTGCCATAATTATTTTGTGTTTCTTTATTACAATGAGCAAACTGCTCGGAGGTCAACTGAATGAAGAAGGCGAATAGTTGCTCCCAGTTGGATGGACTTTGAGTCTCCAACCATGGAATTAACATGACCCATCGGCCGCATCGCCGCTGAAGCCACTCGACTGGCTTTCAGTGGAGGATATCACAATCCTAGAAGACACCATCCTCAAAAATGTCCGAAATAAAGGAGAAATAAGCAGAATCAGAAGTGGCACGAAACCAAACGAAAATATATTTATTTGCAACGTTTGGTTTTCGCCCGCGATGGGAACGTTCGTGGCAAAGTGAGGAGAACTTCAAGAAATAATTACACATAGTTCTTTCCAGGAACTATTTATCCAAGAAGAGGTATTGTTATTAGTTTTGTTTCTGTTAGTCATTGGAATTGAAATCAGCTTTTTTTTCTGAGCCACTATTTTATACAAAAGAAGGTCAATTCGAGATAAATTTTCTACAAAGTGCAAATCTTAATCGTTTTGCGACGGCAGAAAGCTACTCTTCGGTAGCAGAATCGCAAGCGCTCGATGGAAGGGATGATGCAATAAATTTGTTTGAATGGATGGAATCATTCACAACAACCAAGCTACCACGCCAAACGCCGATGTCACCAAAACAGTCCATTTTTGCAATCAACCCACGGCGTGTGTATGGGGGACCTTTATGACAAAAAATGAGCATCGCCAAAACTTTTATTACTCTTACAAAACTTTTATAAGCTCTTAAGCTTTCATTTCGTGACTATTTGAAAAAAATCTACCGAGGGGTCTCGAACAACTTTTTTTTTCTCCCTGAAACGGATCTTTGTAGTTGGAAGACCAACGATTATTATTTATCGCGTCCCATCTATATATATAAAACTCAATGTTTGTATGTATGTTCCAGCATAACTTCTGAACCCATTTACCGATTTTAACCAAATTTGGAAAACACATTCTTTATCTTGAGGAGACGACGATAGGGGGGTTAGGCATGCTCTTTGGAAAAGGGGGAGGGTGTGGGGGGAGGGGTATTGCTTAGTTATCGGTCAACTCAGTGTAAATTCTGAACCCCTTGGCCGATTTCAACCAAATTTAGAACACAAATTCTTTATCTTAAGGTGGGGACGGGTCGAGCATGCATTTTGGAAAAGGGGGAGGGTATGGGGGGAGGGGTATTGCTTAATTATCGATCTACGCAGTTCAAATTCTGAACCCCTTGGCCGAATTCGACCAAATTTGGAGCACAAATTCCTTATCTTAAAAAGGGGACGATAGGGGGTTAAGCATGCTCTTTGGAAAAGGGGGAGGGGTATTGCTTAGTTATCGATCAACTCAGTGTAAATTCTGAACCCCTTGGCCGATTTCAACCAAATTTTGAACACAAATTCTTTATCTTAAGGATGGGACGATAGGGGGTTGAGCATGCTCTTTGGAAAAGGGGGAGGGTATGGAGGGAGGGGTATTGCTTAGTTATCGATCAACGCAGTGTAAACTCTGAACCTCTTGGCCGATTTCAACCGAATTTGAAACACAAACTCTTTATCTTACAGAGGGAACGATAGGGGGGTTAAGCGTGCTCTTTGGAAAAGGAGGAGGGTATGGGGGAAGGGGTATTGTTTAACTATTGATCAACGCAGTTTAAATTCTGAACCCCTTGGCCGATTTCGACCAAATTTGGAACACAATTTCCTTCTCTTAAGAAGGGGACGATCGGTGGTTAAGCTTGCTCTTTGGAAAAGGGAAGGGGTGTGGGGGAGGGGTATTTCTTAGTTATCGGTCAGCTCAGTGTAAATTCTGAACCCCTTGGCCGATTTCAACCGAATTTGAAACACAAATCCTTTATCTTACAGAGGGAACGATAGGGAGGTTCAGTATGCTCTTTGAAAAGGAGAGGGTATGGGGAGGGGTATTGCTTAATTATCGGTCAACGCAGTGTAAACTCTGAACCCTCGGCTGCTTTCGACCAAATTTGGAACACAAATTCTTTATCTTAAGAAGGGACGATAGGGGTTAGGCATGCTCTTTGGAAAGAGGGAGGGTGTGGGAGAAGGGTGTTCTTTACAAAAGAGGGAAGGTATGGGGAGGGTATTGTTTAGCAATCGATCAACTCAATGTAAATCCTGAGCCTCATGACCGATTTGAACCAAATTTGTATCAAATATTGTCTGTCCTAAGGAAGCGATTTTAGTGGATGTGGTTAAGTAATTTAAAAAAAGGGGAGGGTGTGGGAGAGGGGGTATTGTTTAGTTATCGATCAATTCAGCATGACTTCTGAACCCATTTATCGATGTCCACCAAATTTGGAACCCATATTATCTGTCTAAGGAAGACTATATCAGACTGGGTATGAGTGCCATAGCTAAATGAGAGAGAGGGTATATTTATTAAACGAACAGTTTAGTATACCTTTTTATCGCATAGGTCAATTCAAACCAAACACGTAAGCACGTAATCCCTACCCAAAGGAAACTATTATAGAGAGGCTGGAAGGGACTTTTGGAATGGGATGGGGGGGGAGTGGTATTGGGATTGGGTATTGTTGTTCATCGGAATAATTGTATGCCCAGTGAAAAGCAATGATTAATGTGTTTTCTGCTGAATGGTGGATGTGATTGCTTCTTCAAAAGTAGGCATTTGCCCGGAATAAGGCAATGGTGGGTGTGATCCCTTCTTTAAAAATATGCGTTGCTCGAATATGGCATCGATGAATGTTTTTCCTTCTTTAGAAATAGACGTTTTCCCGGAATAAGACCTTTCAAACCCACGATCCCTTCTTCAAAATCAGTCAATGTTTCCAAAAGCCTTCTTTTAATCAAATGATAAAGTATGAATAAGTAAACACAACTACCCTGTTGATCAATTGGTTTTATCATTTTCCGATTGTAAAAGAAAACTGCAAACCAAACTGGCAATTCCGAGCAAGGCCGGGTACATAAAGCTTGTTTAAAATGAGATTCCTGGATTTTTTTATTCCAATAATCGTATATAAACTCAGGGGTACCGAAATTAATTAATTGTTTGTTGGAGCTCAAGCGTCAAAGTGCATGACGAAGCCGAACTCGATATATTTATGTTATCCCCTGCAAACAGCTAAGAAAGGCTTGGATGGAGATTATGCTCTGCATCGTCATCTTATGCACATATACTCCCAATTCTTTCCCAATATATACCAAAATTGAAACTATGGTGGTAAATTTGATGGTAAAACAAATGGTAACTTAGCTTAGAAACCTCGCAGTTAATAACTGTGGAAGTGCTGATTGAACACTCAACTGTGAGGCGGCAATGTCCCAGTTAGGGATGTAATGCTAAAACGAAGAAGGAGAAGTAATGTAGATACACATAATTCACTTTTAACGCTTTTTTTCTGTCTTATTTTTGATTGTGTGACTTCTATTTATTACTAAAACTATCCAACATGCTCATAGAAATCCTTAATACCTCATTCAAATAGAAATCAGATTTCAATTGATATACGGTAAACAGATGAGCGCAAAAATGAGTCATGCTAAGTCCACAATAAAGGCAGAAATGGAAGTAAATATCTAGCTTTTAGTTTAAAATAAAATCTTTCAACAAAAAGTGACATGAGTATAAAAAAAAACCTAAAAATGTGTACTGTATTTTGTCCTAGAGATCATATCGCTGCGATGCATAGTTGATGAGAACGAGTGATTCATCCAGACAAGCAAATTCATTTTACTACAAATGTTGTGGCAAACATGCAACTTTCTATGATATTGCAATGCATGAGCTTGGAGAAATACTCATTCGAAACGATTATTTTCACTCGAAATTCATTACCAATTTAAAAATTAGTCCACTTTTCATTGTGTTGTCGCATTATTGCTATTTTGCTTTTGGCAATCACTTTCAATAACGTTCAATTATTTGGTCAAGCCGAATACCACCAACATAAAACGCAAACACAAAACCTGGAGAATCAGAACCAGGGTAGTTTAAGAAGTTTTTGGAGAAGAGTTTGAATTTTTCGACACAAAAATCGTGCTGAAGGGATGACTCTAATAAAATCTAAATTGCCTAAGAGTTCAGAAAAATTAACCAGTAAACGAAATCAAGCATCCGAAAGATATACAATTTGCAAAAAAGAGAGCTAACCGCGGTGGAGGTTGGTACTCGGATTCTGATGGCTTTTCCGCAAACGTGACCTTTAAGTGGTCTTGTTGTGTAGGGGTTATCACGCCTATCTAGAGAGTAGGAGGTTGAGGGTTCGAGTCCCTCCAAGACACGTGGATTCTTTTTCGCAAATTTCATATCAATTTGTCCATTTCGAAACATATGCTGTGCATATGCACAGCCAAGATATTTAACAAAAAATAGTTTTCGTACGGCCGAGTTGCCGAATAATATGCAATTAATTGTAATCAAGTGTCGGTCTTTCACCGTCATTAGTCGTCTGAGTACACGCGACCGCTTACGTTAAGGCAATCAAACTCATCAAATGCTTTAGCCAAGCAAGCCTTTGGCACAGCAGAGTGCGATTGAATTCGCATTTCTATACCGTCCCGCCCAGACAGTTCCTGGGGGCATGGAGTGCGATCCTCTCGTTTAATAAACAATGTGCACTCGCTTGGCTGTGGGTATACAATAGTAAAGCACATGTGGAGATTGGACAAATCAAGCATCCGAAAGATATACAATTTGCAAAAAACAAGAGAGCTAACCGCGGTGGAGGTTGGTACTCGGATTCTGATGGCTTTTCCGCAAACGTGACCTTTAAGTGGTCTTGTTGTGTAGGGGTTATCACGCCTATCTAGAGAGTAGGAGGTTGAGGGTTCGAGTCCCTCCAAGACACGTGGATTCTTTTTCGCAAATTTCATATCAATTTGTCCATTTCGAAACATATGCTGTGCATATGCACAGCCAAGATATTTAACAAAAAAATAGTTTTCGTACGGCCGAGTTGCCGAATAATATGCAATTAATTGCAGTAAACGAAAATCAATCTCCTGCCCTATGCATCAAATGCATCTTCTTTTAAAAAGACACTTATTTTCATGACTCTTGGTACAACCACCAGACTTTGAAGTAATCGATGAGCTTTACTTTTATTCATCTATCTAGTGGAAAAAATCTAGCTCAACAATGATCAGAAGCGTAATTTAGAAAAGCTTTACTAATTATTAAGCCCCGTTAATATTTATAAAAACTCCATAGAATAAAATTTATTCCTTACTTTCAAAACCAAAAATATCTTTATAAAACCATCCCACATAGAAATGCCGAGGAAATGTCCAACCTAAACATTTTCTAGACCGAACCGGGAATACAACTCAGCCTGGTCTTTTCACCTATATGGATTCGCATTATGCGCTTTTCACAGTGTACTCTGTGTTTCGTCTTTGACGTTCGGCTTCAGCAACTCTTATTTAATCTCAACTTGAGGTTGAATAAGGGTGGGATTATGAATATGTTTTTTACTTAGTTTTTCAACAAATTTTCACCTATATGGATTCGCATTATGTGTTTTTCACAATGTACTTTGTGTATGTTACCTATATGGATTCGCATTATGCTTTTTTCACTTTTTTCACTTTGTGTCTAGTCTTTGACGTTCGGCTTCGGCTACTCTTGTTCAATCTCAACGTGAGGTTAAATAAGAGTGGGGTGATGGATACGTGTTTTACTTAGTTTTCAACAAATTGTCACCTATATGGATTCGCATTATGCGTTTTTCACAGTGTACTCTGAGTCTCGTCCTTGACGTTCGGCTTCGGCTACTCTTGTTCAATCTCGACGTGAGGTCAAATAAGAGTGGGGTTATGAATATGTGTTTTAATTAGTTTTCAACAAATTGTCACCTATATGGATTCGCATTATGCGTTTTTTTTTACAATGTACTTTGTGTATGTTACCTATATGGATTCGCATTATGCGTTTTTCACAGTGTATTCTGTGTTGCGTTCTTGACGTTCGGGTTCGGCTACTCTTGTTCAATCTCAACGTGAGGTTCAATAAGAATGGGGTTATGAATATGTGTTTTACTTAGTTTTCAACAAATTGCCACCTATATGGATTCGCATTATGCGTTTTTTCACAGTGTACTCTGTGTCTCGTCTTTGACGTTCAGCTTTGGCTACTCTTGTTCATCCTCAACGTGAGTGTGGGGTTATGAATATGTGTTTTACTTAGTTTTTCAACAAACTTCCACCTATATGGATTCGCATTATTCCTTTTTGCCTTTCTTGTATACAAAGTATACGTAAAGGCTATATGTTCGCTCCAAAAACAAACTTTTTATAGGAGGCTCGGAGACCCATAGTGTTATATACCGATCGACTCAGCTCGACGAATCGAGGTGATGTCTGTGTGTGTGTATGTGTGTGTATGTGTGTGTGTGTGTGTGTGTATGTGTGTGTATGTGCGCAAAAGTTTGCCAAAAGTCTAGCCCACTTTTCAGGCACTTACTCTTAACGGATTTGCTTGCAACAAGTTGCATTCGACGCAGAATCCTGTCCCATTGTTTCTTATTGAAAATTGGCTGGAGCGGACTATGGGCTTGGAAGTTATGGTCAAAATACTTTTTTTTAGACAACAACGAGTGGAAAAGTCTAGCCCATTTTTCAGGCACTTACCCTTAACGGATTTGCTTGCAACAAGTTGCATTCGACGCAGAATCCTGTCCCATTGTTTCCTATTGAAAATTGACCCGATCGGACTATGGGCTTAGAAGTTATGGAAGTTATACTTTTTTTTCATGTAAAAGTACATTAAAAAGTATAGCTCATTTTTTGAGCACTTATCCTTAACCGATTTACTCACAACAAGTTGCGTTCGACGAAGAATCCTGTCCCATTGTTTCCTATTAAAAATTTGCCGGATCGGACTATGGGCTCAAAAGTTATGGACAAAATACTTTTTTTCATACCAAAAGTGCGTAGAAATTACTAACTCGAAATAAACGAGAAAGGCACCATCACCGCTAGGTGGATTAATCTGGGTTTTTTTTACAATGTACTTTGTGATTGTCACCTATATTGATTCGCATTATGCGTTTTTCACAGTGCACTCTGTGTTTCGTCTTTGACGTTCGTCCATTGTTACATCCTCTGTGTTTTTGTGACCTCTCTTTATTCCCTAGCTGAATGCGTGTGAGTCTACATAATTGGCTTTCCTATAAATGGTTTCTTTCTCCTTTCCAACTTCACTTCCTCTTCCTTTCCCCTTTTCACTTCCTTTTCCGTCAGGTAAATGATGAGAAAGGCCAGTGAAGGCGATGGCACAAATCTCCCAAATTGAGGGGAACGTGCCTCCTGAGCCGACGTTCTGGTACCTGATACCTGATGGTCTTGGCATGCTTATCTCGGTAGGTTAAAATAGTTTTATATTATCTTGGAAATGTTATGAAAAAAACATTAGGTTTTCAGAAATCGTTATGTCTTGAACGTCGGAATCCTGTCGTTTTTTGAGCTCAAACAATCAATTTGAAATTTCTCAATTATCTGGAATAATTTCTACGAATTTCGCTAATTTTCATTTAAATCCAAAAAGTATAAAATTGAAACTAAACAAACACTGTTAAAAATATTAGTGGGTTCAACCCTTGCGAAGCAGTATGTTTGCTAGCCAAATGTTAAACTTAATAATTTTGGCTCCGTCATGCTTCTCCATATTTGAGCCTTTTAAATTAGGTTCAAAATAAAAGAACATGAAGAATATTCATTCCTTGCATTTAATTCATGAAAAATAGTTAAAAAAATAAATGACGAGTCAACTCGTGAGGGACTCGTGACTGGCAGCTGGTATTAGATTAGAATGCAGGTTCCATTTGGAAAGAAAAAAATGTTGTTCGGGACCCCCCGGTAGATTTTTTTAAAATACCCAGGAAATGAAAGATAAGAAGCTATATTTTCACGTAGTTGAAATTTTAGCCATGCTCATTTTTTGTGATAATATTGTTCTACTGAACACGCCGTGTGAGAAGTACCAATTTTCTTTTCCCAATGCACCTTTCCAATAACTAACTGTATCCAAATGCTTTTCGCAATCTTGCGTTGAAATTGTCCGACAGCCACTCGATGATTTTTCGCTAAGCCTCCACCATTTGAAATAAATTTTCAGCATTGCCACTGGTGCTACCCACGCCTTCTTGCTGCTGTGTCCGCCCCGCTGCATAAAATTTTGTCGAACCGCTCTTTGTGGAATCCCGATCAAAATGGATCGCGCACGCTGGAAAGCAACTTTCTTGTATTCAATAAATTAAGCCCCTAAACCCCGCCCCTCTGAGATCTGATATGGGTGTAAATGCAATGTGCACTCATAACGAGCCGAATTTGGTTATGGGAAGTTGGTTATCTAATGTCGAATTCGTTTTTAAACCTGGGTCAGTGCCAACCCGAACCCTGAATAAGAAAACATTTTCAGTTCCATCTGTCATTGGACATGTTGGTGTGCGTAGCATCGTGTTTGTTTTGATTCGAAACATATGATCCAGGACATCCAGTGCACTGGCAGTGCGTTGGCCTTGACTAATCAGATGATAAATAAATATGTTTAAGTGCGTGAACTGATTTCTTCGGATAGTGGAATTTACTTATGAGTGGATATACATACGGGAGCTGCTCCTGGAATTCATCTAATGGCTCCGATATTCATCCCGTCAAAAACAAAGCAATGGAAAAGATTTTGGATTGTTTATTATTTTTGTGATTTTTTTCAGCAGTGAGCACTAGAGTGATTCAAATTTTGACTTTTTCGCTCCCCTATGCTTAAACGATTGTTTCTGCTATTTTAATAGTCCTCCCAAATTTTAAGCTGATTTGGTTGTGCACGTGCCGTTTGTAGGTTATATGAAAATTACTATGAGAATTGCCACTTATGTAAAGGATCGTTTCGTGAGGCAGCCCAGAATGTATTTGAATATAGTTAATGCATCGTCATCATAGAATAGATCCTAAGCTGAAAGTCAGTTGTTGTTGCGAAGCAATCTGACTTTTGTGAGCAAAATTATGATGAAAGGGAAGATCCATAAAGTACGTCACGCAAAAATCGGCGATTTTCAACCCCCCCTCCCCCGTTTGTCACACTTTTTGTATTAAACCTCTAAAATTTTTGTATGAGTCGTCACGCTGCTCGGAACCCCCCCTCCCCCCTATGAGCGTGACGTACTTTGTGGATGCCCCCAAAACAGAAATGCTCATTATTGATATTGATGTTATTCTTTTACATGTTAAATTGAATTTCCCACAATTCAGTATTTCTATAATAACTTTTGTTGCCAGCATCAAATCGTTTAGTAACAACGACGATATTTTCCCTTGTTAAATTTCCTATGTTGCTAACGTATTCATACATTTTTAGAGCTTAATGGGCAATGATGGGGAACGGTTTTTCACAAAAGTTACTGTTTTCATAGTAATTTTCATACAAGCTTTAAACTGCTTGTGCTCAGTCAAGTTACATCCAAATTAGCTAAAAAATTTTATTATTAAAATGGCAAATGCCATCGCTTAAGTATAGGGGAGCAAAAAAATCAAAATTTGAATCACTCTAGTGAGCACGCATGTTGACAAAAAGAGGCGACGAAATTGGTGCTGCATTTCTTTGTTTCCCGATGAGATGAATATATGTTCAGTGAGATGGAGATCGGAACAATTCCCCTATTTAATTATATTCAATAACACCTAGAGATGTCGCAAATTAATCGATTACTTCGATTAATCGATTCATCGTTGTGAAATCGATTAATTTTGAATCGATTATTACCCAACGATTAATCGATTCAATAATCGAGAGGAATCGTGAGTAATCGATTAGTTACTAATCGATTAATCAGAATCTTACGACATCATAAGGATGTCGAAAATTAATTGATTATTTCGATTAATCGATTCATCGTTGTGATAATCGATTAATTTTGAATCGATTACTATACAATGATTAATCGATTCAATAATCGACAAGAATCAAGAGTAATCGATTAGTAACTAATCGATTAATCGGGATTTTACGACATCTCTAATAACACCGTGCACATTTTTATACCAAGAATTCCGTATGTAAAAAAGTTTTTCTATTCTACAAAAATTCATCTATTTCTGCAAAAGTTTTTTTTGGAGAACTTTTTTTTTCCTCACTACCTCTCCTGATAAGGGTAGCCTCACACCTTGGGAAAATTTTCCACCGGATTTTGGGCCCCGTGCATCTTCAATTTTCAAGAATCTTCCGGAGGAATTGCTCAAGGTACTTCCAGTGGAATTTATGTACGAAACTTGCGGAGCAATCTCTGAAGGAAACTTCGTGTAAGTTCTTGTATTCCAGAAGGATTTCCTGAAGGAATTATTGTAGGAATTTCCAAATGAATTCCTGGAGCAACTTCCAGAGAAAATTGTGGAACAGTATTCAAAGATATTCGTAGAAGAATTTCCAAAGGAATTCGTCTCGAAAGGATCCCTTGGAAAAAATATGGAACTAATTTATTTTAATGCCTGAAAGATATCGCCAAAAATTCAAGAAAGAATTACTGAAAGAATTTCTAAGTAATTTATGGCAGAATTCCCGAAGAAAATTCCGAAACGCACGAAAGAGTTTTTGGAAGAATTTCAAAAGAAATTCTGCATAAGAAATAATTCTCATCAGTATTCCTCAAATACATTTTTCTGACATTTCTTAGCGGATTTTGTGAACGGGTTTCAAGGGGAATTCTCAAACTACATAATTCCATCCACCGACCTAATTTAGGACACAATCTGTGAAGAAAACCTGAATGAACGTATGAATACATAGCTTACCTAACAATTATTTTTAAAACTGAATCTAGACAACAGTACCGGATTAATTTCCTTAAAAACTACAATAACAAATAGGTATCTCAAAATTCCCGGAAAAAAAAATTTCAACGGGCATTTTATTTTAATAAACCAGTCACGCCCAGTCACACCCACCCACGTGGTTTTGACAGTTGAAGTACAGTTGTATTGGTGAACCCGGTGCGAAATCATGAAACAACACAGTGCGAACCCGACGGCTTTAGGGTTGGAACTAGTAAAGTGCCTGCATTATACAAGTGGCGCAATATTCCTACCTTTAAGAACCTTGTGCTTGATTGGAACAACTGATTTGACAGCAAACGCGTTGTTCCAATTTTGACACTGCGTCTCTTTGTTATGAGTGCAGCCTCTTTATGCGAACCTAGTTCCAACTAGGGATCCTATATTAAGAGATGTGCGAATACTTTTCCAGACGATTTAGCAACGCTGTTACCTCGGCTGTTACTTTCGTAAACAAACGCTGCCAGCACTTGCCGCAGTGAAAAATGTTTAGGCTTGCACATGACTTTACATTCGAAGACACCTTTTGATTATTTTGTCTATCCTCTAGCAGAGCTTTTTCGCCAAAATTAAAGAGCAATACAAATGAACACGATATAAGGCATCAACTAGACTACTTTTACATACGAAAGCAAAACAAATCTATTTCACTAAAATCGCAATACCTTTCGATCTGCAACAATAACGATGTTCGTTTGGCTCAGATTTTGACAGTTCTCAATGCTCGATTGGCTCAAGATGGCCGCTTTCGCATATCTCTGAATGTAGGATCCCTAGTTCCAACCTAGGTTGGAACTTTTTTAAAACGAATTCGACATAAGATGCGTATTGTCGCAAGAAATAACAACAGCAATTTTACTCAAGACGAAGTTTCGTCATATTACAAAACATTATCTCTTGACATCTATCTGTCTGAGCGACGACGATGGGTAGTTGCTGTAGATAGTTTTCACTGAGGAGGCGTCTTCATTGATTTTATACAAAAGCCACAATTTTATACAAAATAAGGTTGATCCGACTATCCGAAATAATCTTTCTTCAAAGTCTTCAAACTCTATCGTAAATAGCGGATTTGATAGCGCGTCGGAGGGAGATGATGCAGTAAATTTGAATGAATGAAACAGTCGAATTTGAAACAGTCCATTTTCGCAATTAAACCTTTCTTTTCAGAAAATACTGGTCCTGAGAAGAACTAATTTTCTTTCCCCAACGCGCCCTTCCAATTAACTGACACCACAATTTGTAATAAATTTCCAGCATCGCCACTGGCGGTTCGGGACCGCAACAGTGCTATTTTTATAGTCAACCCTTTCTTCATATGAAATGATGATTCGTTGAGGTTGAATGATCTGCAGCAACACACCAAGCACCAAAACCATTGCGATGGATTTCCGTTGAAATGTTACCAGCGCACATAGGGGTATTTTCGCAATCTAGCCGGAATAAATTATTTTATCTCTCAAACTGCTATATTTCACCTTATTTTATGATACTGTGATGATAATTTAGCTGAAATATCAGTTTTCTTAATTTGTACTTTTTGACCCATGTGCTTTACCCTTTAAAACCCTGAAAAACATTGATAATTTCAATTAATTCGTTCTCTTCATCGCTTCTACCGAAATCAGTTCAACTCTATGTGTTTGCAAGGGGAAACATATAGCTAAAAGATGGTGTCATGGAAGTTGCTCTATGACTCTTCCTCTTTTCATAGGGATGTTGAATGTATGATATAGGTCATAAATGCCTTAAATACAGTACCAAACTAAAAACATCCGCTTTCAAAATGGCGCAATTTTGCGCAAGATTTTTCGTCGGGATCCTAAAATATAGAGATAAATGCGTCCTCTCTATACTGAAATATTACCGAATATCATCGAATAAGTGTTTTATGCTTATTAAAAATATGAGGAACATTAACTAGTTTTAGCTCGAAAATGGACTTCGAATTACTCTTTTGTATTTCTGTTCAGAATAATTTATTCTTGTCAAAAACACGTTTACATGATACTATTTTGTCTACTTTTTCATGGTATGTACTGATCTGTGGATTACTGTGAGAAATATTTGACCACAATAGAACATACCGAACGTAATCAAATTCAACAGAGAGAACCGGTATTTTCCTCAATGAAAAACCTCTAACTTTCTAGAAGTGTAGTGGTAAAACTTTAAATCTAAATAGAAAACCTAGTACTAGGAGTGGCTCGTCTACTATTCAGAGAAGTTTGAGACATATTTAGACTGCTCTAGGACAATTTTGAAAATTTAACTTTATTCCGGCTAGAATGACGAAATACCCCTATGTGCAGCGCCTCCGTGATGCTGTGTCCGCTCCGCGGCGATCGCTTTGATGCGTCCGCTCTGCGTGAAACCTTGTTCAAACTGAGGATTAGATCCAAACCCGCACGTCATTGATTTTTGATGTCTGTGCTAGTGATGCACGTACGTGATTGGTTGGCTTACCTATTCCTAATTTTATCAATTATCGATAATAAATAGGTAAAAATCAGTGGCTGCCGAGCTGCCAACTGTCAAATGGTTGTTCGAACAACTTCACACACGTTCAAACAAAGCAGCAACCGAAGCGTTTTCTTGGGGGCGGAGTCAATATTCGTCAAACTGCTTGACTGGTGTGTACGTAGCATTAAAGTTTAAAGTCTATCATATTTTCGTGACGGTCCCCGATTTTCGCAATCGTAAAGTGTACCCCAATATAGAAAAGACAGACGTAGTCCTACGTCAAAAGGCCAATTTGACCCAGTGACCCCCCGGAATAATTCAGATGCCCATTCCTGACTTGCGCTGATCTGGCTCTGAACACGTAAGTGTCAACCCTTGCATGAGCTCCCTGCATACCGTAAAGCATGCAAAGATAACCATGGGATCATCAAAAGCGACTACTCCAGTAGGATTCGACGGCAGCCACAAGGGGGACCCAATTACAATGAGTGAAGTAAAAAACAATTCTTTTGACGATGCGTTAGGCGTGGAGGAACCCCAGCGGCGGAGTCTCCCCAGCAGTGACGAGGTATAGTCCTATCAGCACGCTCGGCGGACCACTACCCGGGATGCGGGTGGTCGCCGAGCAACTCGATGATATCATCGAGTACGCGAACGCAAGGCAGAACATCACCCTAGCAGTACACAAGCTTGTGCTGCTTGTGCAGTAAGGAACTGAAACAGAATCTTCGGATGCTCCGCCAATCTGTTCGAGTCGCAAGACAAGAACAGGATGCCTTTATTAGGCAGATGGTGAAAAGAGAGAAGGCCGACAAACCGATGCCTTCTCTTTCCTTAGAGGAGCGACCATGGCCCAAGAGGCGATTGATTTCGCCCTGACTGCCATTGTAGAAAAGACTGTGCTTAACACGAAACGGCTCAGGCAGCAATCCGGCGAAGGCGCTCAGAGCAAAGTCAAACAACTTGCAATCATAAAGGCCAAACGCCATCTCGACGGAGCAGATCGGGGTGCAGAGAAGCCCGCAGGGCGTTGACCCGAGAAGGTGACTTCTCCGCCCAAAAAGGCGAAAGGCACCAACCAGGCGTAAGTCGCTGGTCCACAAGAGGGTACCAGCCGGCCTGTGCCATCGGCACAGCTGACAGCTGGTCAGTAGGGCAAAGCGGAAGTCGAACGCATCTTTCGACCCGCAAAGAAAGCTGAGGACAGAGGCGAGGCCTTCTTGGTGAAAACTGATAAGGTAAAGTACGCTGAAGTCCTTCAATCGATGCGGGTGGCCGAAAAGCTGTCGGCGCTGGGTCAAGACGTGCGAAGCGTCAAACGCACCAAGACCGGTGAAATGATCTTGGTTCTGAAACGCGGAGCACAGGCTAGTGGGACTGACTACAGGAAGCTGTCCCAAGAGGTCTTGGGTGACGACGCCGAGGTGAGGTCGTTGGGTCCGGAAGTGACTCTCCAGTGCAAGCAACTTGACGAGGTCACAAACGTGGATGACGTCGTCTCTGCCGCCAGAGACCAGTGCGGTACAGAAGTCGAGTAATGGAGCAAGGGAAGTTGAAGATCGGCTGGTCAGTGCCCAATAAGCAAACTCTAGCCGCCTTCAGTGAACAGGTGCTATTGGTGCTTAGAGTTGGAGCATAAGTCCTACATAACTGTAAGGGCCCTGGCGCAGGAATGCGATAAGGTACCAAAGTACCTATTCTGCGCCAGCAAAAAGCAAGCCTGTAACCACTATTGTAGCTGCTTTGCCCCACTAAGGTGGCCATTAGAACAGTTCAACCAGATGATCGATAGGCTATCGTCTTACCTAGTGTGTCATAAGCCGGTCGTCATAGCAGGGGATTTAAACGCTTGGGAAGTGGAGTGGGGCAAAGCCTGGCCGAGAAATGGCAAACGCCCGGTATACTGGTGGAGTCCCGAGATTGCGGCCTTTCGATCAACCTGCCTCGAGGCTATACGAAGGATGCAACGTGCCTGCACCGAGGATGAAAGAGCGGATGAGCGGTGAAGTGTTTCGAGCTGCGAAATAGGTCTTCAACTAGGCCATTAAGAACAGTAAGATAGCGTGTTTTGACAACCTATGCGAAGGATCCAACGCGAATCCGTGGGGTGACGCCTACAGGATAGTGATGGCCAAGACCAAAGGGAGTTCAAGCCACAAGTCTCTGGCCTCCTGTACGTGGCGCAGAGTTACTCGCGGTGGCCAAAGACAGGATAGCGTTTCAACAGAAAAGGCGAGATATTCGATACTGTGCGTTAGTGACGCTTGATGTTGAGGACGCAATCACGCAACACACGCTATCAGCACGGTGGAGGATTGGATGAGCGCTAAAGGCCTGCAACTCGCTCAACATAAGACGGAGGTGGTTATCGTCAACAACCGCAGACGGTTCACCATGCAGTGATTCACGTGGGAGAAGTCGCGATCACATCAAAGCGGAGTTTAATGCTCCTTGGGGTCGTAATAGACGACAAGCTGACCTTCACCAGCCATGTCGACTATGCGTGCAAGAGGGCTTCGACTGCTGTTGCGGCATTATCGAAGATGATGTTCAACAGTTCCAAGGTGTGTGCCAGTAGACGTAAGCTGGATAACTCTTCTAAAGGTAGGTGGACCTACCGGCTGATACCTAACATATCGAGCTGGGTGGGGAGACCCTGACACAATTCCTGTCAGGCCGTGGCTGCTTCCGGCAATAGTTGAACGAAATTAGAGAGGAGATCCGCTCAAATTTCAAGAAACTCGTTGAAGCTGTACCGAAAACACCACTTCCCATTCAAAGCGGTGTGTTTTTTGGATCTGCGACGCGGAGCGAACCGCTCTGGCCAACACGATGGAGTAACCGTCGTCGAATCGTGTCGGAGACTAAGACTTTCGTGCCTGTTGTTCAACATTGCGCTAGGAGGTATCATGTGGAGAGCCAGGTGCACAGCCAGGGAACGATTCCCAACCGATTTAGTCAATTTATTTGTTTCGCGAATAACATGGACTTGACATTGGACTTATGGCATGGAATCTTAAGTCGGGAAGTCGGGCTTACTTCGTGCTCCAAAAAAAACCAAGATCAAAAAGATTCACACTCGCAACAAATGTGTCATACACAAAACGCTAATAGGTAGTCCTCTACCGACATGAAACTTAGACCGTGCTCAGGGAGGACTTGCAACCACTCGAAGTATTCGAGGGACGGGTGCTTAGAACCATATTTGGCGGCGTGTGGCGCCGAAGAATGAACCACGAGCTCACTCAAGTTTACGGTGAACCTAGTATTCAGAAGGAAGCTAAATCTGGAAGGGTACGATGGGCAGGGCATGTTGAAAGAATGCCGGATAGCAATCTTGCAAAAATGGTTGTCGTTTCCAACCTAGCAAGTACAAGAAGGCGTGGAGCGCAGCGAGTGAGATAGGCTGACCAGGTACATAACGAATTAGCGAGCGGGTGGCGCAACCGGGGATGGAGTGATGGGGACTCGAATCGTGTATTATGGCGTTGAATTGTTGATTCAGTGTTATCTGTGTAGATGTAATAAATTAAATAAATGAATATAATTCTAGAATAATTCAAATTTAGACAAAATGTTGCCTATCTTGACCTCTTTGTCAACCTCTGTACGTTTAACTCCCTTCCCATTCAATCCATAAATCATAAGGTACATGGCTTTGCGTCGCACAAGAGTCAAGTATAATACTCTGTGGGATATGCCGCAAATTATTCAAACTGTTCTTCAGTTTGAACGTACTGATTGTGCCGGAATAGCTTGTAGACAGATATCAGATTCAATAATAAATAATAAAAAATAGATAGGTATCAGATTGTATGGAATCGTTTCAAAAATTTGCATATGTACCCTTACTAGAATGAAAATGACTTTGCAAATTTTATTAGATTGGAATTACTTAGTTGTATTTCACACTTTGTCTCCCCAGCCAAGCCGTGGAGGAAATCTACCGGGACGCCAGAATCGGCCGCATCCGGGCATCGCAGGTCGGCGCCCTCGGGTGGCGGGGCTGCCCCCTGAAGAAAGCCAACAAACGCTTCCTGAACCGCACGATGAACTCGGTGATGCAGCACAACCGCCGGGAAGCGATTCGCACCTTCCACAGTTCGACACAGAAGCTGATCGAGATGGATCGGCAGGACGACGTTCGGCACCGGCACCGGAAGAGGTCGTTTTCGCCGGCATCAAATCGCCGACAGCACCCACGCGGGGAGGTGGTTCACCTTGATGATGAGGATGACCAAGACTTCACGAAGGATGTGATAGGAGTTGATCAGTTGGGTTTGAAGAGAGTGACTGAATCGAAGAAGGGTGATGACGAAATGGAAGAAGGAGAGATAAAATCTGATGATGATGATTAGGATTAAAGCTGTGATTGATGGACGATCAATAAATGAGTGTGAATTCGTAGGAAAATTGAGAATGTCGTTTGATTTGATAATGTTCAAACATCTTCTACGAACATGATTTCCATTCAGGTTCTAAATAGTAGAGATGGGCGAACGCTTACCGTTCATTTGAACCGGCTCGTGAGAAAGGGCGAACAATCACGACTCTATAATTTTGAGCTGCGACTCTCAAATGAACGGTCGCTTTAAAATGAATAAATGGCTCAAACATAACGATCGCTGACTGGACTTCCTCGTTCAGACGTCCAATTTGAATGTTCTAGGAAGCCTAACATCTTGAAAATCTTGTTTACGGAAAAAAGTACTCGCGTTTCTAAGGACACAACTCAATACGGAAGCATCGCACAGCTGTCATTTTTATTATTTCCCCTTTGCTGCGTCACAGCATACGTTAAATAATAAAAATGACAGTTGTGCGTGTTTGCCCCTGGAAACGCAAATACTTTTTAATTTGGATTCCATGAGGATTCAGCGACTAATCATTTGAATTTCCAATCTTGCTGAGCTACTAATAGATTATTCGCAGTTGTCAACTCACGTCACGTAAATTCTATGAGGCTTCTTTTAGTTTTGAATTATCTACAAATCCCCATGTCGCCTAATCAAGCCTACAAACAGTTAATAACAAAGTTTCTTGATGATCTCCGGCGTGAATGTAGCATCACACCATGGGAATCTTGCCCTTTGGTTCCGCATATTTTCCTAACGGTAGCCACAAAGAAATCCGCTGCTTATCACTTTTATTAAAAATAGGGGAAGTCGACGAAGAGAATCGACTCTCTTGCGACATTCGCCCTTATTCTAGATAGAGCTTGAGATATCATCAAACAGTGTCATGCTTCATTTGCAAAAAAAAACTTTTAACCTTGTAATGAGTCAACTCAAATGAGTCGGCTCATTCAAGTGAACGTTTGGCTCAGAGGCGCTCACCTAATTGAACCAATTCCCCATCACTACTAAATAGCACCGTGAATATGCTTCAATTCTTAATTTAACTGAATTTCAATAAAGTTCGTTGCATGCCAGATGATGTCCCTCCTTGTATGCAAGTGTAAATTTGGCGCGAAAATAATGGCACATGCGCAGCTGTCCGGTGATGCCAAGCGTCCGGTGTCGGAACTGGTGATAACACATTAATGCCTAAGGTCACAGCAAGGATTTTTTGTATTGACGCGTTCAGTAGTGCCTTGGCGGCACACCGGAAGGATGGTCCGGGGAAAGCTCTTCGCATATTTTCCCTTAAATGCACGACAATCGAAGCGTGTTGCAGTCGAATCGGCGGGCAGACATCGCGTAATTGTTGGGGAGAGCACAACTTTGCAGACGCAGCAGGATTTGAATAAAGTGGCCCCATGAGCGTACGGTGGGAGATGTTTGTCTGATGGTCCGATGGCCATTCGTTATTGTGTTGTAATGGACCATCCCGCCTCCGGGACGTTAATGTTTAATAATTTCGCGGCGATCCTGCGATGAGATGTGTACACTGAAAGTAACGATAAACCATTAGGCCAGCGAACGAGCGCTCGGTCGGGCGGAAAGCAACTGCAGATGGTGGGTGTTTAAAAAGACATAAATTTGCAAAAGCTAGTCCATAATGGCAAGATGGCATTCCTTCGGATCTCCCGCGTACATCGTTTATGAGTACATGATGTGGTCGGGGAATGCAAGACAGTATGAGCTTGATACGGGAGCTACCAACCGAACTTGAGCAGGATTTATGTCAGTTTAATAATGACACTGGCAGGACAGCGATCCTCTTCGTGTTGTTGGATCTGGGAACAGCAGCCACGAGGAAAAATAATAAATGATACTCCAGTCCGGGTGGTTGGATCAAATTGGGTAGATGAGCATCATACTGTTCTGCTTTCGAAAGCTATTTGTGAATTGCGATGTACCGAACGTTATTGACTTTTAAGCGAGACCATTTCGGCTTGGAGTGGGTTTGATTTATATACTTCGTACGCGTCGCTTCGCATAATTTGCGAAGTGCTGACATAGCCTTTCCGGATGTTCTGCCAATTAGATTATCCGATTATCCAACTAAGTTTGGCTCAATAAATATCAATAGGAATCCAATTAGCGACAAGTCCGGATATGCGAAACATTATTCACAGTGGGGGGCAAGTGTTGCACGAGAAAACAGTTGAGTGTCTACGCAGTTTGAAAGGGTTGATATGGTCTGTAGAGAACTGGAATATCTCCCAATTACCGTACTTACTAAATTGGTATTATACAAACGTTTAATACAGATGCAAAGCTTAAGACCGTATATTTGTAGCTCTGAATGTGGGCAGGGTACCCGGTTCTGGGCGGTCGACGCGGCAGAAAGTCACTTAGAAGATCCGAAAGGACGATGATTGTCATCTTTTGAAGACAGCCGCTATGTGTTTTGATGTAAAACGCTAATAGCGTCTTTATATTTAATGGATTTTTGGGATTTTCTTATCAATCGATTCGAAAAATTTCCAGCAATTTTACAAAACCTTCGGTACTATTAAATATCAACGTTAAACTATTGAAAGTTGCATTTATTTATTTGTCCGTTAAAATAATCAGAACTATTCAATCCGGTTAATGCATCCCCAACATGGAAAATTATTATTATTTGTATATTATTCGGGAAATCGGCCGTACGAAAATCATTTTTTTGTTGAATATCTTGGCTGTGCATATGCACAGCACATGTTTCGTAATGGACAAATTGATATGAAATTTGCGAAAAAGAATCCACGTGTCTGCATGTCTGTTTCCGACTTTGATTTTCTAAATGAACAATTGCATCACATGAATGATGCAATGTTCAAAGCAAATACCAAAACCGAAGCTGTTCAAGTTGGTATCAAATTTACTCAAAAAAATGTTATTGGACTTCGTTTTGATGGATCCAAATAATTCTTTGAAAATTTTAAATTTGAATGCCCTTTCTTTAAAGGGTAAGGAAGATGAATTATTCAACTTCCTATCAGTCCTACCATTATAACTGAAACATATTTATAACCTGGTATTTTCATCAAAAGAGATCCAAATTATTTTATTTGCCGAAATGATCGTCTTGACAGCGTCTGTGGTGGGGTCGTCATTGTCATTAATAGACGTATCAAACATAAATTATATTCTTCGTTTGAAACCAAAATTTTCGAAACCTTGGGAGTTTCTGTTGAAACAAATTTTGGAAAATTCTCTTTTATTGCTGCCTACTTGCTTTTCCAGTGCAATGGGCAGCAAAGGAATTTGTTGAGAGCTGATCTTCAAATTCTAACTCGCAACAAATCCAAATTTTTAATAATTGGTGACTTCAATGCCAAACACCGTTCATGGAATAATGCTCAGAGCAATTCCAATGGTAAAATTTTATTTGAAGATTGTTCTGCGGGATATTATACTATTCAATATCCCAATGGACCAACTTGTCGAAATCCTTCAACAATTGATTTAGTTTTAGCGGATTCAAGTCAGCTGTGTGGCCAATTGGTAATTTATGCTGACTTTGACTCTGATCACCTTCCTGTGACGTTTGAAATCTCACAAGAAGCCTGATTGGCTAACTATTCTTGGAGGAACTTTTGGAAGAATTCCTGGAGGAACTTCCGGAGGAATTCCTGGAGGAACTTCCAAAAGAATTCCTGGAGGAACTTCCGAAGGAATTCCTGGAGGAACTTCCGGAGGAATTTCTGGAGGAACTTCCGGAGGAGTTCCTGGAGGAACTTCCGGAGGAGTTCCTGGAGGAACTTCCGGAGGAATTCCTGGAGGAACTTCCGGAGGAATTCCTGGAGGAACTTCCGGAGGAATTCCTGGAGGAACTTCCGGAGGAATTCCTGGAGGAACTTCCGGAGGAATTCCTGGAGGAACTTCCGGAGGAATTCCTGGAGGAACTTCCGGAGGAATTCCTGGAGGAACTTCCGGAGGAATTCCTGGAGGAACTTCCGGAGGAATTCCTGGAGGAAGTTCCGGAGGAATTCCTGGAGGAACTTCCGGAGGAATTCCTGGAGGAACTTCCGGAGGAATTCTTGGAGGAACTTCCAGAGGAATTTCTGAAGGAACTTCCGGAGGACTTCCTGAAGGAACTTCCGGAGGAATTCCTGAAGGAACTTCCGGAGGACTTCCTGAAGGAACTTCCGGAGGAATTTCTGAAGGAACTTCCGGAGGACTTCCTGAAGGAACTTTCGGAGGAATTTCTGAAGGAACTCACAGAGGAATTCCTGATGAATTTTCTAAAGGAATTCCTGAAAGAACTTTCACAGGAATTCCTTAAGGAACTTTCACAGGAATTCCTGGAGGAACTTCCGGAGCAATTGCTTCAGGATTTTCCGAAGGATTTTTTGTGAAAACTCCTGGAAGAATTCCTGTACACTTTCCTGGATGGTTCCCCATTGAAACTTCCAAAGGAAATGTTTGTGGAACTTCTTTTAACTTCCTCCAGGCGGTTTCCGGGTGAAACTTCAGAAGGAATTCCTGGAAGATCTTCAGGATTCCTAAAATAACTTCCGAAGCGATTCCTGGACGAATTTCCGGAGGAATTCCTGGAGAAACTTCCGGATGAATTCCTAGAGGAATTTTCAGACCATTTTTTGAATGATTTTCTATGGAAACTTCCGAAAGAATTCGTGTAGAAATTTCTGAAGGATTCCTTAGAAGAATTCCTGGAAGAACTTCCGGAGGAATTTATGGAGAAATTCCTGGAGGAACTTTCGGAAATTTATGGAGGATTCTTTATAAAAACTTCTGAAGTTTATGTTTGAGGAATTTCTGGGTGAATTCCTGGAAGTACTTCCAGGAAAATTGCTGGAGAAACTTGGGGCGGGTGGGGGACTGCTGGAGAAATTTCCGGAGGAAAGGTTTGAGGAATTCTTGGAGGCAGTTCCAAGGGAAATCCTGGAGAATTTTTACAGGATTTTTTGGAAGATTTCCCGAATGATTTTTTGTAATTTTTGAGGAATTTCTAGAGGAATTCCTGGAAGAGCTTCCGGAGGAATTTCTGGATAAACTTTGGAAGGAATTCCTGGAGGAACTTCCAGAGGAAATTCTTGAGGAACTTCCAGAAGAAATCCTGGAGGAGCTCCCGAAGCAATTCCTGGAGGAACTTCCAGAGCAATGCTTCGAAGATCTCCCGGAGCAATTCCTAAAGGGAACTTCCGGACGATTTTCCGAATGATTCTTTGTAATAACTTCCGGAGGAATTCCTGTAGAAATTTTCAGAGGATTCTCTATAGAAACCTTTGAATTAAATTATTTGAGGAATTTTTGGAGAACGTCTTGGAGGAACTTCCCGGGGAATTCCCGGAGGAACTTCCAGGGGAATTTTTGAAGGAACTTTCGAAGGTATTCTTGCAGGAATTTCCGAATTTTTTTTTTAAATAAACTATCGAAGGAATTCCTATTGAAATTTCTGAAGGATATCCGTAAAAACTTCCGGAGGAAATTTTGTAGGAATTTCTAGAGGAATTCCTGGAGGCACTCCCGGAGTAATTCTTGGAGGAACTTCAAGAAGAATTTTAGGAGAAACTGCTGAATAAACTCTCCGAGGAATTTCTGGATAATTTTGTTGAGAATCTCCTGAAGAAACTACCGAACGAATTTCCGGAGAAAGCTTCAGAAGAATATCTTAAGGTACTTTCGGAGGATGTCTAGAAGGATTTTATGAAGGAATACCTGGAGGAGCTTGCGGAGGAGTTCTTGGAGGAAATTTCTGAAGAATTTCCTGGAAGGACTTGTGAGGAAACTTGTGGAGGAATTCTTATACAAAATGGATATTTTTGATTCAAAAGAATTTTAAAATCGAAGTATTTGGCTAATTCTCAGAAATCTCTTGCAGTTTTCCAAACTGCATGTAAGAAAACACTTATTCCAAGTAATTGTTTACATTCCGTGATCTCCAGAGAATAAAAAAAAAAAGTCTCACACATGCCTAGGAAACACCTGAATCAATCACGATTTTTAATTAACCTCCATCCCCCAATGACCAAAACATCAGTTTTAATTCTCCTGGAAATTTCCTGAATCCTTTAATAACTTGTCTAAATAAATATAAGTTCAAAATCTCGAGCGCCAGAGATACATATATCCATTCCTTAATAACTTATTTGGAACTCAACAGCAACAAAAAAATGTTAACTTCTCAACTGTCAAAAACCGTATGCATTGTGGGTTGCTATTTGGCAATCCTTATAATGGTTCGAGGCCAAATTTTCCCAGGTTTTGAGGAACTCTTTGTACAAAACGTATCAAACGGATTACAAAACGAAAACTTAAACGCAAACTCAACGTATCCATTGTGCTCCGGCTTTAACCGAACCGCAGATTCCTGGATCTCGACATTGCGTAGCACAGTGGCGGGCCTCCATAAAAATGCCGGATAAAACCTAATATATTCTCGAATCTTCCACCAAAGAGTAATTTTGGGATGCTAAATTCATTTTGAGGTTAGAATTGTTATCCAACATATACTATGCTAATCAACAATTTGACGCCACAATACACGGTTCGAGGCCGCATCTCTCCATCCTCGAATACGCCCCACGCTCGCCAAGTCGTTTTGCACCTGGTCTGCCCATCTGGCTCGCTACGCTCCACGCCGTCTCGTACCTGCTGGATCGGAAGCGAACACCATCTTTGCAGGGTTGCTGTCCGGCATTCTTGCAACATGTCCTGCCCATCGTATCCTTCCGGCTTTAGCTACTTTCTGGATACTTGGGTCACCGTAGATCTGGGCGAGCTCGTGGTTCATTCTTCGCCGCCACACACCGTCTTCTGGCACACCGCCAAAGATGGTCCTAACCACCCGTCTTTCGAATACTCCGAGTGCTTACAAGCAAGGATGTTAACAATCATTCAGTAATTTGCGTTCGATCATTTAGTAGTTTGTCAATAACACATTCCAGAGACTAAATAGCAAAATATGTTGTATGGTGGACTTCTAGTGTGAAGGTTTTTCTACAACTTTGCCTAATGGTTCGTTATTAGAATTCAACTATTAACGGAGTTAGAGCGCTAGTTGCAGTAACTCAAACTATATGATTGGAATTTTGTTATCATTTAGTCTAAGTTACTGAAACTATAGCTATAACTCCGTTACAAGTGGAACTCAAACAACGAACCATGAGGCAGAGTTGTAGAGAAACCTTCGCACTAGAAGTCCACCATACAACGTGTTTTGAAATTCAGCTTCTGGAATGTGTTATTGACAAACTACTAAATGATCGAACGCAAATTACTGAATGATTGTTAACATTGCTTGTAAGCACTCGGAGTATTCGAAAGACGGGTGGTTAGGACCATCTTTGGCGGTGTGCCAGAAGACGGTGTGTGGCGGCGAAGAATGAACCACGAGCTCGCCCAGATCTACGGTGACCCAAGTAAGGATTGCCAAATAGCAACCCACAATGCATACGGTTTTTGACAGTTGAGAAGTTAACATTTTTTTGTTGCTGTTGAGTTCCAAATAAGTTATTAAGGAATGGATATATGTATCTCTGGCGCTCGAGATTTTGAACTTATATTTATTTAGACAAGTTATTAAAGGATTCAGGAAATTTCCAGGAGAATTAAAACTGATGTTTTGGTCATTGGGGGATGGAGGTTAATTAAAAATCGTGATTGATTCAGGTGTTTCCTAGGCATGTGTGAGACTTTTTTTTTTTATTCTCTGGAGATCACGGAATGTAAACAATTACTTGGAATAAGTGTTTTCTTACATGCAGTTTGGAAAACTGCAAGAGATTTCTGAGAATTAGCCAAATACTTCGATTTTAAAATTCTTTTGAATCAAAAATATCCATTTTGTATAAGAATTCCTCCACAAGTTTCCTCACAAGTCCTTCCAGGAAATTCTTCAGAAATTTCCTCCAAGAACTCCTCCGCAAGCTCCTCCAGGTATTCCTTCATAAAATCCTTCTAGACATCCTCCGAAAGTACCTTAAGATATTCTTCTGAAGCTTTCTCCGGAAATTCGTTCGGTAGTTTCTTCAGGAGATTCTCAACAAAATTATCCAGAAATTCCTCGGAGAGTTTATTCAGCAGTTTCTCCTAAAATTCTTCTTGAAGTTCCTCCAAGAATTACTCCGGGAGTGCCTCCAGGAATTCCTCTAGAAATTCCTACAAAATTTCCTCCGGAAGTTTTTACGGATATCCTTCAGAAATTTCAATAGGAATTCCTTCGATAGTTTATTTAAAAAAAAAATTCGGAAATTCCTGCAAGAATACCTTCGAAAGTTCCTTCAAAAATTCCCCTGGAAGTTCCTCCGGGAATTCCCCGGGAAGTTCCTCCAAGACGTTCTCCAAAAATTCCTCAAATAATTTAATTCAAAGGTTTCTATAGAGAATCCTCTGAAAATTTCTACAGGAATTCCTCCGGAAGTTATTACAAAGAATCATTCGGAAAATCGTCCGGAAGTTCCCTTTAGGAATTGCTCCGGGAGATCTTCGAAGCATTGCTCTGGAAGTTCCTCCAGGAATTGCTTCGGGAGCTCCTCCAGGATTTCTTCTGGAAGTTCCTCAAGAATTTCCTCTGGAAGTTCCTCCAGGAATTCCTTCCAAAGTTTATCCAGAAATTCCTCCGGAAGCTCTTCCAGGAATTCCTCTAGAAATTCCTCAAAAATTACAAAAAATCATTCGGGAAATCTTCCAAAAAATCCTGTAAAAATTCTCCAGGATTTCCCTTGGAACTGCCTCCAAGAATTCCTCAAACCTTTCCTCCGGAAATTTCTCCAGCAGTCCCCCACCCGCCCCAAGTTTCTCCAGCAATTTTCCTGGAAGTACTTCCAGGAATTCACCCAGAAATTCCTCAAACATAAACTTCAGAAGTTTTTATAAAGAATCCTCCATAAATTTCCGAAAGTTCCTCCAGGAATTTCTCCATAAATTCCTCCGGAAGTTCTTCCAGGAATTCTTCTAAGGAATCCTTCAGAAATTTCTACACGAATTCTTTCGGAAGTTTCCATAGAAAATCATTCAAAAAATGGTCTGAAAATTCCTCTAGGAATTCATCCGGAAGTTTCTCCAGGAATTCCTCCGGAAATTCGTCCAGGAATCGCTTCGGAAGTTATTTTAGGAATCCTGAAGATCTTCCAGGAATTCCTTCTGAAGTTTCACCCGGAAACCGCCTGGAGGAAGTTAAAAGAAGTTCCACAAACATTTCCTTTGGAAGTTTCAATGGGGAACCATCCAGGAAAGTGTACAGGAATTCTTCCAGGAGTTTTCACAAAAAATCCTTCGGAAAATCCTGAAGCAATTGCTCCGGAAGTTCCTCCAGGAATTCCTGTGAAAGTTCCTTCAGGAATTCCTGTGAAAGTTCTTTCAGGAATTCCTTTAGAAAATCCATCAGGAATTCCTCTGTGAGTTCCTTCAGAAATTCCTCCGAAAGTTCCTTCAGGAAGTCCTCCGGAAGTTTCCTTCCTAAATGATAACAAAATTCCAATCATATAGTTTGAGTTACTGCAACTAGCGCTCTAACTCCGTTAATAGTTGAATTCTAATAACGAACCATTAGGCAAAGTTGTAGAAAAACCTTCACACTAGAAGTCCACCATACAACATATTTTGCTATTTAGTCTCTGGAATGTGTTATTGACAAACTACTAAATGATCGAACGCAAATTACTGAATGATCTTCAACATCCTTGCTTGCAAGTCCTCCTCGAGCATTGTCCATGTTTCATGTCCGTAGAGGACAACCGGTCTTATTAGCGTCTTGTACATGACACATTTGGTGCGGTGGCGAATCTTTTTTGACCGCAGTTTCCTCTAGAGCCCGTAGTAGGCCCGACTTCCACAGATGATGCGCTTTCGTATTTCACGACTAACGTTGTTGTCAGCCGTTAGCAAGGATCCGAGGTAGACGAATTCCTCGACCACCTCGAAGGTATCCCCGTCTATCGTAACACTGCTTCCCAGGCGGGCCCTGTCGCGCTCGGTTCCGCCCACAAGCATGTACTTTGTCTTTGACGCATTCACCACCAGTCCAACTTTTGTTGCTTCACGTTTCAGGCGGGTGTACAGTTCTGCCACCTTTGCAAATGTTCGGCCGACAATGTCCATGTCATCCGCGAAGCAAATAAATTGACTGGAACTGTTGAAAATCGTACCCTGGCTGTTACACCCGGCTCTCCGCATGACACCTTCTAGCGCAATGTTGAACAACAGGCACGAAAGTCTATCACCTTGTCTTAGTCCCCGGCGCGATTCGAACGAACTGAGTGTTCGCCCGAAATCTTCACACAGTTTTGCACATCATCCACCGTTGCTTTGATCAGTCTGGTAAGCTTCCCTGGGAAGCTGTTCTCGTCCATAATTTTCCATAGCTCTACGCGGTCTATACTGTCGTATGCCGCCTTGAAATCAACGAACAGATGATGCGTTGGGACCTGGTATTCACCGCATTTTTGAAGGATTTGCCTTGCAGTAAAGATCTGGTCCGTTGTCCAGCGGCCGTCAATGAAGCCGGCTTGATAACTGACAGACGACGGAAGATGATCTGGGATATCACTTTGTAGGCGGCATTAAGGATGGTTATCGCTCAAAAGTTCTCACACTCCAACTTGTCGCCTTTCTTGTAGATGGGGCATATAACCCCTTCCTTCCACTCCTCCGGTAGCTGTTCAGTTTCCCAGATTCTGACTATCAGTTTGTGCAGGCAAGTTGGCTAGCTTTTCCGGGCCCATCTTGATGAGCTCAGCTCCGATACCATCTTTACCAGCTGCTTTATTGGTCTGTTGGATGGCATCCTTACCTTCCCTCAAGGGTGGGGCTGGTTGGCTTCCATCGTCCGTTAAACTGACGTAGTCATCACCTTCGCTGCCTTGACCTTCACTGCCTGTACTCTCAGCGCCATTCAAATGTACTTCGTAGTGCTCCTTCCACCTTTCGATCACCACACGTACGTCCGTCAAGATGCTCACATCCTTATCCCTGCACATTTCAGCTCGCGGGCTCCATCGAGCTCACCCTCTTCCGGTAACGCTGCCCCGAGATACTGCGCGTATGCAGTAGCGACATCAGGTTGCTTCAGTCGCTCTAGGTCGTACCGCGGCGGTCGTCGGTACCGACCATTGTTAATTACGGATAGTTTTGGGCGCAGTTTAATCATCACCAGATAGTGGTCAGAGTCGATGCTAGCGCCACGATATGTCCTGACGTCAATAATGTCGAGATCCTTGCTATATTTGACGCGGCTATCCAGAAAGGATATGATTACGTCCGATACGTCCGTAATCACCTCCATTGTATGGCCTCTGCTATTCTCGTGGTTGGTCATCACCGAGTTTATTACCTTAGTCAGAGTGGGGCTGTCCATTTTTACGTCGACCGCCACCTCTTATGACACACCATGACCTTCACCATCGCCTCCCCCCGGCGACCTTTGGGGTCCGATTAAGCAAATATATTATATTAACAATATGGTTCACTTCGAGTTTTCCCATACAACGAAATGGCGAACAATTTGTCGGTGATAACAACATCATCTAGCGAGCAAAGAGGAATCTAAACATGTTTTTTTCTATCTTGTGTTGGAAAACCCTCCTGCCATCTTCCGGTGAGTACACTGTGCCACCAAAGTACTCTTTAATGGGTAAAAAAGTACCCATTATGAAGTTAAATAGTTCAACTCATTAAAAGAGTAAATAGCCTTTACTCATTAATGAGTAAAACGCATATACGTCAGATTGAAGTATAATTTTTACCCATTATGGCATATTGAAAAAATATCGGGGTGGGTAAATTTTGCTCATTTTATTATTTGTTTTTAATAAGCAGATCAAGTAAAATTTTCAATCGATGATAATAATGTTTGAAAAACGAGGAAAATGAGCGAGCAAACGAATTTTATTTATTTAGGTACTTATATTAAAGGAAAAACAAAAGAATATAATGACTTAATTAAGATAACATTATGAAGTTGACAACAGATGGCGACGACGATTTGTTTTGATATGTCTTGCCAAAATTCGACTTTCCAGTGCCGGATGATGCTCATCCTTTCGACGACGCTGTCGGAGACGCTGATGGTCATCAAGATACGGTGAAGTACTGGGATCCAACGTTTGCCTTGGGCAGAAATTCGGGACCGGTGTGTCCTAGGATAAAGTTCCATTCTGGTGCCGTTGCGTGTGGGAATTCGCCACCCTGTTACATGAAGTCCACACTTGGGCCGAAGCCCTTTCCGATTCAGAGAAGTTAGCATATCTTCGGTGTAGGGAGCGCGAAACACCAACAGAAAACGATGAGTTACTACATCCATTCCCACAAACGATCCGCTCCAGCTCTTACGTCGTCCACTGACTGGCATCCACCGACAACATTGCATTTTGTGGCCAGGATAATTCTTCTAGCGCAAACTAAAATTAAAGATAAATATTTTTACATTAGCATTCGGTTAGACCGAACGGTATTAAAGTTCAAAACTTACCGTATTTGAATATTATTTTAAAGCCTCGTTTGAAGCTCTCATGATTGTTTTTAAGAATTTTAAAATTTAGCCTCGCACGGCCCGCTCGACCGAAACTGAAATGAACACTGTGACTTATAAGATGTTTTTCACCCATTAATGGGTAAATGCTTTGTACAGGAAAATGGATAGAAAATCCCCATTATCGAAAAAAAATATATACCCATTTTTTTGACAGCTCCATATACCGCAAAATTATGTATACTTTTTACTCATTAAAGAGTATTGTCAGGTTTACAGTGTAGTCATACAGTTGTTCGATGACATTTTACAGTGTGGGGATGCCCATACATTTTTCAATAAATCGATTACCGGAATATCGACTTTGTTAAATGCAAAAACTACTGTAAATATTTCGATGAAGCAGTGCAAAGCAGACAAACTACACCTTTGCTTCAATCATTCAAACTGTGAAAGGCGTTCCGCAAACATTAAAATGATTGTTCCACTGTAAACATTTCTATTATTTTCTTCAGCAAGAAATTTGATTAATTCTTTCTGAATATTATCGATATTATTCCAATGCATCATTCTTCTTCCTCTTCGGTGTCCTAAGTTCCTGCTGTAACTTAACACCTGCGTTTCAACTTATTATGAATTGAAAACTTTTCGCTGCCCACCATTGATTGAATGAATATGTATCTTGAGTGGAAAGGCATGAGGATGACACTCATCCGATTGCGTTTTGTTATGTTGCGCTTATCATAATGAGTATGATTATTTTGTTACATTTAGACATGGAAAGTGAATTGAACAAGTCGCTTGGCCCGTCATAAGACGAGTTTAAACAATCCCATTGAATTCCACCACTTAATTGTATCCTGACAGATACGTATTTCGACCTCAACAGTAAGGCCGTCTTCAGTGTCTCGTACTTGACTCGACTTAGACAAGTCGAGTCAAGTACGAGACACTGAAGACGGCCTTACTGTTGAGGTCGAAATACGTATCTGTCAGGATACAATTAAGTGGTGGAATTCAATGGGATTGTTTAAACTCGTCTTATGACAGGTGAAAACATTCCACTAAAAAGCTCAAAATAATTTTCTTATCAAGTCGCTTGGATTAAACGCGTCCAAACACATTCGCTCAACTCACTTGAACGGACAGTAAGTTGAACATGTTCAACTCTTGGCAAGTAAATTGCATTCAACTAAGTTGTTCAATTCACTTGCCCTTTCAAAACGTAGCATTACGGTGAGATATTTCGGCTGAACTTAATTACGCTCATTTTATGGTGCTTTCTCGATTTCGTATCCAATGTCAGATATTTTTTGGGATTTAATAGATTATTTTTCGATACTTTCGCAAGAAAAACTAGTTGAACGTACCCGACCTTGCTCGGGATTATACTACAGTCGCTCTCCACATCTCGATATTGAAGGGACCATCGAGATAGGGAGAGATCGAGGAATAGAAGGAAAATTTAAATGGGTACTAGATCCAAAACAGCTTGTTGCTATGAAAAACGACAACAAAACAAATATCATTACTTATTGTTGATCTGTATTGTTATCGTCCAAATATGGTCTAGTAGCCTAAAAATTTGAACATATCGACATAAGGAGAGTGAATCCAGAACAAAATACGATTATAACACATCGGGATAGAAATATGTCGAGATAGGGAAGTTATCGAGATGTATAAAGCCAAAATGTATGTAGATTGAAGGGACCGAGGAAACCATCGACATAGGGAGAGATATCGGGATATCCAGGTTTTTACGCTAGCCATAAATCAACTATGGTAATTAAATTTTGACACTAGCTGTGTACAATTCTTATAGCACAATTGTTGTTGCCTAGGTTTCATTCTGAACTGTTTACGAGATGAAAATTTTTCTTCTTGTTTATTTGGAAGCGTATCCCAACCTAAAGAACCGTTCTTAATAAATTAATTTTTGCATGCATCTCATTTTTTCATTATTTCAGATAGACTACTTCAGGAACATTATCTCGCTGATTTCTTATATTACTGGCAAGATCAAGAAATTGAAATTTCGCGGTTATTTCAAGCTAACTTCTCTCACATCTCGAGCTGAGGATATGTTTTACAGTACGCTTAGTTAGTCATTAGTGATTCGCTGGTACTTTCGTGGAGAAACTTTGCCTTAGGGCCTTCCGGGGGTTACATGCGTTTTATTGATGTTGGTAGCAGAGTGGAAGGAAATGTATGGCTTCGGAGGTTGTTAGAGCCTATCCGATAACGAATGCCAGAACATGGAGGATAAACCTAGTTCGTACCTTTCTAAGCTTAGTATGTTCTCAACAGGTGTTTATTAATATTAAATAGTTTTGGTTGAATAATTATTAATAATATTCAATAGTTTTGGTTCTAGTCTAAGAAAAGAGGATGCTCCTAATATATGATATTATACTACGTTCCGTGTTAATTGGGTTTCTTTTACTTTACTTTTTATGGGGCTTACTCATACACCTGGTTTAATATTAAGCAGAGGTAAAGAAATTGGCCCTTCGTGGAGCTGAAAAACGATAAGCTCTCTATATCAATAACTTTATCTGGAGTCGGAATGCCATAAGGCATCAGAGATCAGAGATCATTGAAAATCCGCAGAGGTAAGAAATCAGTCAAAAGATGCGCGTATTGATTGCATAAATCCAGTTAAAAAAGGAACTATCGGATGTGCAGAATCAAAGACAATTCGTACAAAGTTACACAAACCATTAACTTGCATTCCGTATCTGTCGAATGGTTGTTAAGATAGCCTTCCACCTCGAGAATTTGATTCTCGAATTTTGTTCCCCATTCAAAATATATTCTCATCAAAATATGCAGAAAATTATCCCGACGTATTTTTTTACACACAGGAATTCAGGTTTACGTACACAAATAGATAGTTATCATTGTTTTCTGCCTGCGAACTGTTTTGGCACTCAATCCAGAACTTCTAACATCCAGCATTTACTTCGTATTTGTCCTTTTTCTCTGAATGCAGGTGCTATGATCGCACCTGTCCTTACTGTAAATCCACGTTTAAAATAGTCTAACTTGAGCTTCATCAATTTCCCCATGCTCTCGCTGACCTTGCTTCGAATTAGAATTCGAATGGACACCCATCTAAAAGAAATAAAAAATAGATAAATGAGCTACAATTGTGTTTCAAAATAAAGACAAAACAAAGCTCTTTTTGACGTTTAGGTTGTTCTACAGTTTTACGAAGGTTACTAGGATGAAAAATACCATAAAATCCGTACACAGCATGTGTCAAAATAATTACCATAGTTGACCCGTGGCTATAATAAAAAGCTGGATAGAACATCGAGATTTACAGAGTCGACTATATTTTGCATTCTTACTGTCAATTGTTGAGTTTATTCAGCGCCGCACTCTAGATCATTTTCAGCACGATCGTATTGGGTTTCCTTACAACTCGCATCAAAATTGTATTTTCACAATTTCTCAGCTTTCTCCTCAAAATTTAGTGATATTTTATTTAGTTGTAAAACAGTCAATTATTTACCACGTCACTACTAAATGAGTTTCCTCGATTTATTTCTTCCAATCATCATTTAAAAAATTAAGGAGGAATCGCTTATTACCAAGTTATAGTCTAAATAACTTGTTTATTGAAGCTCAAGCGTCAAAAAGCATAACGAAGCCAAACTCGATAAATGTATGTAATCCTCTGAAAATAGCTGAGAAACGCTTAGATGGAGAATATGCACTGGTTCGATCTATTTTTTTACATATATACCAAATTCTTTTTCAACACCTGCCAAAATTGAAACTTGTTATGCGAATGAATAAGTTTAACTGGTGTCATAAAATTATTCAAAACGATTGATCATGCTAAACAATAATCTACCATAGTAATATAAAAGCCTTCCTTAGCCATGTGGTGATATCCCAAGTAACATTACAAGTTTTATTCCGTTCTAGGGATGGTTTTCAAGATCAATTTATAAGATCTAATAATAAAACCCAATATTATACGATAACTTTCTGATGACCACTATAAGTGTAAAATATGGCCAAGTGGCCCTCTCTAGATAACCACTATAAACCTATTATAAGAGTATTTAGGGAAAAAAGGGAATTTGGCTGCGGCAGTTGTCAAAAAAAAGCATAGAAAAAAAATTACTACCACGTACCTTCAAAATAATGTAGTTTTGAGCATTCAATTTAAAATAATTGTAACAGCAATATCCCTGAAAAGTTTTTTACGTGGTGAAAACATTGTCTAATCATGAATGTCAGTGATAACTTTTACCGACTTAAAAATGCTTCTCCATTTTCAATATGGCCATCATAAATTTCGATAAGGGGTGATTCAACTATGAGGTCCACTACTTTTTTAGATTTCTAGACCACCCCCCCCCCTCCGTCACGCTTTTTTGAATACCTAGTATAGGCACTGTCACACAATCTTAGACCCCCTCCCCCCTTAAACCTGTGACATCATTATTGAATGACCCCTAAGAAAAATTTTGCTCTTATTAAACACCTTTATGAACTCTTGGCAATGCAAATATTCTTATTGGGGTAACTCATTTGACCACATTACGACCAAACATTTTGGTTTTGATCGAGCTATGAAAGTTGGATTTATCACGCTCTCCACAACAACTGTAGAGCCGCTTATAAGGTCAATATGCGGTTGACGTTTGAAGCTTTTTCAGCATTTTCATGAGAAGCTTAATGATAGCAATAAGATCGACAATAAAACTGAGCAACTAGCTATGGTGATTGTTATTATAAATCCGTTATAAGAATTAAATAAATCCAAGAAGTATGGAAATTGTTACTTGGGATATGCGTCTACAAAGCAACATCATGTTGAAGGTGGCTAGAAATGGATTTACTTCCAGCTAGCGTTTGAAAATCTAGAAAAATGTTTGCTATATTTTGTCTTAGAAATCGTATCGCTCCGATGCGTAGTTAAAGATTAGATCAATTTTTTCGTATATTCAATCAAAAAGCAAATTCATTTCACTACAAATCATGTGGCTCTTTCAAACAGCAGCTTAGTTTTCATCATATTTTTATAACCAATATTAGAACGCCGGTTTTCTATGATAGAAAGAGAGAAATTTGGAGAAATAACCATTAGAAACTATTATTTTCACCAGAATTCATTGCCGATGGAGCAATCAATGAGCAAAAACCACCGCTTTGAAATGAACAGATCGCACCACCGTAGACATGTTCTGTCAAAAGCACACAAATAGAAATATGCATATACAGTGCCGCCGTTGTTTTGATGCGGTGAGTGCTAAATGAGTTACTTTGATTGATACATTCAAAATTTAGTTCGCTTTTCATTTTATAGTCGCATTATTGCAATCACTTCCAATAACATTTAATTATTAGGTCACGTCTGAGGCCAAGCCAAAAACCACCAATAGAAAACGCAATTACAAAATCTGAATGATTGGAACCAGGGTAGTTTTGTAAAAGAATTTCAATAGTTTTGATTTTAAGTCAGAAAAGGGATGAATCTTATGAAAACAAAATTGTCCCACACTTCAGAATAGAGGCATTCCACGGAGGCATGCCAGTCGATCCTGAGCGACCATTTCGAAAATATCTGAAACTTTGCACAGTTTTTCAATTTCATCTAAATCGTCATTTTTCGATATCAAATCTTCATATTGAGTCACGGCTAACTTTTCAAAAGGGTGTATGTGAAAATGATTCAAAAATATTTAAAAAGCTGCACAGCAAAAACGGAATGTTCAATTGTTATGATTTTTTCAGCAAAGTTAGACAACTAAATGATAGTTCTTAAGAAAATGTGCATAGTAAACAAATTTTTTTTTTACCTTTAAAAATATCATTTTTGTCGCAAAAACTCAAATATCTCAAAACCCTATCTTTTTACGTACGTAATTTTTTTAGGGAAAACAATCCATTATATTAGCTATCTTTCATAAAAATTTGGTGATGGTAAACTAACAAAAAAGTTATTACATTTCAAACATTTCACAATTTTCACATTTAGTAAAAAAAAAAAATTTTTTCCTTGTAAGTTATTTCGAGAATTGCAGTTTGATGCAGATTTTATTGTTAAGGGCTTTGCGTGATTTAAACAAGTTGTTTTCATGATATTTTGATTTAATTATTCATAGCATAAGAAACTTAGACACGATCCAGTGTTGTGATCAAAAGTATTGATAATGTCATAATTTCCACTGAATGTGACTGGCGAAAAATTTTTTTGATAGTTTTGAAACCTGTTGATAATAAGAAACATATCAGAAATGTTATTTTTAAGACAAAAACTGCGAAATCAAAGATTTATATACACGTATACGTCTATAGTTTACCTGCAAAAAATATACCTCTTAGAGAATAGACTTTATGATCGGGAGGAAACGGGTATCTTCAACAACAACGAATGCATGATAGGTACATACCATGATAATGCTCACGAAAAAGCAAAAAAAATATTACCACTAAGGTTGTTAAAGATCTTATGGTAATTTTTTTGTTCAGTCAAAAAATGACACCAAACTAGTCAGTAATAACTATACATTAGACTGGCCCAGGAAACAAAAAGTCGTCTAATTCCACGGGGCACCCCCCAGAATTGTGTCTTTGGGTGAGAAAATCAATCTCTGAAAATTTCAGCTCAATCGCTTGTTGCATAAGCTGGCGCATTTGATTTGAAGTTTGTATGGGGATTTCAGCCAAAATGTATAGGAAAATACACCTCCGTCACTCATTCGATCTGGAAATTGGTTCTGATTGCTCGATTGACCTCAGAATTGCAAAAACGGCAGTTGGTATGCTACAGAACAATTTCACAGAACATTGTATGATGATTAAATGAACTTTTATATAAGTTTCGGCTGATGCGATTCGATCAAAAAACCCAAAAATACACAAATCAGCTCCTAATAAATCAGCCGAAAATTATATAAAAGTTCATTTAATCATCATGCAATGTTCTGTGGAATTGTTCTGTAGCATACCAACTGCCGTTTTTGCAATTCTGAGGTCAATCGAGCAATCAGAACCAATTTCCAGATCGAATGAGTGACGGAGGTGTATTTTCCTATACATTTTGGCTGAAATCCCCATACAAACTTCAAATCAAATGCGCCAGCTTATGCAACAAGCGATTGAGCTGAAATTTTCAGAGATTGATTTTCTCACCCAAAGACACAATTGTGGGGGGTGCCCCTTGGAATTCGACAACATTTTTTTCTCCCCATAGTAATCTGGGCCAGTCTACTATACATAGAGTAGAGTGGGGCAAGAGTGCGCGTGGGGTAAGAGTACGTTTTTGATTTTTCGTAGTAATAAAAAAAGATAAACTAGCAGCACTGCATCTGTTTGGTAGGTATTCTGACCAACTATTTTCATGTGTAATTGTAAACGATTTGAATAAACAACAAGGGAGATATGGAGTTAGATAACTTTTTGGTCATTTAGCTAAAAATAATTTGATTTCCGCAACTAGTATTTCATTACCATATATACTTTCAATCAGGTGAACATTAAACCATTTCGATAACCTATTGTATAGAGTACTTTATGGTACAGAACACCAATCTGGTTGGTTTTCCAAGAAGTCAAAACCATTACTTGAATAATTTTTGGGACTGTGGGGTAAAAGTACGCAGGAACCGGTGGGGCAAGAGTACGCATATGAATCTTCAAGTTATGATGTCAAACCCGTATCTCCGGCCGAAATAAGACTTCTTCCAAAGCGTAAAGATCCACAACTAAGAAAAAAGGGACAGAATTTGAAATTATCACAAGTTTTTAGGATAAGTTGAAGTAATTCGGTGTTAGAAAGGACTTAGTGAACAAAGCACTGAAGCGAAATAATGAAATTGTATTAGGACTTGTTGTAAACTTAAACATAGTACGAAAACGCAATTTCAACTAAATGATAATTTCATTTAATCAAAAGAAACATTCATAAATTACGCAACGTTTAGCTGGGAGGGGTTGTGAGATGTGTGACGATCCATATAATTTTTAGAGGATTCATACAAATAGTGTAAGATAGGGGGAGGAGGGGTGATGAAATAGCCAAATTTTACGTTACGTGATTGGTGGACTTTCTTTAAGGAAAATGCCTTTGTATATGCCACGCGAAACCTGATATATATTTTTACTTCTGTAGTTTTTTGTAAATATAAAAAACAATGGTTTTTCGAATGAAAGTGCACATTTTTAGGACCCCCTCCCCCTTTAAGAGTTACGTAATCTTTAAACATTCCCTAATATATGCTCATTAAACATCAATTAAATGTTATTAACTCTTATTTGTGTTAATATATACTTAAAGCACATGATTGGATAAATGCGTACTCTTACCCCACCCGATGCGCACTTTTACCCCACCGGTGGGGTAAGAGTGCGTTTTTGACTTGTCTTGCAATAAGGGTTTTACTAAAACGAATCTCAATAATTTCAATATTTTTTCCACTGGGTAGCATAAAGGAAGAGTATATGAATCATCGACACTGATTTGATGTGCAGAAGCTTGCTTCATAAGGGCCACATGATCGATTGAAAACTAAGTGCGTACTCTTGCCCCACTCTACTCTACTATATATACAAGCTACAATTCATCCATTCGTTATTTATTGTAATGGAAGTACGCAAATTGAACACTTAAGTTTTATTATAATTTCCGAAGATTTAAGACACGATTCAGTATCCGTTAACTTGTTCATTGAAAAAATGATTAACTTTTTACGCGATGATAACTTTTTGATTGGGCGAATCGTAAAAAAGAAAAAGATTTAACCAAATTATCATTTTGTTTTACTACTACTGAAGAGTACGAAATAAAGGCTTCAGAGCTCAGCGAGCAATATAATAATGCAAAAACGATCCAAGGAACCCAAAAATTTCACTGTTTCATTCCATTGTCGGAAAATAAAATTAAAGCAAAACTATATTCAAACTTTGCTGATAATAATTCAAAAGTGTTCGATATTGTAAAAAAAGTAAATAAAAAAAAATAAAAAATAAGTATTAATAAACTGTTTTCATGATATCATAACCTATACCGAAATTCAAACCCAAAACTCTTAGAGTTTCTATAACAACATTGTGTTACTGCCACATTTAATTTTATAATTAGGATAATATGATAGATCGAGTAGAGAGACTCATCGATCATTCCCTGCAAAAAAATATTCTGGTGCTGATATTAAATTTCAAATCTAAGATTATTTTTGTGATCTGTTAATTCATTTTTATTTATTTATACATATAATATACATAATATCGATGAATACATAAATATGGAATATCATAAAAACAACTTGTTTAACTCACGCAAGGCCGTTAACAATAAAATCAGCATCAAACTGCGAATCTTGAAAAAAAAAATACACGGAATTTTTTTTGTTTACTATGTGTGAAAATTGTGAAATGTTTGAAATGTCATAACTTTTTTGTTTATTAGTTTACCATCACCAAATTTTTATGGTAGATAGCTAATATAATGGAACGTTTTCCCTGAAAAAATTACGTTCGTAAAAAGATAGGGTTTTGAGATATTTGAGTTCTTGTGACAAAAATGATATTTTCTAAGGCAAAAAAAAATTTTTTTTACGGTCTACATTTTTTTAAGAATCACCATTTAGTTGTCTAACTTTGCAGAAAAAATCATAACAATCGAACATTCCGTTTTTGCTGTGCAGCTTTTTGAATATTTTTGTACCATTTTCACATACACCCTTTTGAAAAGTTAGTCGTGACTCAATAAAAAGATTTGATATCGAAAAATGACGATTTAGATGAAATTGAAAAACTGTGCAATGTTTCAACTCAATAGAAAATCATGAATTAAAAATTTTGTTAAATTTTGATGCAGTTGCTTGGAATCGCTCAATAGTGAACCAATAAACGAAAATTATACTCCAAATATTTTTTTTCTTCTAAACGACTCTTATTTGCATGATTCTTGGTACAACCGTCAGACTTTGAAGTGATCGACGAGCTTCACTTCCATTCATCTACCTAAAGGAAAAAACCTAGATGAACAATGATCAGAACTGTAATTTCAAAAAGCTTTACCAATGATTATGCTCCGCTAATATTGGTAAAACTCAATAAAACAAATGTGTTCCTTACTTTCAAAACCAAAAAAAATCAAATGTTGAATTCAATAAATTCGGCTCCGTAAGTGTGTGTGTGTGTGTGTATAACGATCGTCATATGTTGGGTAGTTTAATTATAACGTGTATCGAACTTTTTGGACGCGACTTGGCGCCACATGTGGGGTCGCCAGAATTTCGTGAGAGTGAATCATATTGTTAACATAAATAGTATATTTGATAAAAGTGTTGCAGACAAATGAGCGAAACAGAGAGCGAGTAGGTACAATGCGAGAAGAATTTAAACTTCCACAGCAACCTCGTGTAGCTCTCCAACTGCTTCAGCGTGCGTCAATTTCGATATGGTGCACCGGCATGGTCCCGCCGGATACAGTTCAACGAGCTATATCAAATTTATTATACATTTCCACAAAAATATGCCTACCACACTTCTGCTACAACATTTGATTTTCCGTTTGCATACGATTAAACATAATCGATTAAGTAATCGATTAAGTTTGCAAAAAAAAACATTAAGCATCCCTATTTTTTTTTCATGATGACATTTTGAAGTGTGTGTAAAACGATCGTCATATTTTGGGTAGTTCGATTTACGTGTGTATCGATCCTTTCGGACGCGAGTTGGCGCCACATGTGGTGTCGCCAAAATTTCGTGAGAGTGAATCATATTGTTAACATAGTATATTTGGATTAAGGCAAAAGGGTCTTCCTTACCGCTAGACACCGCTCCACCGCCATTTTTTTTGTTTATTCGAAGAGATCATTGCTGTTGGGTTCCGCTTGCGGCTGCTGTAGAATCCTGCTGATGTAGTCGCCGTATTGATCTCATGGTTATCTATGCTTACCTTGCGGCATGCAGGGAGACCATGCGAGGGTTGACATGGTTGTATGAAATTCGCCAGAAAGTCCTTTGCCAGAAGGCTTTTTGCCAGAATCATTTCGCCAGAATGCACAATTCCCCAGAAAGCCGTTTGCCAGAATGCACCATTCCCCAGAATTGGTCATCTCCTATTTGCCATTGGATCCCTTCGTCAAAAAAGACGTTTGCCATGATTAAAGCAATGGTGGGTATAACCGCTTCTCTAAAACAAGGCGCATGCTCGGATTAATCAGGGCCGGATTTAGCCGGAGGGGGACCCCGGGGCCATGTACAAAAGAAAAGGTTGGTTTTGATACATACGGCCCTGAATGCAATGGTAAATATGATCCCTTCTTTAAAAGCAGGCCCTGATTGCCCGGATTAAGGCAATGGAGATGTGATCCCTTCTTATTTAAAAATTGTGGATATAATCCCTTCTTCAAAAGAAGGCGCTTGCCTAGAATAAGACAATGGTGGATGTAATCCATTTTTTAAAAATTGGCTGTCGAACGAAACTAATTTGAAGAATGTAGATATAATGTTCATGTAATTTCTGAGTCGTAGTATTTCAGATCATGGATGGAGGTTTATTGCTTGTCAGACTTTTGGTTTTGCAAAAAGAAAGTGATTACAATGTTAGCAAATATAAAAACAAGACAACAGCCGGTTTACTGTTTAATTGGCTATTGTCTGGCTTTCCATTAGCTTACTTTCTTACCAAATGTGTTAGATGGAAGAGATAAGCAAATCTTCGTTCACTTTTCGAATGAATGTTTCTATGTTTAGAACACAAATTATTTCATAAATTGGAACTTCAAAAGGAACGTTTTTATTCAGGCGATGCGCAGTGTTGTAAATTTGTAATAGAACGAAATGGCCAATTTTTGGCCTGAAGACTTAATTAATTAATTAATATGATGCGATGTTTAAAAATAACAAACACAAGAAAAAAACCTGTTGATCTATTGTAGAATAAATAGATTGTTTGCACTGTAAACGAAAAATTTCGCATAGTTATAAACATTGCTCTTTTCATGAGGAAGATAATTTCCAGAAAGTAAAATACACATTTGGTAAATCAACTGTACACTACTTCTTAACAACGAAGCCAACGATATTAACTGCATTTGATTCAAATCCATATGATATATAAGTGTCGAAGTTATTTTTCACTAGAAAACAATCTAAAAACAGGTAATATGGTTCTATCGAAAATGTTTTTTCAAATATGTCCCACTTGCCCCACGTATGTTAAAACTTAAGGGCAAGTGAAAATTGCAGATTTTGGCTTTAATCAATACTTTTGAATCGTTTTCGATGTCACACAATTATTTAATTGCTCAAAATATTCACTTTTCACATCAATGATGAATTTAGAAACGACTATTTTGTTGTAAATCCATTGAATTAAAATAAAAGTAATGAATTTTACCGGTAGTTTAAAGTCATGATTAAACAATACCATTAGTATGGTTCCGCTAATGGTTTTGATTCCATTTTTTTTTTGTGTCAGGCGAATTCGTTGATAATTCTGCTTCATCTTTCTAGAACATTGTTACCATTAAAAACGTTCACCGATTAAGCCATAGTACCCACTTACCCCGTATTTTCACTTTCCCCGGGGTACCTTAGGGTGTAGGTGCTTGCCCGGATTAAAGAATGATGGATGGGGCTCCTTCCTTCAAAGCAGGGCAATGGTGCATGTAATTTCTTCTTTAAAATTAAGCGCTTGTCTGGATTAAGGCAATGGTGAATGTGATCCCTTCTTTGAGAATAGGCGTTTCCCAGAAAATGGTGGATATAATTCATTTTTTTGAATAATAATCTTGCTCTGATTAAGGCAAGGGTAGTTGTCATCCCTAGGTGTTAGTCCGTGCCCGTGTTTGAATATGGCAATTGTGGATATGATTCCTTCTTTAGTAGGCATTTTGACAACTGGATGACAGGATTGTACCGCGTGCTACAAGGCCCGCCACGGTTTTATGGGACGGAAGGCAGCCTGACCATTAGCCCATCCCCCGTTTCAGGTCGGTACCATCCGGCCTTACTAAGAGAATCTAATGTCCAGACTACCAGCCCTCGCTTCACAGTATTACAATATTCAAAACAGAGTCCAGTAACGGTTAAAAGGTCTATAATAAAGAACCAAATCAACAAAACCAAAAGTGATATTGATAATGCTCTCGTATCTTTGACAAATTAAATTGTCGAAGCCAGAGGCATTGCAATTCCTAAATGTGAAATCAAATTCAACTCCATTATTATTGACGACGATCTTCGGCTACTGATCCGTCTTAAAAATGTGAGGCGAAGGCAATACCAAAGCACTCGCGATCCCGCGTTGAAAGTTATTTGGCGAAATTTGCAAAATGAAATTAAATAACGTTCGGCTATTCTGCGAAATACCAACTTTGAGAATAACGTCTCGCAGTTGGATCTCAGTTCGAAACCCTTTTGGAAGTTAACGGAAATTCTTAAAAAAAACCTCAAAAGTCAATTCCAGCTCTTAAAAAGGGAAATAAAATGTTATTAACAAATGGCGAAAAGGCTGGAAAACTTGCTCAGCAGTTCGAGAGTGCCCATAATTTTAGTCTGGGTCTCACGAGTCCAATCGAGGATCAGGTTATATGGAGCTTCGAAGACATTCTCAACCAAGAGAATGTTTTTGACCCTTCGTTGGAAACTAATTCGGATGAAGTGAGATCTATTAGGGGGAATGACGGCTTTGGCAGGTTTTGTTCTATTATTGGCAGGGGGGTTTTTATGATTGACTAGGCTCAAATTTGGCCTAAACATTCTTTGCATATCAAAGAATATTATGGCCAAATTTCATAAAATTTTGTCGACAAAAACCTCCCTGCTAATAATAGAACAAAACCTGCCAAAGCCGTCTTTCCCCCTACTTACTGTAATATACTCGTGGGAGATTGGGTTCTTTAAACTAATTACTATCGAGACCGTGATACTAGAGTGATACAGGTAAACGCGCGTCTGCTCGGGTGTGCAGTCAGTGATAAAACTGAACCTTTATTCTTTCGATTGCCACTGCTGTACCAGACAGTCAGTGGTGTAGCTAGGGGCGGATACTACACTTACTTGATACTTGATGGGCTACAGCTCTTCGATGAACCTACGCCGAATGGAGTATCCTTCTCCACTGGACTCGATCCTGGGCAAATCGCTTCCAGTCGCCCTGAACATTGAGCGCCCTCAGGTCTTCTTCAACTGCAAAAAGCCATCGTGTACGCGGCCTTCCACGAAGCCTGCGGCCTCTTCCGGGTTCTCTACTAAATATTATCTTCGCTTGACGTTCTTCCGGCATACGAACAACGTGACCAGCCCACCGTAGTCTGCCGTGTTATATAAGCTTAATAATATCCAGCCCTTTATACACCTGGTACAATTCGTGATTCATGCGACGCCGCCAGATACCGTTCTCCTGTTTACCGCCGAGTATTGTCCGCAGCACCTTACGCTCAAACACTCCGAGAGCTCTCCGATCAGCTTCCTTTAACGCTCATGTTTCATGGCCGTATAAAGCCACCGGAAGAATCAGAGTAGTATACAGCGCGAGTTTCGTTTTCGTTTGCAGACTACGGGACTTAAGCTGGCTACGAAGTCCGTAATAAGTCCTATTTGCAGCTGCAATACACCTTTTCACCTCGCGGGTAACATCCTTATCGCACGTCACCAATGTTCCAAGATACACAAATTCTTCTACAACTTCAAATTTTTCACCATCCAGCACCATTTCGCTACCACCGCCACTAATGAACCCCCGTTGATTGCCAGCGACCATGTACTTCGTTTTGCTGGTATTGATCGTGAGTCCAATCCTCGCTGTCTTCCTCTTAAAAGGCACAAAAGCCTCTTCCACGGCACGGCGATCAATTCCGATAAAATCGATATCGTCCGCAAATCCCAGGAGCATATGCGATCTTGTGATAATGGTACCGCTTCTTTGCACACCAGCTCTCCTAATCGCTCCCTCGAGCGCTATATTGAACAGAAGATTCGAGAGTGCATCACCCTGCTTTAATCCATCTAAGGTAACAAATGACGTCGATATTTCATCCGCAACCCTTACACTTGATTTCGATCCGTCCAACGTTATACGAATCAGCCGTATCAGTTTCGCCGGAAAACCATGTTCAAGCATAATTTGCCATAATTCATTCCGTTTCACTGAATCGTACGCCGCCTTGAAATCAATAAACAGATGATGTGTGCAAGTTGTACTCCCGGAATTTATCAAGGATTTGTCTCAGGGTAAACATTTGATCCGTCGTTGATCGGCCCTCACGAAAACCTGCTTGGTATTCGCCGACGAAGGACTCTTCAAGCGGTCTCAATCTGTTGAACAGAATACGGGACGTAATTTTGTACGCCGAATTAAGGTGGGTTATGCCTCGGTAATTGGTGCACTCCAGTCTGTGTCCTTTCTTAAAGAGAGGGCAAATGAGGCCGTCCAAGCAGCTAGCAGGCATTTCCTCGTCTTCCCATATTGTCGACATAATATGGTGCAGAACTTCATAAAGCTGCTCACTGCTATGTTTGAGAAGTTTAGCCGGGAGCTGGTCAGCTTTTTTAACCTCATCTAGCGTAGGTGACTCCACAGCTTGTCCATCGTCGCTAATATTTAGTCTGTTCACCGATGCACCGTCACTTCTTCCATTCAACAAAGTCTCAAAGTGATGCTTCCACCTGGCAGCCACTTCAGTTTTATCTGTCAGTAAATTCCCTTGTTGGTCGTTGCACATAACGGGAGATGGCGCTGTCTTTCTCCGCACGCCATTGACAGACTCATAAAACCTCCGCATATCGTTCTGCTCCATTTTTTCCTGCGCCTCACTAATAAGTTGTTCTTCGTACTCTTTCTTCTTCCTGCGGTGGGTTCGTTTTTCGGCTGCTCTTGCTTCCTTGTACTGATCTCTATTCGATCGGGTACCCGACACCAAAATCCGGCTTCTGGCAACGTTCTTCTCGTCTGTCACTCTCTGACACTGCACATCGAACCAAGCCGTCCTGGGTCGCCTCTGTGCAGTGCCTACCACTTCTCGTGCTGTTGTGCTCACCGCTCCATGGATCGACTCCCATAGATCGTTGATGTTGTCGCTAACGTTGATTGTACTTATCCGTTCGTCGAGCTTCTGGCGGTACTCAGCCGATACTCCTTCCGCCGACAATCGCTGGATATTGTAACGCATCGTACGCTGTGATCTTTCGTTCGATACAGTTGACAACAGTGATCGAATTTTACTGACAACGAGGTAGTGATCAGAGTCAATGTTCGGACCTCTGAATGTCCGCACATCGATAACATCCGAGAAACGGCGCCCATCCACCAGAACATGGTCTATCTGGTTGCAAGTTTCACCATTTGGGTGTCTCCAGGTGTGCGTTCGGATGTTCTTCCGTGCAAAGCAGGTGCTACTGATGGCCATCCCTCTGGCAGCAGCAAAATTTACTAGCCGTAGGCCGTTGTCATTGGTAGCGGAGTGAAGGCTCTCCCTACCGATTATGGGACGGAAAAAGTCCTCTCTACCGACCTGAGCGTTAGCGTCTCCGATAACAATTTTCACGTCATGCTTTGGGCACTCTCCATAGGCTTTATCAAGACATTCATAAAACGTGTCCTTCACGTCGTCGGATTTATCGTTTGTCGGTGCGTAAACGTTGATTAGGCTGTAATTGAAGAATTTGCCCCGTATCCTCAACACACAGATTCGTTCGCTTATGGGTTTCCACCGCATCACTCGCTTCATCTGCTTACCCATCATGACGAAACCAACTCCATGCTCTGCCTTTTTACCGCCGCTGTGATAGATGTTATACTTGAATGCAGTGTTGGTCGTGGGGTCCACGGCTCGGAATTCACGTTCTTCGGATCTGGGCCATCGGACTTCTTGAATAGCAGCCACGTTCACTCCAACCTTCTGCAGTTCACAAGCCAGAAGGCTCACTCGTCCAGTTTTATTTAGGGTCCTGACATTCCAGGTACCGAGTTTCCGATCATAGTCCTTATTTCGTTGCCGGGTCGGTTGCCAAAAATAACGTTCTCTTTTTCTTCTATCTCCATTTTTCGTGGTATTTGAGAGGCTTCAGTAAGCTACCTTACCGGGGTCGCGTTATCTACATCGCGATGATGGGGCTGCCACCTTAGGTATAGCTGACGCGATACAGCATTTCGTTAATCAGCCGCTGGGTACCAGGCAGACGCTGTTTGAGCCGCACCTCCTGGTGAACGGACGCTCGAGGCGTACCCTCTCACTCTAGCTGATGTCAGAAGTACAACAGTGTCCAGGCTGCACTACTAGCTAAGTACACAACCCTTAGCTGGCGGTCTTTTGTCATCGGACGACCCGTGGAAGCGTGAGATAGGGACTTGTGGGGACCAGAGCTCTGTTGGGCGCTCCTTCCTTGATGTCAACTCACCATTTTCCGCCTACTAGAAAACTTAAAAATATGATAGCCCCAGGTGATGATGAAATTTTCTACATACTTATCAAAAAACTTCCTGAGAGCTCTTTATCCTTTCTGGTTAATTTATTTAACAAATGTTTTCAATTGCCATACTTTTCAGATAAATGGAAAAACGCCAAAGTTGATCCAATTTTGAAGCCGGACAAAAATCCAGCTGAGGCTTCTAGCTATCGCCCAATCAGTTTGCTTTCTTCAATAGGCAAACTGTTTGAAAAGATTGTTCTAAATAGAATGATGGTTCATATTAATGACAATTCTATTTTTGCTGATGAGCAATTTGGTTTTCGCCATGGGCATTCAACCACCCATCAGTTATTAAGAGTTACGAATTTAATTCGGCTCAACAAATCTGAAGGATATTCGACTGGAGTTGCTCTTCTTGATATAGAGAAAGCATTTGACAGTGTTAGGCGTGAAGGTTTGATTGTAAAATTGATGAATTTTAATTTTTCTCTGTACATTATTAAACTGATCCAAAATTATTTATCAGATCGCTCACTGCAGGTGAACTATCAGAATTCGAAATCTGATAGATTACCTGTAAGAGCTGGTGTTCCCCACGGCAGCATACTGGGGCCCATATTGTATAACATTTTTACTTCTGACGTACCTGATTTACCACCACGGCGTCAACCATCTTTGTTGGCAAAGGGCGAAGCCTTCGTGTCATTTGTTGTAGATTGCAAAACTTTGAATATTTTTTCCATTTGCAAAAATGGAAAATTTCCGCAAATGCTTCCAAACCTCAGCTTACAATTTTGCCCACATAAGCCGAGAGCTTCTTATTTGAAACCTTCTAGCAGACATATTGTCATAATGAATTAATTGGTCTAGCGAAGCTAAATATTTAGGACTTCTGCTAGATCAAAAACTATCTTTCAAGAATCACATTGAAGGTATTAAAGTCAAATGTAACAAACATATTTAGCGTCTAGACACTTATAAACAGAAAATCAAAACTTTATCTTAAGAAAAAGTTTTGGATTTACAAACAAATTTTTAGACCAGCCATGATCTATGCTGTGCCAATATGGACAAGTTACTGCAATACCAGAAAGAAGGCACTTCAGAGGATTCAAAATAAAATTTTGAAAATGATTCTGAAGTTGCCTCCGTGGTATAGTACCAATGAACTTCATAGAATTTCTAATATTGAGACATTGGAACAAATGTCCAACAAAATAATTTCCAATTTAAACAAAAATCGTTGCAATCTTCTATTGCAACGATTAGCTCATTGTACCCTTAGTATAAATAAGGTTAAGTTTAGTTTAAGTTAAAGACATTGTAATTCCTACATGGTTCAATTGAACCAGAGGAAAAAACTAAATATGTATCATAGCAAATAAGGTTGCTAGTGTTAAGAATGCCAATAAGAAGAAGAAGAAGAAGAAGAAGAAGTGTTAAGAAAACACGGAACACCTAATGTAAGAGATGAATGCATGTATTAGATAATTAGCTAATAAAATTAGTAAAAAGTATATTTGGTTTCAGACTGAAAGCGCTTTACAGTGATTCGCCTACTAAAGAAAAACGTCTTTCAAAACAATTAAGTTTTCTGAATTTTCTCCACAACTTCCTTGGGGGCGAGAAAGAGCTTTTTGAAGCACAGTTGCTTCACAGTAGAATAAAACCGAAGAAACCACTTTCTGCAAGTCCGATTGTGGGAGGTGTTGACATACCAACAAGAAATGTGCATCGGATGAAACTCAAGCTATCACACTAAAGCTTTTCTGAATAACTGTTTGTGCTCCTGCTAGAATTGAAAATAAATGCTCTGGGTAACACGAAGCTTGTCTTTCGCGGAAAAGTTTACGATGTTTATCACACGCGATAGTCGTTGCACGGCATCATAAACCCATCAAAGTATTTGTTTGTCAATTGTGTGATGATGTTATCAAGATTTCCGACCGAACTGTTTGCGATTACTGTCAACACATTATTAGGCATTAGAGCTTAACTTATCAAGCAAACAAACAAACAAACACATGGCATGATGATGAATATTTATGACTCGCCTGCCGGCATGCAAATATTGTAGTTATTCGGAAATGCGATTCCGTATGACCAGACCAGCTTGCACGTGTGGCAATTTGTTTAACAGAATTCTGAGTGGATCAAGTGGATATGTATGCAATATGTGCCAGAACAAGACAGCTACTGGTCTAAAATAAAATTACTTCACTCTGCCACTCAGTATTGGGAAATAGTCTTCTTTCTTCTTTGTTGGTATTACAACCCCAACTGAAATATTGTCGACTCACAGCATCTAATTTATCGAACACAGAAACATTACTTCTGTTTCTTGTTTCGTAAATGATGAGGCCAACACGATGATACTCTTATGACCAGGGACGTCGAGAGACTTCCCAACTATAAATGTTATCAACAAAACCGGAAATCGAACCGAGCCACTTCCTGCATTGTTTTGCTTTGTGGTCGCATAATTCATCGTTTGGTTATGGAAGGCTTCAATGCAATGGTATCTGCCATATCAAATATTCAGTCTGCCACTTGGTCTATATTTGCAACGTGCCAGTCAACGGAGATATTTTGTCAAATTGTAAACTCGTCACACTGACTGAAGTTGGAAGGTCACATAACACCAATGGCACCCTAAGCTAGCGTAAGCGGCATTACAGTTTCCATAGCAGTAGAGATCAACTATGTGCTAACTAAATGTTACTGGAAACCCAGTGTTCGGTAAGGCTATTACTTATCTGCTGATGAAATGCAGGAAAAATGCTGTGCGTTGAAGTAGAGTGAAAGTTTTTTTTTTCGTATTCTACGTCCAAGAGAAGGCTCGGATACAGATATAGTGTGTAACGAAAATTTCCAAATTCGAATTAGATTTTAAACGTTACCTATACCTATGATGGTCGTACACTCCGTGTTATTCGGAGCAAAACCGAATGTAATCTCATACTTCAGGTCGCCAGTTTCCCTGCACACCGGCCGCACGATTGCACATAACCAGCAAGTGCGGGGTCTACCCCCGAAACCGACGTCCTCTTCCAGGTTCTCAGGCAACCGTCACTTTTGCTGGTCTCTCTTCCGATCGCACTACATATCCAGCACACAGTAATATGGCGTATTTTATCAGCTTACCGAAGCCTGAATTTTCGCTCACTTGATACAATTCGTGGCTCATGCGTCTGCGCCTTTCATCATTTTCCACCAAATCGCCAAGTATTGAATGCAGTATTTTCCGCTCCAACACTCCGAGAATTTGTCGACAACCTCAAATCGTAGTCCGATCCTTGGTCCGATCCATTTCCACCTCAAGACCAACACCGTTTGAACTACCACGTTCTCTGCCAGCCACTTAGTTTTGACAGAGCTTATGATCAGTCTAATTCTTCCAGTTCCCCGTTTAAAAGGCACAAACGCCTTTCCCACTGCTCTACAATCTACACCAACGATGTCGGTGTCATCCGCAAAACCAGGGACCATATAAGACTTGTTGATAATGGTACCGTTTCTTTGCATACCGGATCTTCGTATTGCACCTTTCAGAGCTATGTTGAACAGCAGATTAGAGAGCGCATCGCCCTGCTCTAATCCATCTAATCTCACGAACGAATCGGATGTCTCAGCAGATATGCTGACGTTCGATTTGGATCCATCCAACGTCGCAAGAATCAGCCCAATAAGCATTGACGGAAAGACATGTTCTAGCATTATATGTCACAGTTCGTTCCGTTTCACTGAGTAGTACGCTGCGTAAAATTCCACAAACAGATTATGAGACCGCAAGTTGTATTCCAGAAATTTATTAAGGATTTGTCGCAGAGTAAACACCTGGTCCGTTCTTTATCATCCTTTATCAAATCCGCTTCGATATTCGCCGACAAAGGTTTCCGCAAACGGACGCATAACATTTGGGTGATTTCCTTGTAGGCGGTATTCAGAAGTGTTATACCTCGATAATTAGCACAATCGAGTCTATTACTTTTCTTGTCGATAGGACATATAAGGCCATCAAGCCAGTTAGAAGGCATATCTTCTCCCTCCCAAAGCATTTCATTCACTTGATGGATTTTTTCGTTAGTCGATCATTCCCAACTTTGAGAAGCTCGGCCGGGATTCCGTCCTTCCCAGCAGCCTTACCGTTCTTTAGCTTTAGAACAACCTTTCTTACTTCGTCTAGCATCTGTGGCTTCGCTCCGTCATTCTCCCGCTCGCATTCTCCCACCAAAGCGATCTTGTAGTGTTTTAATACCAGCCAGACGGTGGACCTCAGAATTTCGTGTCCAAGGAGGAGTATTGAGAATCATCCTCGGGAACTTGTTTTGCACTCGTTGGAGCTTCAGATGATGATTTTTGGCGCCGTTCACTCAGACTGGCATGTCGATCACAGGGAAAATGATTTGCTTGTAGACAGCAAGCTTATTTCTCAGGAACAATGACGATCGCCGGTTGACCAAAGGGTACAGTAGTTTTAACAAGACGTTACACTTTGTCACCGTTTTGTCAACCTGTTGCCTGAAAATAAGCTTGCTGTCGAGGGTCAAGCCAAGTTAGTCGGCCTCATTGGCCCATTCCACAGTCATGCCATTGAGGATAATTTTACAGTCCCCAGGCGGAACAAGTTTAGGGGATTTAGAGTGGGGAAAAATGATGACCTGGGTCTTTGCTGCGTTACTCTGTCAGGGCATCCAGGCCTCGTTGGAGTTTTGCCACTAGCGCACTGATCACTCTACCTTGATAGACGATGGAGCTGCCATCTGTGAACAGAGACAGAATGCCGCCTTCAAGAAATTCCGGCATATTGGAGGCGAACAGGTTGGACCGCAGGGGACCGAGAATACTGCCCTGGAGACGCCTGCGACGATGTTATGCGCAATGGAACTCGCTCCGCTGATTGAGACCTGGAATATCCTTGCCGATAGGTAGTTGTTGATGATTTTCACCAGGTAGCTGGGAAGATTGTAGCGTTGTAGTTTGTACACCAGGCCATCATGCCATACATTGTCGAACGCCTTCTCAACATCGAGTTTATGAGACAAACTTGTTCCGTCTCAGGACGTTGGTACCTTGGGTCAGTTGGTGTACGGTTGATCGACCGCGTCGGAAACCAAACCGTTCCCCGAGCAAGATGTTGTGGTGTTCGGCAGAATCAAGTAATCGGATGTGAATCGTCTTTTCAAAAGACTTCGATAACCCTGACAGAAGGCTGATGAGGCGATAACTTCTCGGAGAAGCTTCCGGATGAGGATGACTTTGGCTGAATTCCAGGGCGATGAGAAGTAACTGAGACGGAGACACTGATCAGATCAGCGAGATCAGCGACAGATCAATGCTCGAAGAATGGAGCAGTGGGGAACTCATATGTTCGGGGTCAAGATTCAGGATGTTATCGAAGACTGGAGCCTTCATGTTTTTCATGTGCCTCTTGCCTGATGTGGTTCGGAAGCCTCCTTTCAAGAGGCTCGGAAGCCTCCTTTCAAGAGGCTCGGAAGCCTCCTTTCAAGAGGCTCGGAAGCCTCCTTTCAAGAGGCTCGGAAGCCTCCTTTCAAGAGGCTCGGAAGCCTCCTTTCAAGAGGCCTGGAAGCCTCCTTCAAGAGGCCTCGGAAGCCTCCTTTCAAGAGGCCTGGAAGCCTCCTTTCAAGAGGCCTGGAAGCCTCCTTCAAGAGGCCCGGAAGCCTCCTTCAAGAGGCTCAGCCTCCTTTCAAGAGGCCTGGAAGCCTCCTTTCAAGAGGCTCGGAAGCCTCCTTCAAGAGGCTCGGAAGCCTCCTTTCAAGAGGCTCGGAAGCCTCCTTTCAAGAGGCCTGGAAGCCTCCTTCAAGAGGCCTGGAAGCCTCCTTTCAAGAGGCTCGAAGCCTCTTTCAAGAGGCTTGGAAGCCTCCTTTCAAGAGGCTCAAGCCTCCTTTCAAGAGGCCTGGAAGCCTTTCAAGAGGCTCAGCCTTCTTTCAAGAGGCCTGGAAGCCTTCTTTCAAGAGGCTCGGAAGCCTCCTTTCAAGAGGCTCGGAAGCCTCCTTTCAAGAGGCTCGGAAGCCTCCTTTCAAGAGGCTCGGAAGCCTCCTTTCAAGAGGCTCGGAAGCCTCCTTTCAAGAGGCTCGGAAGCGCCTCCTTTCAAGAGGCTCGGAAGCGCCTCCTTTCAAGAGGCTCGGAAGCGCCTCCTTTCAAGAGGCTCGGAAGCGCCTCCTTTCAAGAGGCTCGGAAGCGCCTCCTTTCAAGAGGCTCGGAAGCGCCTCCTTTCAAGAGGCTCGGAAGCGCCTCCTTTCAAGAGGCTCGGAAGCGCCTCCTTTCAAGAGGCTCGGAAGCGCCTCCTTTCAAGAGGCTCGGAAGCGCCTCCTTTCAAGAGGCTCGGAAGCGCCTCCTTTCAAGAGGCTCGGAAGCGCCTCCTTTCAAGAGGCTCGGAAGCGCCTCCTTCCAAGAGGCTCGGTAGCGCCTCCTTTCAAGAGGCTCGGTAGCGCTTCCTTTCAAGAGGCTCGGAAGCCTCCTTTCAAGAGGCTCGGAAGCGCCTCCTTTCAAGAGGCTCGGAAGCGCCTCCTTTCAAGAGGCTCGGAAGCCTCCTTTCAAGAGGCTCGGAAGCGCCTCCTTTCAAAAGGCTCGGAAGCGCCTCCTTTCAAGAGGCTCGGAAGCCTCCTTTCAAGAGGCTCGGAAGCCTCCTTTCAAGAGGCTCGGAAGCCTCCTTTCAAGAGGCTTTCTTAGCCTCCTTTCAAGAGGCTTTCTTAGCCCCCTTTCAAGAGGCTTTCTTAGCCTCCTTTCAAGAGGCTTGGTAGCCTCCTTTCAAGAGGCTTGGTAGCCTCCTTTCAAGAGGCTTGGTAGCCTCCTTTCAAGAGGCTTGGTAGCCTCCTTTCAAGAGGCTTGCAGCCTCCTTCAAGAGGCTTGCAGCCTCCTTTCAAGAGGCTTGCAGCCTCCTTTCAAGAGGCTTGCAGCCTCCTTCAAGAGGCTTGCAGCCTCCTTTCAAGAGGCTTGCAGCCTCCTTTCAAGAGGCTTGCAGCCTCCTTTCAAGAGGCTTGCAGCCTCCTTTCAAGAGGCTTGGTAGCCTCCTTTCAAGAGGCTTGCAGCCTCCTTTCAAGAGGCTTGCAGCCTCCTTTCAAGAGGCTTGCAGCCTCCTTTCAAGAGGCTTGCAGCCTCCTTTCAAGAGGCTTGCAGCCTCCTTTCAAGAGGCTTGGTAGCCTCCTTTCAAGAGGCATGGTAGCCTCCTTTCAAGAGGCATGGTAGCCTCCTTTCAAGAGGCATGGTAGCCTCCTTTCAAGAGGCATGGTAGCCTCCTTTCAAGAGGCATGGTAGCCTCCTTTCAAGAGGCATGGTAGCCTCCTTTCAAGAGGCTTGCAGCCTCCTTTCAAGAGGCTTGCAGCCTCCTTTCAAGAGGCTTGCAGCCTCCTTTCAAGAGGCTTGCAGCCTCCTTTCAAGAGGCTTGCAGCCTCCTTTCAAGAGGCTTGCAGCCTCCTTTCAAGAGGCTTGCAGCCTCCTTTCAAGAGGCTTGCAGCCTCCTTCAAGAGGCTTGCAGCCTCCTTCCAAGAGGCTTGCAGCCTCCTTTCAGGAGGCTTGCAGCCTCCTTTCAAGAGGCTTGCAGCCTCCTTTCAAGAGGCTTGCAGCCTCCTTTCAAGAGGCTTGGTAGCCTCCTTTCAAGAGGCTTGCAGCCTCCTTTCAAGAGGCTTGCAGCCTCCTTTCAAGAGGCTTGGTAGCCTCCTTTCAAGAGGCTTGCAGCCTCCTTTCAAGAGGCTTGCAGCCTCCTTTCAAGAGGCTTGCAGCCTCCTTTCAAGAGGCTTGCAGCCTCCTTTCAAGAGGCTTGCAGCCTCCTTTCAAGAGGCTTGCAGCCTCCTTTCAAGAGGCTTTCAGCCTCTTTTCAAGAGGCTTGTCAGCCTCCTTTCAAGAGGCTTGCAGCCTCCTTTCAAGAGGCTTGCAGCCTCCTTTCAAGAGGCTTGGTAGCCTCCTTTCAAGAGGCTTGCAGCCTCCTTCCAAGAGGCTTGGTAGCCTCCTTTCAAGAGGCTTGCAGCCTCCTTCCAAGAGGCTTGATACCCTCCTTTCAAGAGGCTTGGTAGCCTCCTTCAAGAGGCTTGCAGCCTCCTTTCGAGAGGCTTGCAGCCTCCTTCGAGAGGCTTGCAGCCTCCTTTCGAGAGGCTTGCAGCCTCCTTTCAAGAGGTCTTGCAGCCTCCTTTCAAGAGGTCTTGCAGCCTCCTTTCAAGAGGCTCGGAAGCCTCCTTTCAAGAGGCTCGGAAGCCTCCTTTCAAGAGGCTCGGAAGCCTCCTTTCAAGAGCCTCGGCAGCCTCCTTTCAAGAGGCCCGGAAGCCTCCTTTCAAGAGGCTCGGAAGCCTCCTTTCAAGAGGCTCGGAAGCCTCCTTTCAAGAGGCCCGGAAGCCTCCTTTCAAGAGGCTCGGGAGCCTCCTTTCAAGAGGCCTGGAAGCCTCCTTTCAAGAGGCCTGGAAGCCTCCTTTCAAGAGGCCTGGAAGCCTCCTTTCAAGAGGCCCGAGAGCCTCCTTTCAAGAGGCCCGAGAGCCTCCTTTCAAGAGGCTCACGAGCCTCCTTTCAAGAGGCCTGGGAGCCCTTTCAAGAGGCCTGGAGCCTCCTTCAAGAGGCCCGGGAGCCTCCTTTCAAGAGGCCTGGAGCCTCCTTCAAGAGGCCTGGGAGCCTCCTTTCAAGGCCTGGAGCCTCCTTCAAGAGGCCTGGGAGCCTCCTTCAAGAGGCTCGGGAGCCTCCTTTCAAGAGGCTCAGGAGCCTCCTTTCAAGAGGCCCGGAAGCCTCCTTCAAGAGGCCTCAGGAGCCTCCTTTCAAGAGGCCTGGAAGCCTCCTTTCAAGAGGCTCAGAAGCCTCCTTCAAGAGGCTCGGAAGCCTCCTTCAAGAGGCTCGGAAGCCTCCTTTCAAGAGGCCTGGAAGCCTCCTTTCAAGAGGCTCAGGAAGCCTCCTTTCAAGAGGCCTGGAAGCCTCCTTTCAAGAGGCTCGGAAGCCTCCTTTCAAGAGGCCTGAAGCCTCCTTTCAAGAGGCCTGGAAGCCTCCTTTCAAGAGGCTCGGAAGCCTCCTTTCAAGAGGCCTGAAGCCTCCTTTCAAGAGGCTCGGAAGCCTCCTTTCAAGAGGCCTGAAGCCTCCTTTCAAGAGGCCTGGAAGCCTCCTTCAAGAGGCAGAAGCCTCCTTTCAAGAGGCCTGGAAGCCTCCTTTCCAGAGGCTCAGGAAGCCTCCTTTCAAGAAGCCTGGAAGCCTCTTTCAAAAGACCTGGAAGCCTCCTTTCAAAAGACTCGGAAGCCTCCTTTCAAAATCTCAGGAAGCCTCCTTTCAAGAGGCCTGGAAGCCTCCTTCAAGAGGCCTGGAAGCCTCCTTTCAAGAGGCTCGGAAGCCTCCTTTCAAGAGGCCTGGAAGCCTCCTTTCAACAGGCTCGGAAGCCTCCTTTCAAGAGGCCTCGGAAGCCTCCTTTCAAGAGGCCTGGAAGCCTCCTTTCAAGAGGCTCAGAAGCCTCCCTTTCAAGAGGCCTGGAAGCCTCCTTTCAAGAGGCTCAGGAAGCCTCCTTTCAAGAGGCCTGGAAGCCTCCTTCAAGAGGCCTGGAAGCCTCCTTCAAGAGGCCTGGAAGCCTCCTTCAAGAGGCTCAGAAGCCTCCTTCAAGAGGCCTGGAAGCCTCCTTTCAAGAGGCCCGGAAGCCTCCTTTCAAGAGGCCCGGAAGCCTCCCTTCAAGAGGCCTGGAAGCCTCCTTCAAGAGGCTCAGAGCCTCCTTTCAAGAGGCTCAGAAGCCTCCTTTCAAGAGGCTCAGAAGCCTCCTTTCAAGAGGCCTCAGCCCTCCTTCAAGAGGCCTGGAAGCCTCCTTCAAGAGGCCCGGAAGCCTCCTTCAAGAGGCCCGGAAGCCTCCTTCAAGAGGCTCAGCCTCCTTCAAGAGGCTCAAGCCTCCTTTCAAGAGGCCTGGAAGCCTCCTTTCAAGAGGCCCGGAAGCCTCCTTTCAAGAGGCCCGGAAGCCTCCTTTCAAGAGGCCTGGAAGCCTCCTTCAAGAGGCCCAGCCTCCTTTCAAGAGGCCCGGAAGCCTCCTTCAAGAGGCTCAGAGCCTCCTTTCAAGAGGCCTCAAGCCTCCTTTCAAGAGGCCCGGAAGCCTCCTTTCAAGAGGCTCAGAAGCCTCCTTCAAGAGGCCCGGAAGCCTCCTTTCAAGAGGCCTCAGCCTCCTTCAAGAGGCCCAGAAGCCTCCTTCAAGAGGCCTGGAAGCCTCCTTTCAAGAGGCCTCAGAAGCCTCCTTTCAAGAGGCCTGGAAGCCTCCTTTCAAGAGGCCTGGAAGCCTCCTTCAAGAGGCTCAGAAGCCTCCTTTCAAGAGGCTCAGGAAGCCTCCTTTCAAGAGGCCTGGAAGCCTCCTTCAAGAGGCTCAGAAGCCTCCTTTCAAGAGGCTGGAAGCCTCCTTCAAGAGGCCTGGAAGCCTCCTTTCAAGAGGCTCGGAAGCCTCCTTTCAAGAGGCCTGGAAGCCTCATTTCAAGAGGCTCGGAAGCCTCCTTTCAAAAGGCTTGGAAGCCTCAAAAGGCTTGGAGCCTCCCTTCAAAAGGCTAGGAAGCTTCCTTTCAAGAGGTTCGGAAGCCTTCTTTCAAGAAGCTCGGAAGCCTCCACTCAAGAGGCTCGGAAGCCTCCTTTCAAAAGATTCGGAAGCCTCCTTTCAAAAATCTCGGAAGCCACCTTTCAAGAGGCTCGGAAGCCTCCTTTCAGGCTCGGAATTACTAGACGTAATAATGCTTACGAAAACTCAAGAATCTCATTATTTAGTACGTCTATAACCTTCACTTTAGTAGGTATATAGCGCTTCAGTGCAGTGGCGTAGCCAGAAAATTGGTCTGGGGGGGGGGGGTTTCTGAACAATTTTTCTTTCGAAAAAAAAATTTGCTTCCAAAAATTTTGTCTTTGGGGGGGGTTTTATGCCCAAAACCACCCTCGTGGCTACGCCACTGCTTCAGTGCATTATATGCAAGTTATTGTGTTTGTATATGATAACTTATATAAATTCGTATCAAAATGTTAACTAGGTTTTCCCCAAAGTGCAAAACATAATCACTTGATGACGCAGAATGTTGCTGTTTGTAGCAGAACCACAAGCGCGTGGAATGGAGACGCGGCGGAAATTTATTGCCATGGATTTTGTTTCAGTGGCAAATCATCGAGTGACTAATGTTGGCGTCAGTAGCAGTCAAATAAAATCAAATTCTGACTTTGATTTTGTTGCTGAAAATGCATTTTGTAGAAAATAAATCGGTCCATTTTGTGCAAGAGATAAATTGATCCGATAAGAATTTTCTCCAAACACAAAACGTAACCGCATGGTGACTTCAGAAATTTCAATGGCATCAACAGCGGACCCACCCCATAGAAAATTGACCCGACTAAATCGGGTGCGAATCGGCCGATTGTTGCACCGTCGCTTATGGGAATTTAACACAGGCATTGGCCGATCAATCACTATACTTAGTCGGTAGTTCCTATTTTTACCGATCAAATCGGTTGATTCGTCGTTCGTTTAAATTGGTGTGCACGAAGTTCCACTATTAAACAAGCTATTTCGTCGGAATGATATTAAATAGGGTGATTAATTGACACACGCCTGTGTTAAAATCTCATAAGCGTAGGTTGCAACAATCGGCCGATTTTACCCGACGAAATCGGTCGATTCTAGCTGTCAAATTTTCTACGGGGCAGTGATGGCAATCGATTATTATTGGCTAATGTGGAGACAAGTACAATGTGCTTTTTGCAAAAATAGTGACCTTACATTGTCCAACGTCTACCTTTCGGTCTTCCTTCCCAAGATTTTTTTTTTTTCAATACTTTATTAGAGTGATTTTTAATTCATTCTAAAGAGAAGCAACAATGCAAAACGAAAAAAAAAATCCTTCTCATATGCTTCTGTGAACTCAGGATAACTTTTAAGTCACCATAAGAGGCTAGCATTTCTACTTTTATATAGGTACTCTGATTCATATCGTCGTTGTCTAGCGGGAAAGCATCATTTCACAAAGTGTCAGGGTCCGCCGTACATCAAACTTCCAGTACCTATCCATACGAAGCAAAGTTTTGTTGCAATGCGCCTGGACTGCTTTGCGGCTAGCAAACGGACCACAAACAAGGCAGTATGATTACATTGCTCTCACATTTTCCTCTGAAGTTTTATTTTTTGCTGTGGCTCACAGACAAAGCACAGAGGTATCGAGTATCGACGTAACATTCCAATTTCGTAGCCGATGATTTTTTTTTCGAGTTGGATGCATACTATAGTTGTTTGTTATCGATCGGTAGGGCAAATGTTCCGATAGTTGTTGGTGTACCTATAGTTGCGGTATTGTATTCTGCGCAGAAAATACTAATTAATCGCAGCAACCCACATTGTTGTGCATTTGTGCAATAACATTACGTGTCATAACACAAATCTTCAGAAAACATCTTCGGAATTACTCGAAACTGGTAAAGTATCATTAATTTTCATTAGTATTTGATTGCCTTTGTACCAATAGTTGCGGTAGCGTTCCTATAGTTGCGAGTCCCATATGAAAACAATGGGATTCGCAACTATGGGAACAAAAATTAATAAATATCATAACTATTGGCACAGTGTACCAGTAATTGGAGGTATTAATTTACAGCACAGCGACGAATTTGACTGTAAGCTTAAACACCATTGATGAAAAATAGACGCCAAGAGCTATCGAGTGCATCCTTGAGGTAAGCTTGATACTTCATATATTGTGTGAAATCAAGTGAATAGTGTCGAGACTGGCTAAGTTCCTCCACTATTGGGTCTTTGGCCCTAATTGAGTCCAAAAGTTTTGACGTGAATGATGTATTGATCCACGAAGATTGGTGTTTTGCCTAATCCCAGCATTTTTCTCGTGAATTCTGTTTCTTTTTTGTCTCTCTCATAAAGCAAAGTTGTACCGAGCGGCTATCAGCTCATTCAAAAAACAAATTTTATATAGAAGGCTCTGTGCGGCCTAGTTCTGCCGAACGAGCTATCACGGGGTGTGCTGTCTAATCGCGCGTGCGACTCCGTTCGTTGTCCCACGAGGACAGAGGCAAAGTCATGGCCTGCTATTTACTAGTTAGTGTTGGCAACCGAACCGTTATACGATATTTGCATATCTGTCATCAATGCACTCTAAAAGTGGATTGCCCAACTCCTAATACTTATATCTCACCCTCACAGGCTCGAAGACCAATATTGTTGTATATAAATCGACTAAGCTCAATTTTTTATATTGTAATCCTTAACAGATTTTCTTTTTGATCACTTTTGAATTCAGTAACGATCGACTATTGCATTCTAAAATTTTGGCTTAATGCGAGAAAAGAAATATCACTACTAGTTGAATTGATTTGGATGTTCGTTTGATTGAGCTTTTCTAATGGCTGTCATGGTTCATGTTCAACTAACATAACAAATGATAATTTTGAACTTAATCTTTCTAGGAGTGATGTCTGTTTATCTATGGACTTACTGATTGTGAACGTTCGGTCACGCTATGGTGCAGCTTGGATACCACTCAAATGGTAAGTAACAGCAACGGACCAGTTTCATGACGCATCACTCTGATGACATAGGCTCGAACCAAACTAAACTTTTCCGACGTATGGAACAATAAATCGCCTCGTTTGTTGAAGTTTCAGCCGGTGTATTCAACATAACATTCCGGTTTGCTGGAGAGTCTGATGGAGTTGTGTTTGTATTCGGCTACTGGTCAGAGTAGATTGCATCCGGCATTGTATGTGAATTTTAAATGAAGAACTTTATGATCATTATTTTCATCAGTTGGTTTCGTTGCAACAATTTGTCTTTCAAATGCATATAAAAAACTTCATATGAAGGCATTTCATGCAGATCGTAACGAAACACAAATCATGTATTAACGTTGTCATAATGGTAACTGTAGCAACTTCAAGCTAAATTGAAAGCTTCGTAATACCATTTGCTGGCCCAATCTTGCTAATTGCTTCTAATATTTGATGACACGTGTTAATTGTATAAGCCGGAACAGAGTTGATCACGGATAATGAAATTTCCCCGAAGTAAACCCAAAAAGGTTGGGCCTACCCAATCATTTGAAAATCCCGACTTCCAATGTGCAGCTACCGGATTCAATCCGATTAACGACATCATGCGCTATTGAACCGGAAGGTGGAGGGTTTTGTTTTTTGCTGTCCGTAGCTGGGGTCGGAATACCATTCTGTAAACCGCAACCAGCAACCATTGACCGTTGATTGGGGAGATGCCATCAACGATTATAATCACACAGACAGCCGGCGCTTTTCATTGGAGTTTCGGGTCAGTGCTCACGAGTGGGACAGGAAAAAAACGAACAGTGGGTAATGTCTGTGACATAACCGCTAAGTGGACGTAGGACTTGACTTGACCATGCCTTTAAGATACATAATATGTCCAAATTTTCCACATCAACTATTTTGGATAAATAATCGGCGTTGCATACCAGACGAGCTCGGTGGTCTAGTGGCTACCGATTCTGCCTTATGAGCAGGAGGTCGTGGATTAAATTCCAGGCTCGTCCCTTTCCTACTTTGTATTTCTATCATAGTTCTTTCTGTGTTTCGCGTTCTACCAACACAATTCCTACTGTTATAACCTTCCACACTAACAAAGCCTCCCGTGGCACCTATGAGAGGTCGTAGAGTTCTCTGCATCTTTCTTAAGTAGGTGTCCGACTAACCATCCTTCCCCTTCCCCAGCATTCGCAAGGACGTGGCCAGGACAGATCTGGACTATTGGAGAGAGTGCATTGCTTCCATCTAAGAGATAGTGATTAGTCCCAAATCAATATCTGTGGTAACGGATGAAAGTGATGCTACTCTCACACAATAGTCCAGGCTTGTACCACCTACGAATTTGTTCGAATTGCTCAATGCTAATGCTAATGCTAATAATCGGGGTTGCATACCATTCCTTGGCAAAATCTTCTCATCAAACCAACACAGAAATCAAATCTACCTCGAATAAGAATCATCAAAAAAAATTCAGGAAGTATCTGTCCGGTCACGGAATATTAGCCTCGACAGTGGCAACCTTCCCACTGAAGGACTGCCTGAAATAAGCCACAAGTTGGCTCAGCAGGGGATGTAGACTGTATCTCAGCCCCTCTACTGAAGGGCCTCCTAATGCGTGCGATAGCGACTGAAGAACATTATTTTTATCTCTTAGAGCCTTAAAAAAGGCTGTTTGCTTCGGCTAAGTGCAAAACGTAAGAAAACGATCTTTTCAAATAACCGCGAATTTCTAGCACTTTTCTTTTATACCTACTTAATTTTGAATCTTCTCTGCTTCCCAATTGGCTATCTCTTGGCCAATCAGCTAGTGTCTTGTATCCCGCTTCTTTGTCAGCCAAAGCGTCATCATCATCAACGCGTTCGAGAAGGGCTTCTTCTTTTTTACGCTTGTTGCTCGCTGCTGGCGTCTATTTCCTAACGGGACTTTTCGCTAGATACAGGCCAATAAGCCAGGCAAGCGAGTTTAGAATTGCAGTTCAGGTGGGAAGTACGTGTTATTTTCTGAGACAACATTGTTAGTAGTAGAAGGAAGGAAACACTCGGAAACAATGTTTATCTACATATTTTTTTATCAATGCCAAAAAATCCAACATTTGATGACAAATCGATTGATAGTTTATTAATGTTTGAGCTGTTATCGGTGTTTTTTTTATCTAAATAAGATTATGTGAGAGATTTGGACATCTTATGAATCTTTAAAGGCATGGTCAAGCGAAGTCCTTCGTCCACCTCGCGGTTGAATCAGAAAAATTATCCACTGTTAGTTTTGACGCAATTTATGAAAATCACGCATAAAATTTTATCTCTAGAATATTGGATTGGCACCCAAGCACAATTTCTATCCCGAAGGGTTGTCACGCAAGCTAATTAAATTTTTAAAACGATTCTACTGCGAAAAACTCTTTAGTAGATCTTGAAAACTTGAGATCTTAGAAAACTTGATCAATGAATCGTCCACTTTGAACGTACAGAGGCACACTAGAAGTTAACTTTCTGAAAGCAGTGTGGCGAAAGGCATCTAAGGTTCGATTTCTCAAATTTAAGCACCTTAATCAAAAAAAATATTTGGTAGGCGTACTAGCGAACACCATCCATCATAACCGGTACCATATAGTTTTTCATGAAAAGTTCCTAATTTTGAGAAAACCCGCGTTAGATGTCTTTCGCCACATCAATTTCTGGAGGATAACTCATGCCGGCTATTTGCGCATATACGATAGCGCCTGGCTGTGGAAGTGGCGGGTAGAAAATCAGCCACTGTCAATAATTCATCTTGATCAGTGTTGTCATTGACAGTCTATCGTCACACCGCCGAGCCGCGCTTACTGTCCGGTAGGCTTCTCCTTTGTGCGGTGGCCTCGACAATGCCGGACCGAAAATGCCGATGATGCTGACGATTCTGCCTTGCTCTTGAGAAAGCTTAAGTTTGCGATTGCGTGGCTGAGACGATGGAGCAACACTTCAAAAGTTCTGGCGATGTGGCGATCTGTGGTTGCTTTGCCTGTTCTTGTCAGATCTCAGATCAGATTGAGAGGAAAAAATCGTGCTGCGCTTTTTATGCCTTCCTGACCTAGTGAGAGCTCATTCGCTGACGTCTGCACCAATCAGAGCGTGGCAATGGAATGATGCAAGAATGATGCGGTACTCATATTTATAGGTTCTCGTGAATTCAATATTTTGCTTTGAAAACAGTTTTGGGCCTATTGAAACAAGTTTTCGGATATTATCAAGCATGAATATGAAAGGCATACTTGAAAGCTGTTGATTGAGTGGTTAACTGCAGAAAACTGTTCAATAGGGCAAAAGCTATTTACGTTTGAAATCTTTCAACACAGCGTAACGCGGTCGATTTAAAAAAATTGAAATGACACCCGGTATAGTAAAGAGAGACGTAAGTCCTACGTCAAAAAAACTCGCCATAAGAACATTATGAGGGCCGAGGTGCGTTGGATTAAACACGATTTGCCAATTGATAAAATGCATGTTAACAAAGCTGACCAGCGCGGAACCAGAAAGCAATTAGAAAATCGAATGTGCAGGCATGCATGGCACTCAGGATTGTTAACGTTGCCCGTGGTTAGAGTGATTTGACTAATGACTGTGATAATTGCAATGCATACGTGCATGTGTCAACATTATTGTTGGAAGAATCGTTACAACGCAAATTCCGATCGTATTTCCCTTGCATATTAATATATAATAATCACTCTCGTCCTTCAGTTCATTAAAAAAACATTTATTCACTAAGTACATTCGATAATTACACTTGATAAACACTTGATAATTACATTAATTAAGAACTAACTACGTTCACCGACCGATAATCAATAACTGACCGCCTGAGGCCCTGTCTGGTCCTATTTAATAATGATATTTGCTGATCGAGCAAATAGCCTAAAAATGCTGATCAACCGATACGCTGCTGTTGACAGTGTTGTCCTACACTCAGTGCAAAAAATTCTGCTCTTGGATTTTACTCCATCTAAACGTTTTTATAGTCTTAACTAAGTAAGAGCAACTAATAGAGGGATATTTGAATTTTCTAAATGTCATGTCAAACTGTCAAAAAACTGCTCGCCAGAGCCACAGGAGCGTGCGCACTGAAAAAACACTGGAGTTTTTAAATTTTGGAAACAATACAGCATCTGGTTAAAAAAAATTCCCGAATTTCATTTGAAATAAACAAAAACTTATGTATCAGGGGGGTCCCGTAGCGTAGTTGGCTACACGTTCGCCTCATAAGCGAATGGTCATGGGCTGAGACGAGACCTGCAAAGACGCTGCTTCTTTTCTCTTGTTTTGACACTTGTTCTTCTTTTCATCACAGTTGACCATCGAGTTTCAACTGTTTACTTGACTGTTTCACCTAAGCACCAGGTGGACCCTTCTGAGCACAATAAAAGTGTGTCCAATTCACGAAATAGTTAATTCATTTTCATAAGGATTTTTATACCGGGAACAAAACACAGGTTTATTACTGATTATTAACAAGCTAAACGGAAGGTTTGGAATACTCGTTAAAGTAAAAAAGTCTGGGTAAAACAAAAATGATGTAGAATATTTTATTTGGGATACCAATATTTTCACTCAAAAAGCTGCTGGTTGCACCTGACAGTTCGTGACAGCAGTTGACTGGCAGCAGCTGAAGTTACATTATTTCCTCTTTGCAGGTCTCGTCTCAGGTCATGGGGTTCGATTCCCAGCCCCTCCACTAAACCCTTGTCAGTCGCCAGAAGCGCAGTCCGTGCGGTGGCGTTTTGGGGAACGCGCCTCACCGATACGGCTGCCTGATGACGACTGACAAATCTGTTCTTCTCGGAGGCATTCCTCCAACGTTCTTCGATTAATGGCAACCGAACAAAGCAACGATCACTGGATTCACCACATGGACAAATGAATACAATGGACTCACGATGATATGGACTGGCAACGACAACAATAACGATTTATGGACATCTAAAAATAGATTCTGTGTGGACTCTGTACAGCAGAGTACCACAGTAGATCACGGCACAGTAGCGGTTAAGAACACAGAGTGCCTGCCAAATAAATATACGAATAAAACAAAACTTATGTATATCCAAACTCATTTTCTAGTTTGTTTCTAGCTATATAGCGATTCCATGAAAAAAGAATAGAGTCGAAAAAAAAAGTTCCACTATTTTGCTCAAAATTTTGCTATTGTGCTCAAAATGCTCAAAATGCAAAATGCAAAAAAAATTGCTACCGAAAATAATTGGACCCATATTTTTTTGTTTCGCTCTTAGGGTGGTCATTTCCAGAATAAGGTGGCCTTAAAAACGGCGACTCCCAATGCGACAACAATAAATTGGAACCTTCAAGGAAAATATTAAGCTTTAAGATGTTTAAATCATCAAAATGTTCGATTTTTTTTATTCTTTTGGGCCACCACGACTATGCTTTTTTATTTTTTAAATGAAAATTCAAACGTTTTTACGCATACAGCCAAAAAAATGTAGACCAATCATGCATTTCTGAAGTATGTACCTTATTTTGTTTGGTCAGTTACAAGCTCGACAACTTTATTTAACTGATTGACATTGTGATGAAGACGCATACCATTCCATGTATATATAAGCAAAAAACTGAAATTAAAAAAATGTAGCGATTGAATTTTTATTTAAAAAATCAGAAGGGTTGTGTACAAGACACGACCGCCCGACGTAAACTACGAATAACCTTTTGGTGCAATGATAAATTTAGCGTCATGCAAATACTAGTTTGTTAAACGCTACAGAATCTACCGTCACAGTTTTCTTGTAATCAAAAGAGAATGCGTCTCCTTCTTAATCGGTATGGGTGCAAATATTATGTGCAACCATAACACTCACCAAAGGGCGGGGCCAGAGGGTTTACGTTATTGACTATAGGAAAGCTGCTTTTTAGCGTGCGTGAGCTATTTCGTTCACAACATTTGGACTATCGATTGCTTGTTACACTACGATGACATCTGTGGCGGTCATTACAGTAGCGCGGTAAAGTACATTTCTGTATGCGAATAATTCTATGCAGCCACTGACGCGCGCACGTGATTCGGCTACCGATGAAAACTTTCTGCTGTTACCAGGCGATTTGCACTTCGCAGAAAAATTGTCTTGGTTCAACTTTCTCTTCTATAAAATTGTGGTTCTGGAAAGAACCGAATTATTTTCCATAAAGCGCCTTTCCAAACACTAACAGCAACAAAACCAAAATGGCTGACAATTACTGCGCTATGGTGGGGTCTTCAACGGTTTGACTGGTATCGTTGAAAAGTGACATTTTCTCGGAAGATTCTGAGTTGAATAGACGAGTGCGGATCATAAAATCTGTGCGAAATCATTTTGCGAACTCCACTTAAACAATATAAAATTGGATATCAGAAAATCAAGTACATCTCGGAACACATTCTTCCTCCTAGCAAAATATTTGGTGGCCCTGAAAAAGGGCCGTTTGTTTCTGTTGGCATGAAGCCATTTGAAGTGATGTTCATCGCGTGCCGGTAATCGCCTAGATGATGTCTTTTAGGATGGTGGTCCTACAAAGGGTCGTCTGTCAAGCTGGTTCGTCGAAAATGATGTTGAGTACTGATCTGACGGTGTGCTACTGACCAGTAAACATATACCAACGGCAAGAGAATAATTGAACTGCTGAATGTCCAGGTAAGAAAAGACATCCTTCGGTGTGCGTTACCGTACTTGAATTGTGCTAGAATAAGTGAATATAAGAGAACATAATTAATGGAAATAAATGTATTCGTTTCTATGGGAAAACTCACCATAAAAGACTATATGTTCTGACTGTTTCACAGCTGATGTAGAATAGAATCTAGGTAACCGTGAGTAAGAATCGCGAGAATAGAACACATCTTGTTGCTAAAACAAAGTAAAGCCCAACCAGAGGTTGGCCAGGACTCTCAACCGGCAAAGACACCACGACAACATGAATTAATTGTGTTGGGAAATATCTTTCGGATACCTGAAGATATCCGCGAGTGGGCCTCACAGGAATGGAACGTAATAATTCACAGTACGTGAATGTCCAATGTGCTGAAAATAGTTAATGTACAGAAATCATTGTTAATGAAAATAATTTATTCGTTTCTACAAGACACCTCACCTATAAGCTCTGACAGTATAGCTGCAGATGCAGAATATCCTCCAGGTGATCTTGAGAGACGATCGCTGAAATGCAACCCATGTTTACAGTGTCGCGCTTGTAGCTCGAGAAAGCATCAAACGGCAAAGATACTCCGACAGAAGGAAAGAGTTGTTTTGAGAAGCGTGTCTCAGGCATGGAAAGATATTCGTGAGCGGGCGTCTCAGGGATGGGACGCATTACATCAGTTGAAGTACACCTTTTCAGGTGAACAGGAATCGTGGAAGTGCAACGCCAGGTTAACAGCGTCGCGTTTTGGCTCGAACAAGGTAGAGCTCCACCGGAGGAAGGCCGAGACCCTCAACGCAAAGATACCCCGATAGCAGGAAAAAGTTATGTTGCGGTCAAAGAAATTTATCCGTGGATGGACGGATATACACAGTACCTGGATGTCCAATGTGCTGAAATTAGTACAGAAATCATTGTTAATGAAAATGATTTATTCGTTTCTACAAAATACCTTACCATAGATACTATAAGTACTGACAGTATTGCAGCAGATGCAGAATATCCTCCAGGTGACCTTGAAAGAAGATCGCTGGAATGCAATGCCAGGTTAACAGCGTCGTGTTTGTGGCTCGACCAAGGTAGAGCTCCACCGGAGGAAGGCCGAGACCCTCAACCGGCAAAGATACCCCGACAGCAGGAAAGAGTTGATTTGCGAGACGTCTTCCAGGCACAGAAGGATATTCGCAAGCGGGCGTCTCGCACTACAGCAGTTGAAATACACCTCTCAGGTGAACAGGAGTCGTGGAAGTGCAACATCAGGTTAACAGCGTCGCGTTTTGGCTCGAACAAGGTAGAGCTCCACCGGAGGAAGGCCAAAACCCTCAACCGGCAAAGATACCCCGACAGCAGGAAACAGTTATGTTGCGGGCACAGAAAGATATCCGTGAGTGGACGGATGTACACAATACGTGGATGTCCAATGTGCTAAAATTAGTACAGAAATCATTGTTAATGAAAATGATTTATTCGTTTCTACAAAATACCTTACCATAGATACTATAAGTACTGACAGTATTGCAGCAGATGCAGAATATCCTCCAGGTGACCTCGAAAGAAGATCGCTGGAATGCAACGCCAGGTTAACAGCGCCGCGTTTGTGGCTCGAACAAAGTAGAGCTCCACCGGACGAAGACCAAAACCCTCAACCGGCAAAAATACTCCGACAGCAGGAAAAAGTTATGTTGCGGGCACGGAGATACCTCTCAGGTGAACAGGAATCGTGAAAATGCAACGCCAGGTTAACAGCGTCGCGTTTGTGGCTCGAACAAGGTAGAGCTCCACCGGAGGAAGGCCAAAACCCTCAACCGGCAAAGATACCCCGACAGCAGGAAAAAGCTATGTTGCGGGCACAGAAAGATATCCGTGAGTGGACGGATGTACACAATACGTGGATGTCCAATGTGCTAAAATTAGTACAGAAATCATTGTTAATGAAAATGATTTATTCGTTTCTACAAAATACCTTACCATAGATACTATAAGTACTGACAGTATTGCAGCAGATGCAGAATATCCTCCAGGTAACCTCGAAAGAAGATCGCTGGAATGCAACGCCAGGTTAACAGCGCCGCGTTTGTGGCTCGAACAAGGTAGAGCTCCACCGGAGGAACGCCGAGACCCTCATCCAGCAAAGATACCCCGACAGCAGGAAAAAGTTGATTTGCGAGACTTCTTCCAGGCACAGAAGGATATTCGCAAGCGGGCGTCTCGCACTACAGCAGTTGAAATACACCTCTCAGGTGAACAGGAATCGTGGAAGTGCAACATCAGGTTAACAGCGTCGCGTTTTGGCTCGAACAAGGTAGAGCTCCACCGGAGGAAGGCCGAGACCCTCAACCGGCAAAGATACCCCGACAGCAGGAAAAAGTTGATTTGCGAGACGTCTTCCAGGCACAGAAGGATATTCGCAAGCGGGCGTCTCGCACTACAGCAGTTGAAATACACTTCTCAGGTGAACAGGAATCGTGGAAGTGCAACATCAGGTTAACAGCGTCGAGTTTTGGCTCGAACAAGGTAGAGCTCCACCGGAGGAAGGCCAAAACCCTCAACCGGCAAAGATACCCCGACAGCAGGAAAAAGTTATGTTGCGGGCACGGAAAGATATCCGTGAGTGGACGGATGTACACAATACGTGGATGTCCAATGTGCTAAAATTAGTACAGAAATCATTGTTAATGAAAATGATTTATTCGTTTCTACAAAATACCTTACCATAGATACTGTAAGTACTGACAGTATTGCAGCAGAAGCAGAATATGTTCCAGGTGACCTTGAAAGAAGATCGCTGGAATGCAATGCCAGGTTAACAGCGTCGCGTTTGTGGCTCGAACAAGGTAGAGCTCCACCGGAGGAACGCCGAGACCCTCAACCGGCAAAGATACCCCGACAGCAGGAAAAAGTTGATTTGCGAGACGTCTTCCAGGCACAGAAGGATATTCGCAAGCGGGCGTCTCAGGGATTGGATGGAACCTCACCATCAGACATTTTAAGTACTGATAATATGGGCCGGTGATACGAGAAGTTGGAACAGTATCTTCTACATTCTGCTCGTAGATTTCGAACAAATGTCAGATCGAGACATGTTCCTCCGAGTGTGGTTGCTTGAGTAGGATCCGTAGCTAATTCCATGCGAAGGTATTGTCTCATGAAGTCAATAAACTCGGTGTTTTCTTCCTTCGAGACATCGATGTTGAAATCACCAGTCACGATTATGGGCATGCTCGAATTCACGTACATACAGAGATTCCGCGCCGCGAAGAGTTTCTTCTGTTTGGTGGTTGTGCTGGGAGATATGTACAACGCAACCAGTAGTGTACGGATGCCCATAATATCGACCTCAGCAGAACAAACATCGCCATATTCATCTGCCATAATGAGCGTTGTGTCGTTTCTTCGACTGGCCTTTTGAATCGTATGAGGGCTGGCTACATTAAACGCTGACCTGTTTTGGTATATGGCAACACCCGCTGCTCTCGTGCTGGATCGCTTGGACTGGGAAACGCAGTTATATCCTGATATTTCAGTTATGGTGCCATCATCCTGCCAGGTTTCACTCAGTGCTAAAATATCTCCAGTCATCAGTACATGGTCTGTACTAATGTCCAGAGCATGAGCACCCAGACTCTGAACATTTGCGGATACCAAAACAATGCCAGGGCCCTTGGTTTCCACGAACTGCAGTAACTCATCACTGATGGTGCACAAACGGTGATTTGACAGGCGTGTCATTTCCGTTCGAAGTTCCCGTATCTTCGGTGTGTCGCTACCCTTGGCATGATGAAACTTGAAGTCGTTCTTGGCGTTGGTCAGAAACAGACCATCAAGGGAGGACACTCTGGAGAGGCCAACATACACCAGCTGTTGCTCCTGTCCTTTCTCGTAATGGTACACAATTTGCGGGAATGTTCCACCCTGGGATTTGTGTACCGTTAAAGCACAGGCACTGACCACCGGGAACTGAACCCTTTACATTTGACACTCCTGAGGGATACGTTCACCGACCGTTTGCCTATTGGTGTCCAATCCTGCTGCAAGACACCTGGTTTTGAATGTACGAGAGGCCTGGATTTCACTCTCAAAATCCGTCCAATAGAATCGTTCTCAAATTTTAACCACAGTCGTGCAACTTGCTGTTCAGGATCATCATCGCTTTGTTCTATATACATCAGCTCGCCGATTGCACCGTTGACAATCCCGTCTTCTACTTCGACGTTTGTTGTGATCATGTAAGGCATTCCAATGGTGAGACGCAACATGTAAGGCAACCCGCCGGCTTCCACAACACTCATTTTGTGTATCTTGTTCCTGGCGCTTGCAAGCTGCTCGTTAGTCCTGTACCCATTGAAAAGATCTTCGGCCAGACAATCCAGCCCGTCCGTTTCTCTCAGTACGTCGCTGTTGTACTGTTCCACGTCGAGGTTACGATGAAAGAGGCGTATGGCGTTGGGTACATTTTCCTTGCACCATTGGACTGTACGAAATCGGCTTTCGATGAGCTTAGTTTGTTCATCTGACAAGCGTTCACCATTTTCAATACTCGTCAGGACAGCTGAGAATTCCTCATCGCTCTGCCTCATGACCCTGACAAGGGGATGAAACTGTAGTGACTGCCAAAGAACAGCTCCATGCATAGAATTTGCAGGTGGCTTGAACACAAATCTTGCATTTACTGGAGGAAGCTGGCGAAAGTCTCCAACGAAAATGATGTCCATTCCTCCAAAAGCATAATCATACTCGCTTCGGATGTCTTGTAGCCGCGCGTGAATTGCGTCCAGTATATTGGCGCCAATCATGCTCACTTCGTCGACTATGATAGCCCGAACGTGCGCAAATGCGTTCCGATAAAGCTGGAGGGTTTCGAAACTTAATTTTGCGTTGTTCCTGCGGGACATGGTCAACCGGAAGGCAGAGTGAACTGTTGTTCCACCAATAGCCACTGCTGCCTTTCCTGTAGAAGCACATGCAACGTATGCGTTGTTCTGGGCGTTGTGTGCTTGACTAAAACGGTTGTATGTTTCCATCAGGATACGCAACGTGAAGGTTTTTCCGCTACCAGCCGGGCCAGTGAAGAATATTTGTAGCGGTTTTCTAATGTCATCGAAGCTGTGGATCGAGTGGATGACATGGATAATCAATGCCCGCTGCTCAGGATTCGTGGCTCGTACCATTTGGCAGTATGCTTCTTTATCGATAACATTAGACCGCTGTTTAACGACTGCGTTTAACGTGTTCGTTGGCAGGTTCTGGATATCGTCGTCGTTTGGATCCATATGGATTGTTCGCACACAATCATTGAGTTTGTCTGTGACAGTCTCCTGCTCTTGACCTGCGTCGGCACCACACATACGCAGGTACTCCTCAACAGTATGTTCGAGATTAAATTCGCAGTCGTATTCCTTACGTTTCAGAAGCAGAGCGCTTTCTTGATTGTCGTACAACTGCAGGAATTTGTTACAATCAAGCAAATCGCACATTTCATTGCGGAACGGCAGAAACAGCAAAACCATCTCCCGCTTGTAGTCATCGAGGTCAGACATCGGATACGCTCGCCAACGCAACACACGTGCAGTGGATCGACGATTATATCCGTTGGTGGAACTCTTCACTTTCGTGTAGTGCGCTACAAAATCAGCCAAGCAGACATCCTCTAGACCTTCACGTGCCTCGTACTTTTGGATGATGTTGGATGTCCATATGTCGACGGAATCATCTGAAATGCCTTCTTCGTCCATCTGCTTTGTACGCTTTCTTGTCTTGGTCCTTTCGTGCGGCCACATGGTAGGAATGAACTCCACCTTTCTACTGGCCTCCGACATAGATTGACGAAGAAGGTACCAGGCAGCTTCTTGTGCAGACATTTCAACGGAGTTTAGCATCTTGATGCCGACTTTCTTCAATAAGGACAGGTGGTCTTGATCCGGGAACTGCTCAGAAAGCTGCACAAGATCACGGTGCGAACTGCTTATGCCACGATTCGCCTTGTTTACGTACTCGACGACGTACGCTGCACAAGAAAACTCTTCAAGGATGAACTGGAGATCCATGTTTGACTGCAAGACATTGGCGATCCACGGGTTGAAAGGATTGGTCCATAATTCCGTCATCAACCGTTTGATCAATACCGTTGGTCGTGTTATAGATGCACGGATAACATCAAGGTAAATCTCAAACGAACACTTGCAATCGGCGAGAAATTCGTCGAGAGTGTCGAATGCTTTGGTCTCCAGTACATTGTGCATCTCTACGGACCTCTTTTTGAGTTGTGCACGGCGTCCATCATCAACCGTGAGTGGCAGCAAAATTCGCGTTTCATCCATCGGCCAGTATGGGATGTTGAATCGGCAGCTTTTCTCACCTCGCTTGTAGCAAGTAAAGGTGTGTTTGTGCACCTGGTTTCCGTAGCTGTCTGGGAGATCTACAGCTTTCACGGAACAAATGCTGTCAATCAAATAAACAGTAGCAGGCATGTGCTCTGAAACCACCTCACCAGGATCTTTATTCAGCCATAGCAGTATGTGTGCATGGGGACTTCCGCGATGTTGAAACTCAATTCGTTTGAAGAATTCCAATACACGAAAGTTCCCGAACGGGCTTTTTCTCGACGACTGCAGTAACTGCATTATTACGTCAACTAGCTTGTTGAAGTATATACAACATGTCACCGGATCCTCATTCACCAGTGTTGCCCGTTGTAGTGCCGACAGTTGCTGCATAATATTGCCACTTATGTTTCCACCTGACAATTTCTGCAGTGTTTCCAGCAGGAGAGGCCATTTTGTCTCACTGGCACTTAAAGTAAGGAACATCGTCGGTTTTCCCAGCTGCCGAATCATTGCGAATAAATCGCGTTTACGTTGCTGCCAGTATTGCACCGAATTTGGGATGGACTTCAAGAAAGACAAATTCCGATCGATGCACTGTTCAAGGAATTCTTTGTCCTTCAGCATTTCTCGTGTTATATTCGCTGTCCCCATACACCGAAACGTGTTTTGAAGTCCTTCGGAAACGCGCAGTCGAAGAATTTTCATTGCCACGTAAAGCAAATGTTTCGGTTTAACAGCTCGTCTATCACGTCGGCGCAACTCACTGGTAGCCATCATGAAAGGCGTTACCCGTACTTCCGGATTGAACGTTCTCGGCTGTCCTAGATATATGTCTGGAAACGATAGCTCCTCAGCGTGCTCATCATAAATGATGGATAGTGGTACTCTGTTCTGCGCCGGGGCAATCTCCAGACACTTATCCTCGTTCCATAGTAGGGTCTGCTGTTGTACAATCAGCATTTCGACATCGTTGTCGCTCTCCATGGTTTCAATGGCATCATCCACTCGAAGTTGGGTATCGATGGCCTGCAGATTATCCTCGCTTAATGTTATGCCATTTCGGCGATACAGGGGTGTGGTGACCAGATACTGCAGCCAAGCTTTGATTGTTGCCTTCTTTACCCATCCAGACAGGTAACTAGTTTTGTGGATCAAGTGTTTCTTGATTGACACATTAATGGCTCTGTCATCGTCGAGTTGGCGCGGAAGTTCTTTCACCATTTTATCCACATCCACAGGAACGTTTATCACCTGACCAATGATGCCGTAACTGCCTGCTGCAAATCGTAGTCGTCTAATTTGCATAAATGGCAACCGTGGGGCGATGAAACGTTCGCTTATTGGATCCAGTGGTGGGAGATGTGGATTTGACGGATACTCCGGGAACTTAAAACCGTTAGAAGTGGCTAATAACGGCACCTTTCCATGTTTCAGACTCGTTCTACATGTGACGCACGCAAACAAGCCTGTGGTTTCCAAATCGATTCCGGGCAATATCTCAAATGCTGCAGCAGTAAGCAATTTGAGGTCATTGGAAAACCACAATCTGTCGCACACGCCACACGGAAAACCGAAACGATTGTTGACGAATCTCTTTTCGAATTCCCTCGTCGCACTTTCCAGGTTTGGCTCAAACGGTTCTATAAAAATCAGATGAGATTAAAGAGAATTTTCAATTTTTCGAAGATCATATATAGGTCTTACCCTGGCCCGAATGCTCAGGATACGAGAAACCATCCTGTTCGTCACGCATGCTGCTATCGGCGATCGAAGATCGAGCGGGACACGGTGATACTATACCATTCTGATCGAGATTATCGTCAAACAATATTTGAGCCGGTGAATTATCACCGATCATAGGGTCATCAACGATGGCCGATCCATTTTGAATACTGATGACCGTTTCAGCATCACGGGAGCGCACCGGGGGATACACTATAGACACAATATACGACAGAAAGACAAATTTGACAGGAACATCATGTTCAATAAAAAAACATGATTTGATTATTTCATTTTAGAAAACCTCATATCGGAATCATACTTGAATATAATAATGAAAGTAGAAACAAATAGCTTCTTGGATAGCTTGAGGGACTCCGATTATGAATTTGGATTTTCTTAAATTATATATTTTTTTAAAATTAGGACAAACTAATAATACAGAAAAAACTCTCCGTTACTCGGTAATGAAGAGACCATCGAGTAAGAGAGGATATGGTTTTAGAAGTGAAAATTTAAATTTTTCAAATTAGTATGAACAAAACGTATATATAATAATTTATAAGCAGTTGAAATAAATTTATTTGAACAGGATGCATTATTCATCCAGTTGAAGTTTCTGTGATATTTTCAACTTAAAATAAAGTTAAATGTTCAATACTACAGAAAATGTGACAAAACACAGCTAAAGCGGAAAACTTGAAATTTATCAGAAATTGCATTACAACATTCGCACAGTATTCATTTTTCAGATTGTTGAGGTTTCTGATATATTTTGTTCCAAAATTGGAATGTAGTTATCAATAATGTTGAAAATGTGATAAAATTTTTACTCTTATAAATTTAATATATTAGATGTATTGTGAAATATTGATTATTTGTCAAGGGAAGGAATAAAGACGGACAGAATCAGATTCACCGTATTCGACTAGAGGTCGCACAGACTTAACAAACTTAACACACACTCACAACACTTAACGTCTAGCATGAGACAACGGACAGGACATTTTTACACAACATCCAGTAGTCCAGTGGAGAACTTTTCGCTTTACGAAAAGTTTTCTCCTTACCCACACTCCACAGCACATGCGTCTAGATGATTGACGTCGCTAACCGCATGGTCACGAAGCCCAAAAATGCATTATTTTGACAGTAAAGGATCTGGTATAATTTTGCAGTGTTCAAAACATGGAAATAAGGGAAAATTAGAAAGATAATTATCGAGATGATTTAAAAATTAATTAAAAACAGTTAAAATGTTGGTGATATTTTCAGCTTAAATGCTGTGAAAACTTTAGGGGCTGATCACAAATTACGTAATATCGAATTGGGCAATTTTAGACCCCTTTCCTCCACTTCGTAACCGTTACACTTGAACTATCTCTCCCTCCCATTGCAGCACTATGCTTTTTTGTTTGGAAATTTAATAAATATTGAAACTTCCATTTTATATTATTATTTATTTTAAGATTTCCTACCTCGAGTAGAAGGCCCTTCTCCAGCGTCCCACCCAGCAGTGGACGACGCTTCTCCTTTGGCCACCTTCTTTCTCACCCGATAATCCCGCGATCGTTCGGCTGCCGTTTTCGCTTGCTTCGGAGGATCGTCTCCTCCTTGTTCCTGCGTACGTTTGCGGAAACTACGCACATACTTTATGTTCATGTGTTGGGACATGATTTCACTCTTCACGTCACTTTCTTCACTAACTTCACTTATTTCTCAAAAGTTATTCACTATCCAGCAGACGGAGACTCTTGTAAAACACAAAAGCACAAATCGCACTATTTGGGGTTTTTAAGAGAAATTTTCACTCTATCAACACTTCGTTACTAATTTTTGATGTTTGTGTTAGGGAAGACTTGTGAAAGCGAACGGTTTCAAGAGACATAACTTTTCTATCGGTCGAAATCCCGCCCCTTTGGTAAATGTAAACAATTCCTCATTCACGAATGGGGCGGGGCTGCTGATTTAATGTTATTGAATACTAACAAAGTGCTTTTCTCTTACGTGTTGATTTTTTCAAAATTGCGAATCGAGCAGATGCGAGAAATGGCAGATCGACGACAGCAAAGAAAAAAGCAGGCGAAAGCCAAAGAAGTTGCGAAATGCAAGGCCCTGGACGCAGCAGAAGGAGAAACCCGTTTGGATCACTCCAAACAATCGGGGAAATCTCTCAAGCAGAAATGTGTTCAATTCCGAGAGCCACTAGAAGAGAAGAGCAAGCAGAAGCGGAGGCAAAAGCAAAGGCAGAAGCGGAGGCAGAAGTGGAAGCGGCAAGGAAATAAATCGAACCCACAGTTCATTTACCTTCAAAGGTCGGTTTCCTCACAGGGCAAAAGCCTCCAAGTAACTTTTACTTTGGAACCACTGCGCAAATAAACAACAACAAAAACCAAACGGCCCTTTTCAGGGCCACAATAATTCCGAGAGAGAGGTTTTGATGTATTTCCGAGTTATTTTCTTCCATTGTTGGGGTTAACTGCAAAGGACCGTATCTTTTAAAGATGAATTCTCAGAGAGACATTTGCAAGAGTCAATTACACGATTACGACGCTATCGATGCTATCTTTGCGATTGAATTGTCCAGTAACCAAGCATTAATGCTTAGCATTTTAAATAAAATTAATGGCGAATCAATTCTCTCTATAGCAAAATGTTAGTTCAAATATAAGGGAGTTTATATTTATAAATGCGCAACCATAATCAATAATCAAACTATCGAACCTTGCCAGAGATTCTGATTCTGCTACCAATGGAAACTTACTTCCATCGCCAAGCGATTATGATTTGCGATTTGAAGACTATTCGTCTCCGCTCAATCTTCTCTTATATAAAATGATTGTCCTGAAAAGAACCGATTTGTTTTTCATCAATGCGTACGACTAATAGTTGGTACATGAAGTACTCAAATCATGCTAAAAACTTTTACTGGACTCCAAGAATTTTCCGGTCACTAGCTGTTGCTCTTTTGAAAAATCCTTTATGTCAAAAATATTTGCCGCGCTATCGTCTGTACCGCAAATTCAAACATCAAATTCGAACACGGCAAATCAAATCCTTCTCTTTGTATAGTAAATGGTCCTGATAAAGGACCGATTTTGAAATTGTGCACCTTTGCAATTACTAACAGCATGTGAGCAACGAGTGATGTTCTCGAGTGATGTTCTTACTGACGACGAGTTTCCTTTTTTGGTCGCCATTGGTGTATGAAATTTCACTTTGATGGACATTTTCGGTAAACCAAATTCTCTACTGTGTATAACGGTGGTCCTAACAAAGGACCGAATTATTTTAATTGTACCACGACCACCGTCGTTGTTACGGACGCCGAATGGTACACGCTCCGTGGAATCTCAACCGTAAATGACGCGCTGCTGCTGCCAAATACACCACCAACTGCCAATGCCACCGAGCCGTTGTTACCAGACGGCCCACGCTCCAGCGGAGCAGTCCGCTCGCCGTGGAATCTCGAACGAAAATGAAGCGCGCGCGCAAAACACGACTCTTTTTATGTACAGAGAAAATGAAGCGGTGAGCCAAAAGGTCCGTACGTTACAGCAATCTGATGTCCGTGTTGGGGATGCATGTACGGAATTAGTTGGTTCTGAAATTTTTCACCAAACCAAACGTGAAAGAACTTAAATTTTCTATAGTTTGCCGTTGATAATGAATAGTTTTAAAACAATTAGCACATTGGTGGAAAGTTTCCGAATCTATTATTAAGAAAATCTCGAAAATCCGTCGAAAGACAAAGTCGCTATTACCGTTTGAAATCTTACATGATTTCGTGACGGTCCCCAATTAGGAAATTTTCATTTTGCGCCCTGTATCCGAAACTTCCCCTTAGACGTAGTTTACGTCAAAAATGCGCGAGCAGAAAGCACGTTCGTACGTGCTGCTGTCTCGAACTGAGGGAGCGTGAATACTGCCACGCGCGCGGGAGAGAGCAGTTTTCTTATAACCAATAAAGATGGCTCATTAGTCCCTCCTCTTTGTTGTCCGGTATGACTGCAAATATTGTGTAACCGTCAAACACTCACCAAAGGGGCGTGGCTACAGGTTCAACTTTATTGATTACAAGAAAGCAGCTCTTCCGCGCGCGCGCGCCTTTTCGTTCGAGATGTCGCGGAGACCAGACCATGGTACCACCTTCGGCATCGGCGGAGCTCCTACCGGAAATTTTTTCCCGGCGATGGTGTGGGTCGCGCGGTCGTCGTCGTCAGCATCAACAGCACTCAGATGGAATTTTCTTGCGTGTCTACGATGGCGGCTATGGTGGTGTTTATTTCTGCAACGGTTGCGTCTGAAGTGTCATCAGTGAAAGCAGCTCTTAAGGCATAATTTGAGGCGAGACGAATTTTGATCAAAGTTCATATTAATCGCTTGGTGATGGCTGATAGTTTCCGTCGGTGGCGGAATCACGACCGTGCGTTAGGAACGCTACACAAATTTATTCGCATGAATACCAGTGAAATTTCCCCTCAAGATTGTTATTTTAGTAGATAGACTGCTACTTGTTTTAGGTTTAATTTCCATCCATGCGAATACATTTTTGCAGCTTCTCCTTCTGACGCACGCTCTTCGTTCCCACCGATGGCGTAGGTAGCGCTCGTAACAGGATCGTTGCGACAGAGAATCCAACGATGGTAATCTGTTGCAGTGTAGCGGTAAAACCATAGAGCCAGCATCTGCATTTGAGTGAAATACTCTTGTGATATTCTGACTATCGAATGGATGCTGTTGTGTTGGTGATTAGGAATCCGCATGATCTGAAATCTGTCCTTTTCAGGGCATTAAATTTTTCATTGGAGGAATTTGGTTTGACTGAGAGTAAATTCATGAGATTGTTGCAATAAATCGGCAGCAGTAACGCAAAAATTCATAAGATTCAATCCATCATTCGACTTCTGCAGAGTAAGTGATTAAAAATCTATCGAAAGATAAAGACGCTATTACCGTTTGAAATCTTACATGATTCCGTGATGGTCCCCAATTTGGAAATTTTCATTTTGCACCCTGTATCCGAGGCTTCCCCTTAGCCGTAGTTTACGTCAAAATTATTTCATCTTAACCTTCCTCCCAAACATAATGGTGGTCCTGAAAAGAACCGATTCATTTCCACTTATGTTGCTCATCAACAGCACGGAGTTGACTGCCAAATTCAAAGATGCTGTTGAGAACACGGATGTAATGATGTACTGCTGTTGCCACGACCGCCACCACGAACGAAAAATTTCATCCGCATCATCACTCATAAATCTCAATCAACGAGCCCTCCTGTGCGAACGAAATCGTCTGCGATTTTAAATGAATGCATTACGCTTGAATTTTTAGTGCTAAAACGCATCATTCCACTCATTTGACAAATCATCATTTTGCTGTCTCGAACTGGGGGAGCGTGAATGCTGCCACGCGCGCGCGGGGGAGAGCAGTTTTCTTATAACCAATAAAGATGGCTCATAAGTCCCTCCTCTTTGTTGTCCGGTATGACTGCAAATATTGTGTAACCGTCAAACACTCACCAAAGGGGCGTGGCTACAGGTTCAACTTTATTGATTACAAGAAAGCAGCTCTTCCGCGCGCGCGAGCCTTTTCGTTCAAGATGTCGCGGAGACCAGAACTTCGGCATCGGCGGAGCTCCTACCGGAAATTTTATTCCCGGCGATGGTGTGGGTTGCGCGGTCGTCGTCGTCAGCATCAACAGCACTCAGATGGAATTTTCTTGCGTGTCTACGATGGCGGCTATGGTGGTGTTTATTTCTGCAACGGTTGCGTCTGAAGTGTCATCAGTGAAAGCAGCTCTTAAGGCATAATTAGAGGCGAGACGAATTTTTATCAAAGTTCATATTAATCGCTTTGTGGTGGCTGATAGTTTCCGTCGGTGGCGGAATCACGACCGTGCGTTAGGAACGCTACAAAAATTTATTCGCATGGATAGCATCAATACCAGTGAAATTTCCCTCAAGATTATTATTTTGGTAGATAGACTGCTACTTGTTTCAGGTTTAATTTCCATCCATGCGAATACATTTTGCAGCTTCTCCTTCTGACGCACGCTCTTCGTTCCCACCGATGGCGTAGGTAGTGCTCGTAACAGGATCGTTGCTACAGAGAATCCAACGATGGCAATCTGTTGCAGTGTAGCTGTAAAACCATAGAGCCAGCATTTGCATTTGAGTGAAATACTCTTGTAATATTCTGACTATCGAATGGTTGCTGTTGTGTTGGTGATTAGAAATCCGCATGATCTGAAATCTGTCCTTTTCAGGGCATTAAATTTTTCATTGGAGGAATTTGGTTTGACTGAGAGTAAATTCATGAGATTGTTGCAATAAATCGGCAGCAGTAACGCAACAACTCATAAGATTCAACCCATGATTCGACTTCTGCAGAGTAAGTGATTAAAAATCCATCGAAAGATAAAGACGCTATTAAGGTTTGAAATCTATCCTAATTTCGCGACGGTCTCGAATTTGGAAATTTCCGTTTTACACCCTGTATCTGAGTATTCCCCTTAGACGTAGTTTACGTCAAAAAATTATTTCATCTTATCCTCCTCCCAAACATAATGGTGGTCCTGAAAAGAACCGATTCATTACCACTTATGTGCCTCATCAACAGCACGACGTTGATTGCCAGATTCAACGATGCTGTTGGGAACACGGATGTAAAGATGTACTGCTGTTGCCACGACCGCCACAACGAACGAAAAATTTCATCCGCATCATAACTCATAAATCTCAATCAACGAGTCCTCCCATGCGAACGAAATCGTCCGTTCTCCGTGACATGCAGAATGAAAATGACGCGCGCACGCGAAACACGGGGCTTTTTATACACAGGGAAAACGAAGCAGTGGATCTAAAGGCCAGTACGTTACTGCAATCTGATGTCCGTGTTGGGGATTTATGAACGGGATTGAATTTTTCCCCCGGTTTGGAAAGAAATAACATTTTCAATAGTTTGCCGTTGATAATGAATAGTTTTAATACAATTAGCAAATTGGTGGAAAGTTTCCGAATCTATTTATAAGAAAATCTCAAAAATCCGTCGAAAGATAAAGTCGCTATTACCGTTTGAAATCTTACATGATTTCGTGACGGTCCCCAATTTGGAAATTTTCATTTTGCACCCTGTATCCGAGGCTTCCCCTTAGACGTAGTTTACGTCAAAAATAAAAAAGTACAAGTCGGTTAACTGCAAGGCAATGTCGTGCCTATTTCGCGTCCGCGAATACGTCGTCGCTATCCCGAGCAAACGATAACTACGTGGAGTGTATAGCAAGCGGAAGAACAGATTGTGTTCTGCAGACGGTATCTTGGTTGTGTGTTTGTGAAACTCAGCGAGCTATCGATTGGAAGGTGACCAAAAGAGCCACCCAATCCGCATATGGAAGGAACACAAAGTAGTAGAGAGAGAGAGAGAGACAGAGAGAGAGAGAGAGAGAGAGAGAGAGAGAGAGAGAGAGAGAGAGAGAGAGAGAGAGAGAGAGAGAGAGAGAGAGAGAGAGAGAGAGAGAGAGAGAGAGAGAGAGAGAGAGAGAGAGAGAGAGAGAGAGAGAGAGAGAGAGAGAGAGAGAGAGAGAGAGAGAGAGAGAGAGAGAGAGAGAGAGAGAGAGAGAGAGAGAGAGAGAGAGAGAGAGAGAGAGAGAGAGAGAGAGAGAGAGAGAGAGAGAGAGAGAGAGAGAGAGAGAGAGAGAGACAGAGAGAGAGAGACGCCCTGGACGCCAAGCTGGAGAGGGCGGTCGGGACGGCCAAGTGTAAACCCGTGAAATCGGTGGAGTCGAGGTCTACCCAGACTGAGGCCCAAGGATTCGCGGACTCGGGCAAGGTCGAATCGACCGAAGGCGTGCCAGCTAAGACGGTGGTGCCAAAGTCTACCCAGACTGAGGCTCAAGTATTTGCGGGTACGTCGGGGGTGACTGCTCCAACGGAGCAGACACAAAAACGGGGGAGACAGTCTCCAGCGGATGAGCTCCCTGGGGGCCGCTCCAAAACGCGGAGGGTTACTACCCCAAACAAGGGTAGTGGGGCTGGGAAGCTGAACCCCGGTCAGGTACCTCCAAAACCGGGGGAGGAAGGACCTGGAAAGGTCCGTCCACTCAGGCAAGACGGTGGTAAGACCAGACCAGGAAAATAGAGGGGAATGACGCCTCCTGGACCCTGGTCAAGAACAAGAAGAAACCGAAGACGTCAAGGGCCGAAAAGAAGGCCTGGGATGGTCGGTATGCCCTGTGCGCATATACGAGCAACCCGAAGTTCGCTTCAAGTGCCTGGAACCGGGGCACAAGCAATGGGACTGCAAAGGCCCTGATAGAAGCAATCTCTGCCGACGCTGCGGATTGGAGGGACATAAGGCACAATGCTGCACGAACCCTCCCAATTGTTTGATTTTTTCCAGCAAAGCTGTGAACAGCAAGCACCCCATGGGGGGTTCAATGTGCCCGGCGTTTAAGCGTGCTGCAAAATCAAAGTGCAGGTAACGCAGCTGGCTTGCTCAGCCTCGCCCGAGTGCTTGGTGTGCGCAGGTTTAGAGGAAACGGCGGAACACGTGTTGTTCGTGTGCTCACGTTTTCGCGCAATGCGTGACCACATGCTTGCCACGTGTGGTCTGGACACTACCCCGGACAACCTAATTCGGAGGATGTGCAAAGATTAAGTTGGCTGAATGCCGTTTTATCGGCTATCGCCCAAATCGTCTCGGAGCTACACAGAAGGTGGCGCGTGGACTCAAGGATGGCTAGTTCAGGCGCAAATAAGAGGTGGTCCAAGGGATCGGAGTCGGCTTCATGGGTCATACCGGTGGTCATGCTCTGAGAGCGACCCGTGCCGAGGGGATGCATGGCCAGGGGGGTGAAACAATAAGCTGGGCCTTTAACGGAGCCTGTGGGGTACCTGGGCACCCTCCACAGCATTTGTCCCTTACTACCTCGAACAAGGGTAGTGGGGCTGGGAAGCTGAACCCCGGTCAGGTACCTCCAAAACCGGGGGAGGAAGGACCTGGAAAGGTCCGTCCACTCAGGAAAGACGGTGGTAAGGGGTTACGGCAGGCTGAAAGTTCTCAGCCGCACCAGACCAGGGAAATAGAGGGGGATGACGCCTCCTGGACCCGGTCAAGAACAAGAGGAAACCGAAGACGTCAAGGGCCGAAAAGAAGGCCCAGGCGAATGAGGGTAGCAAGAAGTCTAGGATAGGCGCCAATCGCTCCAGGGGCGATACCCTAGTCATCACGGCGGACGAGGCTAAGTACTCGGATGTTTTGAAGGCGATGAGGAGTGACGTCAAGCTCGGTGAACTCGGCGCCGACTTACGTCGACTAAGACGTACTCGAGCTGAAGCGGGGCGTCTCGCAAAAGGGCGCCGCCTACAAGAAGTTGGCGGAGGAGGTCCTAGGCGAGACGGTCAAGGTGAGGGCACTCACGACGGAGGTGAATCTAAGGGTTAAAGACCTGGACGAGATCACTGAAGTCGAAGAGCTCGTCACGGCACTGCAGGTAGCATTGGTTCGGGTATCTGTAGCGGACGCCTCCAAGGTAGTCAAGTTAGGGAGGTCGATATGCCGGTAGGTCGGTAGGTTAGGGTCGGTATGCCCTGTACGAGCAACCCGAAGTTTGCTTCAAGTGCCTGGAACCGGGGCACAAGCAATGGGACTGCAAAGGCCCTGACAGAAGCAATCTCTGCCGACGCTGCGGATTGGAGGGACATAAGGCACAATGCTGCACGAACCCTCAATTGTTTGATTTGTTACAGCAAAGCTGTGAACAGCAAGCACCCCATGGGGGGTTCGATGAGCCCGGCGTTTAAGCGTGCTGCAAAATCAAAGTGCAGGTAACGCAGCTGGCTTGCTCGCCCTCGCCCGAGTGTTTGGTGTGCGCAGGTTTAGAGGAAACGGCGGAACACGTGTTGTTCGTGTGCTCACGTTTTCGCGCAATGCGTGACCACATGCTTGCCACGTGTGGTCTGGACACTACCCCGGACAACCTAATTCGGAGGATGTGCAAAGATTAAGTTGGCTGAATGCCGTTTTATCGGCTATCGCCCAAATCGTCTCGGAGCTACACAGAAGGTGGCGCGTGGACTCAAGGATGGCTAGTTCAGGCGCAAATAAGAGGTGGTCCAAGGGTTCGGAGTCGGCTTCATGGGTCATACCGGTGGTCATGCTCTGTGGTCGAACTCGATGGCCGCGCGAAGAACAACATGGTATCGTCGCTTTTGCGGCGTTGGTCAACTGGGCGGGTTCCGAGCCCGAGGACGGAAAGGGGTCCTCGTCAAGGCTGGGGCAGGCGTAGGCCTCGCGTCGGCAAGTCCCTCTGTGTGCTGGTGAATAGGTCCTATCGCAGAAAGATGAATTTGGGGTGCACGCGCCATCATCATGCTTGATACCAGTCGCGCAGAGGGAAGCAGTCGAAGTCGACCCTACCCACCTTCCGAGGACGTAGGGTGTGGTAAGGCCACCTCGAAAGCCGGCAACGCGCTGGCACGATACCATGGTGCTCTCCTGAAAAGCGACTAACGATGTTCGGTGCTGTAAGGACACGCAGCTAACCTCGAGGGCGCGTTGTGCACTGGGCTCCCTTTGAAGCAGTGGTTTCTGGTTGTACCGAAGGGACCCGACCAAGCCAGACAAAAATGGTTGTAACAACTTCAATGTTGACTAAATCTGGTAACATATCCGTAGCAGTAACTAAAGTCAAACGTATGTACTGTAAGGGGAATATGGGCTTGGCGGCGTTTGAGAGAGAGAGAGAGAGAGAGAGAGAGGGAGAGAGAGAGAGAGAGAGAGAGAGAGAGAGAGAGAGAGAGAACGAATGTGTCACGATGAAGATACGTGGAATACGGTAGGCAGAGTCGTGAGGCAAATAATGTCAGAGTTGCAACGTTGATGGAGAATGGACCAGTAAATAAGCGTCAGCTCGGATGAAAATCCGGCCTAGTGAGCAGTGTTCGACCTCGGGTTGGATACTGCACAGCTATGTAAACAAAGTTGAAATGCATCATCAGAGCCAGGGCTCCCCGCATTTGTTCCCTATCCAACGCTCTGTTCGCCAACACTCTAACTTTCACTCTAACTCTAACTCTAACTAACATGAGTAAAATTGTATTGCCATCTCTTTTCCTCCCGCGGAAATTTTACTCACATGGACACATCGACGCAAAAAATCAACGATTTTTTTGGGGGCCAGAGCCAGTGTTCCCCGCATTTGGAGCTTTGTAAAACAAATTTATCATGGGGTATAGCTTCCCGAATCAGATCTCTATCATGACAGTGTGAAAAAAGTCTCTCGAGGTATGCTACATATCATATATGTATACAGAGATGATAAGTGAGAGACTTCTCTAGGATTCAATCCCTGGTAGAGATCATTCATTTACATTTTGAGCAAAAATGGAGAACTTTGTTTTCGACTTTATTCTTTTATCATGGAATCGCTAGTTTTTAAAACGAAATCAATTGTAATGCTATTGTGATTTTTATATTAGTTATTACACCCAGGTACGACGCTCATAAAACTCATAGAACTATGAGTTCTATAAGCGTCTATACAAGACCTACGGAAAATGCCCAAAACACGATGTGAAATTCAAAATTTCTTTCGCCCCGTCGTTGGAACGGAGAGCCTGCATACAACTACCAATGACAACGGCCTGAGGCTAGTCAATTTTGTCGCAGCCAGAGGAATGGCTTGCACGCAAGAATATTTGGATGCACACCTGGAGACACCCAAAAGGTGGCACGTGTTCTCAAATTGATCTTGTTTTGATGGACGGTCGGCATTTTCAGATGTCATGGATGTGAGGACCTCCGGTGGCCCAAATATCGACTCAGACCACTATCTGGTGGTATGTAGACCACTATCTGTGGTATAGCAACTGTCGGGCGAGGATGATGCGAAGCAATTCGCTCATAAGTTGTACGAAAGGATCGAAGAACACCAAACTGGAGAAAATTTGGACGTATTGTTGCAACAAGTCCACGAGGCGGTCAATTCAACAGCCACAGATATACTTGGTACCACCGGTACCACCAGGGATGGGAACGGTTGACATTTCTTTTTATCATTCGTTCTGCCACGCAGTCAAAGAAAAACAAAACCACGGCAGCCGCAGCAGCAGCCACGACCAAGCAGACGACAGTCAGCAAATGATTTTGTTATTTTCTCTCCCCTCAATTAATGTTTCTGTACGCTCATTCTCCGACGTATGACCGTTTTTTGTGGTAAATGATTATTTTATTACTCCTTGCTCATTTTAGAGGCTAGAACTAATGAATTAGTACCAACGGCTAGCATTCTTTCTAGGCTTTGCGTCACAGGACTCGATTCTGTTCTGTTTGCGCTGTGCACGAACCGAAACAAGAAATCTCATGCAAATGCTGACCGCACCGACGGCTCGACTTTCGCGCGTCACGCATCAGCAGGCAGCAGCAAATAAACAGTTTGCCTCATCAGCAAAAAAAAAATGTCACAATGCGCGGTGCGTGAAATTTGACCGGATAAAATGTAAACATTCGCATAATCACAGTGTTTTACTGTACATTTCCCAACACTGGGTACCACACAAGGAAACCAACGGAATGGCTGGTGCCAAAAAGCGACAGATGAGAAAAACCAGGTCAAACGTCGCATGCTAGTGGCGGCTGCACGTCAGAATAGTAAACCATATAAAGAACTCAGGGGCGGCTGATAAAATTCCAAACATTGTTAAACATACAAACGAAGAAAATTGATTTACGAACCGGTCACATGATGGCGCATAAACGGTTCCAATATGTAGGCAATATTCTTACCTACTTGTACTAGTACGCTTATGGCCTCCACTTTAGCATCTCATGATGTTTTCTAAATGAGATTGAGTTGTCTGGTTACAGAAAAGTCCCACAACTGACAATAGGAAGAATTCGTGAGACTCCTGATGGACGTATTATGCTACCTGTACTGCCCAAAATTGCATATTTGTCCCATATGAATTGGAATCCCAGCAAAGATGGGACTGATATGCGATCATAGGCTATACTCCATGTCTGTATCCAAATTTAGCTCAATTATAAGATTAACATGTGTGGGACACGCTACAAGACAATAAAAAACGGCAACGAAAAGAAAGCGAAACCATTTGAATCCTTTGCTCCATCGTTCTTTACCATGAAAATGTGGTGAACGGAGCAACTTCAGAAATTCCCACAAGAGTAATCAACCGTACACGTGTTTCAAGCGTGAAAATGAGTTTGGGCCTTTTGCGGAGCTACCTACTTATTGTATTTCTTTTTTTAGCAGGATGGCTGGATGCTAAAAGTTTTCAACTGTTTCAAAGCTTTAATAACGTTCACTAAATTGTCGATACTTTTTTCATTCTCGTACGTGTTTTCTCACATTACATGCTGTGATAGAAACCGATTGAAATTAAAAGCGAACTTATTTAAAATCGTGAAACAAATTCAATCTTTTGAAACATCCTGCAAACTCGATAAAATTTTACCTGGTTGTTTAACGTTATACTCCACTAACAGGGAATAAACATTCCAAGTACCGGCTGAATGGTTGAAAATGCAGTTTTGATATTTTTATGAAAGCTAGCTCGAATCATTTAGCACATAGTCTCGCGCCTTCTGTTTACATAGTACACGTACAATTGTTGATATGTTGAAAGACTAAAATATGGAAGCATGACGTGGAACAAAAGCTCATTGGATCCGTTGCACTGTTTATAAAATAAATCAAAGTTGAAAAAGATAATAGATTCAACCTTTAAACAAGAAATTGAATCATGTAGTCATAACATAATCTGGGTTACTTTCAGTTCTTAATATGATGGTGAGATTGTGAGAATTCCGATCAGGAGAATAACATAGATTCATAGTTAGTTTCATACGATTACGAGTTCTACATAACAACCATAATTGATTTAATGCAGTTAAGAACATTGCAGTAAATATATGTATGTAAATATCTAAAAGAGTATCAAATCATGTTATAACTCTATCACCCTTCACTGCTCGAAAAGATGGTCACGGGAAATGTGTAAAAGTATCATTAGAACTTTTTCTTTCGAAACTTTTCAATCGTTCCTCGTTCCGCCATTGTTTTTCAACTTGATTCACCAGATTCGTTTTGTTTTGCTTTCTGGAAACTGTTCCTTCCCGCAGTACAAAGTTCGATACAAAAAGTGCACAAGGCGTCCGAGTCTGTTGGTGGACGTGCTGAATTCCCCGATGCAGTCATGAGCCAGTCAGTGTGCACCATACCGGATTCCACGGGTAAAAGTTTTCGCTGAGCGGCTTGGAATACAAGAGCGAGATGCGATGCTACCCCTACCAGCATTTGTGCAACGTTTTCAATGAGGAAAAGTTAAAGCAGGTGCACAACGACGGTTGACATGAGGATGAATTGGGCGAGCAAATTGAATTTCTAGTTGTTGAGAAAGGTGTGTAAGTACGTCTCGATGGCAAATAAGTATAGCTTGAAATGCAATTATTAAGACACGGTAAGCATTTGATTCCAAGGAACACGTGATTTGCTTTCTTCCTGTTCATTGGTATTCCTCAAAGATTTCCATAAAATTTCGAGGATGTTACCATTTTTTGAAATTAAATATCATTAGGCTAACATGATGATGCTTTTGTTGTTTGTTTCGAGTAATAAGTATACTCCCGGCCAAAAGCTTGGGTTCACCCTCGAAAAATATAGGCAAAAGTTTTTGGTCGTATTTTCGCCGTCTTACATCCGATTTCGGGTATTGTTAGCTCGATACAAAGAATATGAGATCTTCCATCCTAGGTATTTTAAACTAACAATTTTCATTTTTTATGTGCTGAAATATTACATTAAGATACTCACTGGCGTACAGGGGCCAGTGTTTTAATTCGCTTTCAGTTTATCGGGGAAGTTAATTCGGCCGAAAGCCATTTGGTCGAATGCCACTAAGCCGAACAAACCATTAGGCCGAAAGGGTCATTTGGCCGAAAGGGTAATTTGGCCGAAAGGGTCGTTTGGCCGAAAGGGTCATTAGACCGAAAGGGTCATTTGGCCGAATAGGTCATTCGACAAGTTAGACATTAGGAATGAGAAGAGAGACGTCTCACTTCTCACTCCTCATTTCTCACTTTTCAAATGACTTATTCGGCCAAATGTCTTACTCGGCAAATGTCGTATTCGGCAAAATGACCCTTTCGGCGAAATAACCATTTTAGTCAAACGACCCTTTTGGCCAAATGACCTCTTCGGCCAAACGACCCTTTCGGCCTAATGATCCTTCCGGACAAATGACTCTTTCGGCCTTTTGACCCTTTCAGTTAATGACCACTCTTTTGACCTAATAACCCTTTCGGCCTAATGACCCTTTCAGCCAAATGACTCTTCCGCCAAATGACATTTTCGGCCAAATGACCCTTTCGGCCGAATCGCCATTTCGGAGAAACGACCCTTTCGGCCAAACGACCCTTTCCGCCAAACGACCCATTCGGCCAAAGTACCCATTCGGCCTAATGGTCTGTTCGTCCAAATGGTATATTCCGCCAAAAAACTTTCGGCCTAGTGGCATTTTGCCAAATGGCTTTCAGCCGAAACTCGAATGGGTTTCGGCCAAATGACCCTTCCCCCAGTTTATCCTCTATCGGGCCTGGGATATCGCTTCTTCTTTATTTCGCAACGTCGAACTTCACAGACTTCAATCGCAGCAGGCTCACGGAACACTGGCCGAATTAGTGGACTCGGAATTATGTTTCGCTGGACGTCGAATAAAGATATTGTTCCCGTCAATTTTCTGAGCAGCTGACTGATTTTCAGCAACGCGAAACTGTAATTTTATTTCCTTTGTAAATGATAATAGTAATTTGATTATCTAACGTACTTACAAATAAACTGGTTTCCTTTCCTTCTACAATGCTTTCCAATCCCTTTTTTAGTATTGATGAAAGGTTCAACTACCCTACCTTTGGGTTGGTGGATTTTATCGACAAACTCAAATATAATTTGTCAATTAATGAATCATTATTCTAGCACTTTCCGGGTTCTACTTACGATCTGTACAGGAGGAACAGGAGATAGAATTTATTTGCCGTTTTGAGTTATTCTGCTCAGAAATCAGGAGTTTCACCGTATCTGCAGGTAAGTATTTACAAATTGTTGATTGATTATTAACTGTTTTATGTTTCTTTTCAGGTTTTACTCACTGGTATCTCAACCGTCCTACACTTTTTTCTGCTGCTCGTAATAAATAATTCAGAATTCAAACACACCAAATAACGATTTTTGCCTTTCAACAATTCGATAATAAATTTTCTCATTAGCTGCGATGGCGAAGTTTGTTTACTTTCTGTTCGCCTCTTTACTCCCTACACTGTCTACCACCACCATTATACTTTCTCTCTTCGCTAATCTTACACTACTACTACTAAGCGCGAACTGTCATGTTGCCCGTTATGCTGCAACCAGGGCTGTTAATGCGGCGTCGTAACACCCCAGCCCGTAACATCCGGTCTCTCCGGATTTACCGAATCTCCAAAGCCGCTAGATTCACCACACCTCGTCCTTGAACCTTGCCGTCCGCAGTTCTCACGTCCGCCATTCGAATCCGTCCGTCCGAACCCTTTATCACCGCCACCACAATGCCTCGTCGCCGGGACTTCCGGTTCTTCCCATCGACCACGAATACCAGGTCGCCTTCGTCGATTGGCTTCTGTTCGTCGAACCATTTCGACCGCTGGTTAATCGTCGGAAGATACTCCCGGCACCATCTCTCCCACATTTTGTCTGCCAGAAGCTGGGACCGCTTGTAAACGTTCCGCAGAGCTTCGGCAGAACCCGTGGAAAACCTCTCCACCTCCAAGTCAGCACCCGACACCGTTCCCCGTAGAAAATGGTTCGGCGTCAGTGCTTCTGCTTCGCCAGAGTCTTGCGGCAAGTAGGTCAACGGACGCGTGTTGATCATGTCCGCCGCTTCCGTCAGAGTTGTCGCCAAGATCTCATCGTTGAGCTTTCTCCCGTCATCAAGCGCCCGCATCGCCTCTTTCACCGACCGCACCATCCGCTCCCAGACACCTCCCATGTGTGGGGTACCCGGTGGAATAAAATGCCACGCGGTAGATGAACTGCCCACGATCTCTGCACAGTCCCGATTGATGACCATCAATTTACCATCTCGTTATTCGCTCCGCGAAAGCAAGTGGCGTTGTCAGAAAAGATCTGGCTTGGCTTGCCAAACTTGCTCCGGAAACGAGTGATGGCCATCCGACACGACTCGGTTGTGAGACTGTGCACAACCTCCAAGTGCACCGCACGTACAGCCAAACAGGTGAAAACAGCCACCCAACGTTTTTCCCTTCGCCGACCAACCGTGACTTCCACCGGACCCAGGTAATCTAACCCTACGGAGCTGAAAGGCCGAAGGTGAGAAGTGACCTGTTCAACTGGTAGTGGCGCCATTCTCGGTGTTCGTGGACGACACTTGTTGACCTTGCACCAGATGCACTTGCTCACCACTTGCTGTATCGCCGGACGCATTTTCGGGATCTGAAATCGCTGCCTCATCTCGTTGAATACAGTCTTCGAATTACCGTGTCCGAACTGCTCGTGGTAGTGCTGTATCAACTTCTGCGTTATCGCGTGAGAACGCGGCAGGATTATCGGGTGTCGTTTGTCGAAGGAACTTTCCGCACAATTTTCCAGCCTCCCATCCATGCGCAATACTCCTTCGTCGTCTAATGTCGGTGAGCTTTTCTGGATTTGGCTACTTTTCTTGATGGTTTCCATCCGCGCTCCCGGCCGTTGTTTCAAATTGTTGGTCAGCGTGCTCATCTCGTCCGGAAAGCTATCCCACTGAGCCTGCCGCCACAAGATTGTCTCCGCCTGCTGGAGCTCTTCGCGCCGAAGAGGCGCTTTGACGGATTCGTAGTTTGCCGCCATCGTTTTCATCAGCTGCTGCTGCTTTGCTGTAGCCTGTGCAGTAACTACCGGCTCCCCTCGTATCTTTCGCCGACAGTTGGCGATGAAGCGTACCACGGTCGCTGCCACTCGCAGTAGCTTCGCCCAGCTGGATATCGGTTCGACGTTGATCGTCCCGTGGAACAGGACGACACCTCGAGCTTCTTCGTTAGTCTCTTCGAAACCTACTTCGCGCGTTGGCCACAGTTCTTACAGCCGGTATAGGTACGAGGGTCCGCAAAACCAGTCTCCATCACTTTGTAACGGTAGACCTTGACCCCACTTTGTCAGCACGTCTGCGATGTTCAGCTTGATCGGAATCCATCACCAGTCCGCAACCTTCGTCAGCTCCTGAATCTCGCCGACTCGAAATGCAACGAATTGCTGGTAGCGATGGTACGAGTGCGTGCTCAGAATTGTTTGGCTCAAACGCGCCCCCAGAACGGCACCCATCAGCTCCAAACGGGGAATCGACTGCCGCTTTATCGGGGCCACTTTGGCCCGGGACATCATCAGGCTGCAGCGGACCTCACCTTCAATTACTGCTCGCAAATAGGCTACGCAGCCGTATGCGTGTTCGCTGGCATCGGTGAAGATGTGAACTTCCAGTGAGTCGACTTCGGCGGACTTGGCGCCTCCGAGATGACAGCGGGGAATCCGGATAGTTTCGACCTCGGGCAACAAATTTATCCATCGCTGCCACAACATCCAGGATTTTTCGTCGATTTCGTCATCCCATCCACAATTGGAATGCCAGAGATGCTAGATGATAATTTTGCCGTGGATGGTAAATGGTGACAGCAACCTAAGCGGATCAAAAAACCCCATCACACAGCTTGCGACAAGCCGTTTTGTCGGTCGCTTTCCCTCCAGCAGGTACGGCTGCAACTCTTCCTGATGCATTGTCGAGAATGAAAACTCATCAGCTTTAGGGTCCCAGATTACTCCCAAAACCCTTTCCTTCAGCGTTTGCTTGTCACGGCAGAAGTGTACCGGCACTGTCGGCTTTTCCTCCCCCAGATTCCGTAAAAACGTTGGCGAATTCGACACCCAGTTCCGGATCTCGAATCGTGCTTTCAGGTGGACCAATCTAACGTCCTTCGCCAGCTTAATGGCCGCTTCCACATTGTCGACGCTGTCGAAATAGTCGTCGACGTAATGACGGTGGATAATCGCCGCCGATGCCTCCGGGTATTGTGCAGCAAACTCCTCCGATTTTTCACGAACTGCGCCGAGCATGGGGAACTTGTCGACCCGAATGTCGCTACGTCCATGACGTAAACGCTGGGTTGTTTTTCCGGAGATTTCCGGAAGATAAACCGCTGCTTCTGCTTATCCTCGGGGCGTATCTGTAGTTGGTGGAACATCTCCTTCAAGTCGCCACCGAAAGCAATTCGCCATTCGCGGAAACCGGAGAGGACTTCGACCAGTGGAACGAGCATATCCGGTCCTGACAGCAACTTAGAGTTAAGACTAACACCTCTCACCGTCGCTGCCGCGTCCCAAACGAGACGGATCTTTCCTGGCTTCTTCGGGTTCTGAACGACGTTGAGAGGCAGATACCAGGTCTGATCGGAAGGGGTACCATGTGCGTACCCTTTCTGCTGGTACTCCTCTATTTGTCGGCAAACGTTCTCATGCAGCACTGGATTTTTGCCGAGTTTGTTCTCCAGCTGCTTCATTCTTCGCAGGGCCATTGGGAAGCTGTCCGGGAACCGTGGATCCTCATTCTTCCACAACAACCCAGTTTCGAAGCGATCTCCGACTCGTCTCGTTGTACGCTCCAATATTTCTCGAGCACGTCTCTCTTCGGCTGTTTCTTGCGGTATCGCCACCACCGATTCTTCCAACGCGTAGTGACTTTTGAGCAACTCGTGTAGGTCGTCGTTGGTGATATGCTGATGGTAACCAAGATAGTTGCCTACAGCAACCGTGGTGGATTGCCTTGGCCCATACACTGTCCAACCGAGTTTGGTTCGAACCGCGATCGGTTCCATTGAGGTGCCCACCTTCGCCTCCAAGGGAGCAAACGAGTGGATATTGTTCGCTCCAATGAGCAACTGTGGCTGTCCGTCGTACGACTCGATCGGCAACCCTCGCATATGCTTGTACTGTGCAACAAGTTCTTCGCTGTCCAATTTCTGATGTGGCAGCATCAACTTTCCAACTGTGTGGACGGTATGCAGCAACATCTTACCGCCGGCGCTGTTACTCGTGCCCGACGCCCTCAGATTCATCCTCCGCGTGTTCTCCACTCTCGAGACGTTACCGGTCCACCTAATGGTCAAACGCTCTTGTACTCCGACTGCGCCCAGGCGATCGGCGAGCTTTTTCTCCACCAGATCACCTTCGTCCAGGAACGCCAACACATTAGCAGACTTCCCACCGCAGTAAAGTTGTACCGGAATAATGCGGAACATGACCGTCCAGTTTGTCCGGATATGCGCACTCATCCCGACCACGTTTCCGACTGGGTGCATCAGCGGATTGTGGAACTCCCTGCATTCGCCGATGTTGCAGCGGATCTTGAACTTGCACTGGCCTCCGTGTTCGTTGAGACACACGTGACACAGCTTTTCGCGGTTTACCAGCTTCAGGCGCTCGGTGTACCGCAACTTCTTGAACTCCGCGCAGTGTCGCAGCCGATGGCTCGTTCCGCGACAGTAGTTGCACGGTCTCAGGAGTCTCTCGTTTGCGGTGACATTGGAACTGCTGGCTTCGCTGTGGAGATACAGACCTCCCCTTTCCTTAGACCTTCTTTTCCTGGCATGGGGAACTCCTTTTAGAGGATGCGATGGCTTGAACTCCACGTCTACGTTGGCTTCGCAGGCATCCGCTACGATATCCATCAGGAAATCCGTCAGCGTTCGCAGCGTCGTCTTTCCTCGAGTCCTCCGATAGTGTCACTCGCGCTTTTCCCGATCCGGCAGCTTAGCAACCAACGATTTAATTAGCAGCGGATTCACGAGGTGCTGCCGCAGATCGGCTGCCTCAAGATGGCCGCATAGCTGTTCCACAGTATTCCCAAAAGGGACAAAGCTCCGGAGGTTGTCCGGCTTAGGGGGTCCAACCTTTTGACCTTATCCAGCAAACTCTCGAGCAGTTGCTCCGGGCGTCCATAATGTCGACGCAACTTCTCTAGGACCCTCGGGATCGACTCCGGTAGTAGTAGCTGGCCCCACACTAACTCGAGTGCGTCACCTTCGAGCGCTTCCTGCAACCTCATCAGGTTTTCGTGGTTCATATAGCCACAGGCATCGTTGGACGCTTTGTTGGCCGCGTAGAACAATGGCCACTGCGCTGGTTTCCCCGAGAACTTTGGGAGCTTGTATGTCAGCCTCTTTCTCGCGGCCAGCTGCGCCTTTGTCGGTCCGGTCTGCTGTTGTCCTAGCCAAACTTGGCTTTCCTTCACCACCCGCTTCCTAATCTTCCGCGAATCACGCCATTTGGCTCCCTTCTCCAAAGATGACTCGGAGCTCCGGCTCGATGATTCCACTTCTTCTTCCCCATCGGCATCATCGTCCTCCTCTTCGGTGTCTTCGTCGTCTTCTGCCAGCATCTTGACGTTCTCCTGGGTCAGCTTCAACACGTTTTGTTTAATTTTGCTGGAACTTCCCGCTCGTAGATCGTCACCAACATATTTCGACGACGGCTTGGGCACCTTGGAAGTTGAAAGATCCGCCATCTCCTTGTCCATGTCCGCCATTTTCCTCTCGAATGTCTTCTGACTCGCTTTCATTCGATCCATTTGCTCCTTCTTCTTCTGAAGCATCTCGGCTTGCCAGGCCCTCTGCTCTTCTTCTTCGGCACGCATTTGCAACTCCATTTCTATCTTCTTTCGCTCTAGAGCACGCTGCATCTCCTTCTCCTTCTTCCGCAGCTGCATCTCCACCTCCAACTCCTCCATCTGCCGCTTCTGTCGCTCTTCCAGCGCACGCACCTTTGCTTCCACACTAGAGACGGCTAAATAGGCATTCTTGCTGGATTTGTCGGATTCATCGGCTTCTCTCTGGCTACGGGTCTGATGCTTCTTGGCGGTCTTCTTCTTCTGGGACTCCTTGGCCATCTCCTGACAGGCGTCGCTGGGGCAGAACCACTTTTTCGGCAAATTTCCCTCGACAATACCCACGCAACGAGAATGAAACCATCCCGAACAACCGTCACACCCTACCATTTCCTCATCATGCGTTGACGGGTCACATATTTCGCATGGCGTTTCCGTGAGATTTAGGACCGTTTTGTCCTTCACGGATTCGGAAACGGATTGCATGTTGCAGGCACTACAAACTCACTGAACACTATTTATTTCAGCTTATTTTTTAGTTTGTTCCCGACAGGTAAACCAATTTTCTGAGCAGCTGATTGATTTTCAGCAACGTTAAACTGTAATTTTATTTCCTTTGTAAATGATAATAGTAATTTGATTATCTAACGTACTTACAAATAAACTGGTTTCCTTTCCTTCTACAATGCTTTCCAATCCCTTTTTTAGTATTGATGAAAGGTTCAACTACCCTACCTTTGGGTTGGTGGATTTTATCGACAAACTGCTACTCAAATATAATTTGTCATTTAATGAATCATTATTCTTGCACTTTCCGGGTTCTACTTACGATCTGTACAGGAGGAACAGGAGATAGAATTTATTTGCCGTTTTGAGTTATTCTGCTCAGAAATCAGGAGTTTCACCGTATCTGCAGGTAAGTATTTACAAATTGTTGATTGATTATTAACTGTTTTATGTTTCTTTTCAGGTTTTACTCACTGGTATCTCAACCGTCCTACACTTTTTTCTGCTGCTCGTAATAAATAATTCAGAATTCAACCAAATAACGATTTTTGCCTTCCGATTCGATAATAAATTTTCTCATTAGCTGCGATGGCGAAGTTTGTTTACTTTCTGTTCGCCTCTTTACTCCCTACACTGTCTACCACCACCATTATACTTTCTCTTTTCGCTAATCTTACACTACTACTACTAAGCGCGAACTGTCATGTTGCCCGTTATGCTGCAACGCTGCAACAAGGGCTGTTAATGCGGCGTCGTAACAGATATGATGTGGTTTATTTATACTTGTTACAGTTTTTCTGTTCCTTATGGTAGCCAGTTGATGGTTGACCATCGGCTATTTTACGCTGTCGTGCATGCGACATAGGGGAAGAGGCCCCAAAACGCCCCCCCGATGCAAAACGCCTTTTGTGGTTTCCCTCATATTTACCGTCATTAATATGTCCGTAACAAAACTAGATCTAAAATTATGTAGGATAGGCGAAGAAAGTTTCAAAATAGTGCATGGGAAGGTCGGAAAAACCGAAAATTTCCACATTTTGAAGAAACATCTAACATTTTGGCGAGGCAAAACGCCCTAGTGGCAATAACCTACAAAGTACTTGCGTCTCCACGGACTATCCATACTAGACTGCTGATTCGCCGACGCGTGGTACTTTGTTCCCTAGGAGCCGCCAGCTGAAAGGCGTTTTGCCTCATGAGTTTTCCGGCAACAAAATATCACCACTTTTTTGAAATGTGAATATTATCAATATGATTGAGATTTTTGACAATTTTTGAATGGCATCAACTAGCTATCTTGCTTAACTGATGCATAATGTAAAAATACCCATGAATAGCGTTACAAATAAGACAATAGAGCAGTGTTTGCTTGGCTAGGGCATATTGCCCCCCTTCCCCTACTCTTCTATTCTCTTTTGCTTCAGACAATTTTTTCATGTCATTTGGAATGGTACAGGTTTGTTAAAACCACCTTGAAACAGGAATGCTTCAACTTAATAACTACTATGTATAAATGGTGTTACGGATGTTGTAGGATACCTGAACCGATTGTTGATGAAGGGTGTGCGGTTGGGGTGACTCGACGGGCTCGATTCGTTTCGAGCAAGCCTTCTCTTGGTGCTTGCTATTCCTAGGGCCAGACACAATGGGGTCGACTGGCGGCGAAAAAAAGTCCTCTTGGCGGTTACAATTGCCGGTGATATTAGGGTTCACAGCACAACACAATCACTTCACATAAAGACTACTTTATTTATCGCGACATTACACAAACTACATTTATTTTGACTTAACACTAACAATTCACACTTATAAATTAAGCTGGTCACGCAGGGCCGTTCCCGATCATATCTTGGATATTACTACTCGTCTTCTCTCTACCTACAACTACAAAATTATTCAAATCTCCAATCGTACGTTGGGTGGTGAATTTAAGTCCACGAAGCACTCTCCCGCTCAGCATCCATATGATCGTCGTTCTACCTTCGATCCATCCATCACCTGCATCAATGACGTCACTGAGTCCTCATCGAAAGCAAAAGTGATTTGATGTAGCCGACCGTCGAGATACCCGGAGAACAATGGCAAGCAGACAGTCTCTGCTGCGGTGCGGTTGAGCCAGAATAAGTTGGTTAGGGTGGTTCTTACAAACAGATGTACTTCATTGTTCAGCTGCCTGGAACGTTGCAGCTCATCGTTGAGGCTGGACGTTGCTGTTGCAGTCTACTGGTTAGTACAAAAGTTCAGGACCGGGCCTCAGGAAGATGAAGGATGTTGGAGTCGGATGTCGTAGATTACCGAACAAAGAAAAAGTACCAGGTAGATCTTACGAGAGAATGGTAAAATAATGGACCTGCAGTTACCTTTGCAGAAACAAAGGTGAGCATCGAGCAAGTTCTCCCACAATGGGTCGCTCTACCTGGTTTATGTAGCGTTATTCTCGGTGTCGGAAGCAGTTCAATGCGAGCTACGGCGCGCACCACTTCGTTGGCGTTCACTGTCTTGAGGGTCAGCACACGGACGATGCCATCCTTTCCCGGGTGAAGCTTGACATTTTTTCCCAGCAACCAGTTTGCTGGCGGAGAGTTGTTCTCCTGGATGATGACGAAGGCGCCGACCTCTATGATGACAGGCGGATTGCAACCCTTCTGGTTGCACGGGACTGCAGCTGTTGCAAATACTCTGGGTACCAGCGGGACCAGATCTGCTGCAGATGCCTCTGGGTGCGATCCCAGTCTAAATCTAAACCAAATCTAAACGGTGGTCGACGGTTGCTTTCAGTTGGATTCTGGAACCGCTTGGAGATTGCTTTCGACAAGGAAGTGTCCTGGGGTCAGGACGTCTAGGTCGGTTGTGTCCTCCGGTATCGGTGTCAGGGGCCATGAATTCAGACACATCTCGACTTGTGCCAACAAGGTCAAAAGACCCCCGTATGCAAGGTTGACATTAGCGACTACCTTCAGCAGATGATTTTTCGCCGATTTGACTCCGAAGTGTGGTGCTCGCGATGGAATGAACTTCCAGACAATATCGTTTCCGGAATACCAGTCAAAGATTTGGTTTCGATCGGCGGCTTCAGTCTTCAACATGCGTTAGACTCGGTTGAGTTCATGGGAAGCCCCTTTTTTAGGTAGTGGCGTTGTTCGAATGGAGTTCGACGATCCTTTCTCTGCGGGCGACTAAACGACGGAGTGCAGCTAGGAACGCTGGAGTCGATACATCGCTTACTAGCTCGATGTGGACTGTCTTGGTCGAGAAGCAGACGAATATGGCCACGTAGACTTTCGTAGGGCCACGGGTTCGTACTGCTGACATCACGTAAAATTTGTCGGCTGTGCTTTCCTGGACAAGAACCAGTGCTTTCCTGCCGCCAAAGAACCAAAACTTCTGGCGGAGAGTGTTGTTTTTTTTCTTTATTTAGAAATAAAGACAGAACTGTGAATTTTGAAATTACTTCAGTTCTTCACTTGTCATGATATTACCAACGCTAAGGGAGCAGCTCCTTAACCGTGTGGTAAGACGCGCTGCTACAAAGCAAGGCCATGCTGAGGGTGGCTGTGTTTTATTCCGAGTTTTGACTTTGTTACACCATTTTCAATTGATTTTCAAATGAAAACGCTGTTTGACTAAGCGCTTAGAGTAGCATCGTACGGCTTAAATTACACCGCTAACTCCAATATATTATTTAAAGATTGCATTATCAAATTCTTTGCAGATTGACTTGGAACCAAATAATATGTTTGATTGAACAAAACAATAAACCAAACCAAACATGACTATCAAAGTACACCATGACAACTTCATTTAAACTTAACTTCAAAATATCTTATCCAAAATCCAAAATGGACAGCAGCATCTTATCATCGATGACTGGAGAGCCTTTTTTAGAGCGTGATATTCTTGTAGCAAACAATCAACAGAACGAGCAGCGGCTCAGCATAGACAATGCACTTGTGAATGCCCGAAATCTCCTGAAGTCCCAAATCGGCGACAATGGCGACAATCTGTGAGCTTCACGTTCATTTTTATTTTGGTTTTACAACTGAAACCTCATTTCAACTAGATTCACCCTAATGATGCGCCTTATTTCACGCATCCTTGCTGAGAGACCGGACAACGCAGTGGACCTTTTCGAAGAGTACTGCCGATTGGTCAAACAGGGCCATTTCGTGCAGCCCGACCTCAAACTTCAAGACGTAAAGGGCATCGAACATGAGCGGAAGGTGCAGTTTGCTAGAATTGTGCAGCGTAAGATTCAATCCGTGGGACATCTTCACTCGGCTCCCATTTGGTCGCAGATCGGGTTTACTCTGCCGCCATCGATGGATTATTTCGTCGACCGACAGATGGAACTGATTAAGCAAGCCGACGGTGTCAAAACCGTTCTGTTCTGGGGAGTTATCCACACTTTGAGTGGAAGCTACTACGTCATCGAAGCCGAGCGCGACAACTTCGAAGCCGTACAACTGGAACTTCAGCTCAGCAGGGAGAAGACAGAAATTGCGCGGGACGTCATCGAGGGTCTTCTCCGGGCCACCGTATCCGATGACACAATCATATCGGACTGGTGCGGAGCCGACTCGATGGTAATGGACATGATTGATCAGATTCTGGAGTTTGCCATTCCACCGGACACGGATGAGCAGCTAGCGGCAGCAGTGTCGGGTCCCTTGTTGGAGCAAATTATTGACGATGCTATTGATGAGGCACAGGAGCCGGAGGTAGAGCTCAGCGTGATGGGCAGTTTGGATGTGGTATCGTGCAGTGCCACCTTAGCCACATCGGATTTGAGCTTGAATGAGCTCAAGTTTGCTTCCGCGAAGGCGCTGCTTGAAGTGAAGATGAACGTGTTTCGTTACCACGTGTGCCGTGATCCGATTGGAGGGGACTGGACTGAGCTGCCGAACGGGGTGACGTTGGAAAAAGTCATTGACTCCCGTCGCGTCAAACGGTACTTCAAAGGGATGCTGGATGCAACTTTGGTGGGTGGTGTTATGGAGCGTGACCACCTTCGAGCAACCCTGGCTCGGATTTCTATGGATCGATTTGATTGCCTTCGTTCGTCGGATGCTGCCGACCGGAGGCAGCGGCTGATTTCCGACCGGGACGTGGCCGTTTATTATAAGGCAACCGGCTTTGCGAACGGATGGCGTGAAATAAATGGCGAACAAATTCCGAAAAGCGCCGGTTGGCGCAAATCCGACACCTGGCCCGGCTCGTACGCTTACGGGAAGGAGCATTTTATTTACTCTGGATGGGGTGTGGAAGGCGGTTGGTGAGAAGGACAATGGCGAATGAATTTTTAATAAAGATGCTGACTCCTAATTGCGAGGACAAAATTAATCCCTAGAAATGAAGGAGGGAATTGCTTTTTTGTGTAATCGGTTTAATGCTTTTCGGTTGTTTGAGAATAAGTCTAACAATGATGGAGTCAACATCAATTGGTGCTCGATTCTTTGTAATGTTAAATTTGGAGGATATGCTGAGCACTTTTGAAGAAAATTAAAAATTGAACACGTGTTTCTTATTGCAAAACATTATACACAAAACGAAAAAAAAAATTAATTATAGCCAATGCAGTGCGATGGCATGCAACATCATTGCATGTCCGTCGCAGAATGCTCACAATGACGGTCATAATTTCCTTCTCATTTGTAGAGGGTAATTGATATCTGGGAGGTCATGCTCGTGCGGTCATCGCCTCTTGAGCAGAAGTAAAACAGCGGAAAACAAACGAGCCATCATGGGCAGCCAGCAAGCCAGCCCCTGTGGTAGCGAACGACGAAGGAAGGACTCTCGTTAGTAAACTGCCACCCAACGGCGACAACGCCGATAGTTCTGCAGCCACGTGGTGCCCTCTGTAAGGTTAGCGTTGCATCAGCGCAGATTCACATAGATGCCAGCGTGAAACTTTGCTTCAAGCGGTGACTAGACTGGAAATGTATTTGCCACTTTGGAAGTTTTATTGCCACTCTACTCTCGCTAGAGTGGAGAAACTTGTTGCAAGATTTATGAATTCATTTTTTTTTTGCAGAAATTCAGACTTAAAACTTGTATGGAACAACATACACAGTAAACAAAAGCAATCGTTCCATTTAGAAACTTCATTACTTTCAGGATTCAATGTCAACTGGTGGCCTTGAAAAAAAAACCCGACCTAGGCAAGCAGCCGACTCGTGTTTCCAAAGTGCGAAATGCTGAATATAATGTTATTTATCGGAACGCTTCTGCAGTTGGTACTAAAAACTGTAAATTATAGCATCCCATGCCGCAGTTCACTGAAAAAGTTCTAAAACAAATGGCATCGTCTTATCACTGCAGCGGTGTTCTTTAGATTGGACTGCGTAAAAGAGTGTGGTGGCATGAACAAATTGAATGCTTCAATTTTGTGTTGCTTGGCGGTACCTATTGCATGTCTAGTATATGTAACTTTTCATAATTTTTATTCTTCTGTTGTGACTCTCCTTTCAATTAAAAAGTTGTCCGTTCCAGTTTACGTTGGGGCAAACTAAATAAATATACTTCTGTTGCTTTTCCAAGCTGAAGCAAATATTCAAATGTTCACTCTTAAAAAGAAGTTTTAATCATATGCTTCATGATACAGCAATTAGTCATAGGAACGGAATGTCGCCTTTCTTATTGGTAAAATGTAGCTTCGTGACAAATTTTCACATGAATCGTTTGAATGTTCAAGGTGGTTTTAGTGGTTCCGGTTATTAAAGTAGGAAAACTGGTTCATAAAAAGCTCTGGAAGAGAAGGCAATAGGTGACTGTCTGTGTTCGAGGTGAGACGCTTTCAGAGAACTGTTCGGTTTAACCGCATGGCATGTAATTTGAAAGTGGACCTAACCAGAAAATTCTTCACAATGCTTCTCTCAACCAATCCCGCCTTCGCCTGGCACCGGTTGGTGCCACTTTCAACCGAATTCAAGAACCACACTTGACGTTAGCATCGCTTTTTGACTTCGCCAACGGTACCCTGCGAGTGTCCTACGAAAGGCTGAAACACATAAGGCTGAACTCAAAAGGATAAAGTATATCGAAAGGCTGAAATTGGTGAGATAAAGTGCAATTTGGCAAGTGCTTGAATAGTGAATAGAGACCAATGACTAAAGATTACAGACTAAAGGCTAAAGAGCAAAGACTAAATACTAAAGATCCCTCCTTAGCCTAGCGGTAAGATGCGCGGCTATAAAGCAAGACCAAGCTGAGGGTGGCTGGGTTCCGTTCCCGGTGCCGGTCTAGGCAATTTTCGGGTCGGAAATTGTCTCGACTTCCCTGGGCATAAAAGTATGATCATGTTAGCCTCATGATATACGAATTCAAAAATGGTAACTTGGCTTAGAAACCTCGTGGTTACTAACTGTGGAAGTGCTGAATGAACACTAAGCAGCGAGGCGGCAATGTCCCAGAGGGGATGTAATGCCAATAAGGAGAAAAAGATGAAGACTGAAGACTAAAGACTAAAGACCAAAGACTAAAGAGAAGACTAAAGACTAAATACTAAAGACTAAAAACCAAAGACTTAAGACTAAAGACTAAAGACTAAAGACTAAAGAGAAGACTAAAGACTAAATACTAAAGACTAAAAACCAAAGACTTAAGACTAAAGACTAAAAACTGAAGACTGAAGACTAAAGGCTAGATACTAAGCATATGCGGTATTTCGAAAAATTTCGTTTCAGAGTGTTCGAAACAAAATTCCGCGGAATTTCGCGGTATTTCAGCATGACGAAATCTGCTTTCTTGATTTCGTATCGTTTCGTAAAATTACAAAAATTTCGCTAAAAAAACTAGCTTTAAACGAAATTTAACGGAATTCCGCGGAATTTTGAAACAAATTTAAACTTAAACCATGCTGTCTCGAACGGCCATGTTTTATCAAAAAAATTGGCTGCGCCGCTGAACAAATTCATAAAGCTGTTTGCAAAATTTTATATTATACCAATTTTTCTATTAACGCTCACTACATAAAGCCATTCTGAGTCGACAAATACGTATTTAGTTTTCTTCTATGATACTTACTTACTTACTTACTTATGGATCCTGTACACCTCCGGTGGTGCAAAGGGCCGACTTGAAAGATCTCCATCCTAAGCGTTGCCCAGCTATCGCTTTAACTTGTTGCCAGGTTAGATTTCGGTCGACTTCTTTTATTTCTTTATTGAGGCTTCGCCGCCATGAGCCTCTGGGTCTGCCTCTGCTGCGATGTCCCGCTGGGTTCCAATCTAATGCTTGTTTACAGATTTCCTTTCCGCCCCTACGTAGAGTGTGGCCGACCCAGTCCCACTTCCGATCCCGAATTTCTGTTGCTATCGGCCTCTGTTGACAACGACGATAAAGCTCGTTTTTTGAGATCCAGTTGTGAGGCCACCAGGCCCGAATTATATACCGCTAGCGTATAACAGCACAGATTTCACGTTAGGGTTGAAATTCGTATTTTGGTGCGTTCACTTATCTGCCTGTTTTTCCAGATATTTCTTAAACTCGCAAAGGCAGCTCTTGCTTTCTTGATCCGTGCGCCTATGTCGATCTTGGTACCGCCGTCCGACGCCATTTGGCTACCAAGATATTGGAAGCTTTCAACATTCTCCACTGGTTGCCCGGCTACTGTGAAACTGGAAGGAGTCAACGTGTTAACATCCAACGATTTGGTTTTGTTGACGTTGATGACTAAACCTGCCGAGGAGGAACGCTCGGCAAGGTCGTTGAGCTTACTCTGCATATCAGAGCGCCGTTGCGCGAGGAGTGCAACGTAATCAGCCAATTCGAAGTCGTTTAGGTGCTCCATGGCTATAGGCTGCCATAACATCCTTTAGTTTGGTTCACGGTCAATCGCACCTACCAGAATCTCGTTGATTACGATGAGGAACAATAACGGTGATAGAATACATCGTTCTATGATACGTATTCAGTGTTTTGTTAGGAATGTCTTACAGAAAACGAAAAGTATCTCTAACTACTCTATCTTATTTTTTTTCAAAAGAGATCCGATTCAATATTTAAGACATCAGACTCAGAGTGTAAATGTAATCAGATATGAATCAGATTAGTATAACGTTGTCAAAGAGGCAAAGCTGTTACGTGGATTCCTAAGGCTCTTGGCCTTGTGAAGTCTTCTAGAGCGCTTTTTCCAGGTTTAAGCGCATGAGTAAGCACCGCTTAAGGCCACTCCTCACGGAGTCCAAGTTGCAAAGTGCTCGCGTTTTCGCGGGCACACCACACGATACGGAGGCGGCGCACAACTGTCATTTTTGTTGATTTAGCTATGCTGCGTCGCAGCATGCGTGAAATAATAAAAATGACAGTTGTGTGTTGCTTCCGTATCAAGTGGTGAGCCCCCGAAAATGCGAGCACTTTGAAACTTGGATTCCGTGAGGAGTGACCTTAAGAGTTAAGAAGGCTGTAAGGAAAACAAAATGCTACATTTTATGTTCAAATAACAATTTGAATATTATGTACCTAAAAATAAGAATTTAAAGTACAGAAGATTGAAGATACTCCACACAATAGTCCATATTTGGCGAAGCCTTGGGCTAAAAACCCCACTAATAAAGATTAAATAAGAATATATTTGGCGAATCATCAAAATATACATACAGCCCTCTGTAGAGAATAAGGCTTGATCAATAAATACAACATTATTCAAATTGATACATTATTTCGTTCAACAATAAATGATAAGTTAATCCGCCACTCTATGGTATTTTCGGTGTTTGCGTCACAATTTCTAGAAATTCGACTAAATGGATCATGGTAGGCGGGGTTAAGTATAACAAACAACACACAACCGTTGCCAACGCCAAACTGTATAAAGGCGGGTGTCAACGGGGCAAGAGGCTTGACGATCCCTCCCCAGGCCTTCTGTGAGTTGTGGCGCCTGCCTAGGATGTGGTGGGGTTTGACAGTGGGCCCTGTTAAACCTCTATAAAAAGCTGCATGTATCCGCAAGTAGGCTCCGCCAAAGCGACCGTGTGCCGCTCAAAGCGCACAAGCCCAAGTCCTGGTGTTAGGTGGGACACTAAACAGGTCTGACACGATGGCCCTCCGGCGAGACAGGAGGTTTGCGCAGGCCCAATAAGCCGCCTGGAAAACCAATAATTACGAACAATATAAGAGATAATGCGACTCGATATAATCGGCAAAGACCTAGGCGACGAATAAAGGATCACGATTGGAAGCTTGGAACATGGAACTGCAAGTCGCTAGGTTTCCTCGACCTCGTGGCACTGCAGGAGATTTGCTGGACAGGACAGAAAGTGTGGAAAAGCGGGCATCGGGCGGCTACCTTCTACCAAAGCTGTGGCACCACCAACGAGCTGGGAACCGGCTTCATAGTGCTGGATAAGATGCGCCAACGCGTGATTGGGTGGCAGTCAATCAACGCAAGAATGTGCAAGCTGAGGATTAAAGGCCGTTTCTTCAACTATAGCATCATCAACGTGCACTGCCCACACGAAGGGAGACCCGACGACGAGAAAGAAGCGTTCTACGCATAGCTGGAGCAGACATACGATGGATGCCCACTGCGGGACGTCAAAATCGTCATCGGTGACATGAACGCGCAGGTAGGAAGGGAGGAGATGTAGGGGAGAACGGTCCAAAATGCACCCCTGGGGCAAAATGGCCTCACTCATTAAATCACTCATATAGTCTGTTGTAGTACATTTATGAACGAATATTACCATTACACTTCATAATTAGTTATCCATCATTGAGCTCCATCGGAAAAATTTAGCAAAATCCCTTCATATTCACTTAAATTTAACGATTTGTTATTCTTCCGCCACATCCGTAAGATTGCAGTTCAATCCATTAAGAAAAAACAAACAACCATGCGTTCACCATCATTTTGCATGCAATTGAGTCATTTTAGACCACCATTCGGGCGTTTTGCCCCAGTCCTATCTTTAAAACATTTTTTGAATGCGTTAGAAAGTCATGAAAACCTTATTGTTTTGAATATGAGATCATTGTGAAATGTAGCTGGGTTTGTAAATTTGGCACCTATACGTTGAATTGGTTGGGTATTTTTGTTTACATGGGCGAAAACATCGAAAAAGCTTAAGGGGTGCATTTTGGACCGTTCTCCCCTATAGACCGGTCATCGGACCGGATAGTCTGCACCAGTCTTCCCAACGAACATCAAACCCGCTCGGTACAAGAGTACGCGTACTCCTTTTAAACTCTCTTCTTCCGTTCGAACCGCAACGCACTATAATGTACTCAAACCCGAACTTGCGTTCGAGTTCATTTTCAAACCCAAGTTCAAACTTCGGTACGGTAAGGGTACAGTACAACTGACGTGTTGTGTTTCACACTTATGTTCGTTTATTCCGAACGGTATACACGGGAGGTGTAACATTCGTCATCGCAAATACGAACAGATTAGGTGCAACTTTTTGACTGCCAACACATGTTTTCGATGGAGTTGGTGATGCCGTCAATCAAATAGCAAGTAAATATTATTGAGATTTATGCAAGGATTTATATTATATTTTCGTCTTGTTTTTAATGTTTTTCAATATCTACTTTATATTGCACACATTATTACACCAATTTTGTAATTTAATTTTGCAAATTGAAAACGTAAAACATGGTTAGGCATAAGGTTTTGTTTATTGTTAATAATATATGTAAGTGTAGAAAAATCTACAAAAAAACAAATGGTTCTTGTAGGATCTGATAAATTGTGAATGCTAGAAATTTATGGAATCTAGCCGTGGAAAAGTTACTGGATTCCAATCATTGTATGTTTATATTTATTTAAAACTTATTAAAAATGAAGATTATTTCAATTACCGCCATCGACATTACTGACAGCCAAGAGGTCGATAACAAAATCGTTCGAAAAGGACTTTCATAATTAATTAATTTTCTTGCACTAAACACATTCTAAGCTGTTGAAACAGTGACCTATTCTCAACCCTATTCTCACCCCTCGATAACTGTATCAAAATGATCGTAAAATTTGAGTTTTATCCAAAAATAATGAGTTTGTAGGCTTCAACATAAATAATTTATTAATGTAATATTACATTTATAGATGGTTAAATTAAAAAAAAAAGCGCGTTGCAGGATTTACTTCAAAGTCGGTCTCTGGAAACTTGACATGTTTTCTTTTACTCCAATTAATTCATATAAATAGTATAGAACATAATTACACAATACATTTATATATAGAAAAATTCAGATATGTGAATGATCCAAGTTTTGAATTGAAGTCTACCTTATATCTTTGCTTTAAAAATGATATGATGCGTAAAACTCATTGAAGTTAAAACCAAGAACATTGTTCTTGACCGCATATGTGCAAATTTTAAATTATTTTTCGATTTCAACATAGTTATGTAAATCGACTATTAATTTGAGATCTATTTCAGAATTTCACAGTGAAAAACTGTTAGATTATGTCAATATTTGTTGGAAAAAGTTAAAATAGACTGACTTATTGTTAGGTAATATGACTGACTGCAAGGTAATATTGAATATAGAAAGATTTTTCTATGAAAATTTAACATGTATTGAAATTTGATCTTCCTTTTTTAATGTCTACCTACTTTTGTTGATCTTGATATATTTAATCGTTTATTTTAACCACTGATAATTGTAATAATCCATAAATATTATAACAAATTGTACATTTAAAGAAAGTTCTTGTATAAAGAATCTTTGCAGCTTTTGATTGTACTTCAACAACATTGATACAAATTATCAAATACTAGTCGACCCGGCAGACGTTGTCCTGCATAGTAGGCGATAAAGCGCGTTGTGAACTGCCCATGCGAAGATTCCAAACAAATCATAATTTTAATTTTTCACTATTTACTAAACTTTTCATGTAATTTTCGCATGAGGTAATATCATATAAACCCGTCGGAAACGATAACCAACATACTTGCTGAAGGAATGAACTCCATCCAGCCGTTTTCGAGTTATGCGGATACAAACACAGTCCATTTCTTTTTTATTAGGGGTAATGACGGCTTTGGCAGGTTTTGTTCTATTATTGGCAGGGGGGTTTTTTATGACTGATTATGCTCAAATTTGACCCAAACATGCTTTGCATATCAAAGAATATTGTGGCCAAATTTCATAAAATTCGTCGACAAAAACCCCCCTGCCAATAATAGAACAAAACCTGCCAAAGCCGTCTGTTCCCCTATATAGAAGATAATTTTAATGAGGCAAAGATATCAGCAGATAATAAAATAAAACCAAAGATACGCGAAAGACCTATGTTGAGATTAACACCCAAAAGGCCAAGCTCTTTGAGAAAGCGATTTTTGATTTTGAAAAAATCATAACTTTTTTATTTTTCGTCCAATCTTGATGAAATTTTGACACAAGGTCCAATTTTTATTCTAGTTTTGGCTGCGCATTGAGTTTTTCGGAAATTCTGGATGGTTCCGGAATTATTCCAGATTCCATTGGGGTACCAGCAAACTGGTGTTTGGGGTATTTCGCCAGTTATTCAATTTTTCTCCATGAAACCCATATCAAACAGTATAAAACAATATTGCCACACTAATAACGAGTCTCATAGCGATTTTTCTGAAAGTTAGTCTTCCATACGGACATTCCCAGGAAGCTTCCAAATGTCCCCAGGGAACCTGCAAAGGGGACAATTTCGATTTTGCTCCGAAACATGTCGTGCGACGGCTCTTTCTTCATAATTTCTAATGAATATACTCGCTATTGTTATAAAAGTGGTCTATGGTCAGTTTGGCCACTCTTGTGACGCCCGGAATGCCCCCAAGGAACCTGTAAAGGGGACAATTTCGTTTTTTCTCCGAAACATGTCACGCGACGGCTCTTTCTTCACGATTTTCCCTGAATAGGCTCGCTGTTCTTATGAAAGTGGTCATTGGTTAGTTTGGCCATTCTTGTGACATCCGAAATGCCCCCAAGGAACCTGTAAAGGGGACAATTTCGATTTTGCTCCGAAACATGTCGTGCGACGGCTCTTTCTTCATAATTTCTAATGAATATACTCGCTATTGTTATAAAAGTGGTCTATGGTCAGTTTGGCCACTCTTGTGACACCCGGAATGCCCGCAGGGAACCTGTAAAGGGGACAATTTCGATTTTGCCCCAAAACATGTCGTGCGACGGCTCTTTCTTCACAATTTTTCAGGATTGGACGATAATTGATATCACCCCTTGCAGCAGCTTCCGTATTTGTGTATAGCACTAACCTGTCCATCATCTCCTCGTCGAAAAACTCCATAAATGCTTTTTTAGTTGAACTTATTTTAATTTAACTTAGATTGAAACTTTTGTCATTTTCAAGTTTTGCATTGTTTTTACGAACTTTGAAAAGTCGTTTTGTTGACCACTTAAAATCTCCTTATTTGTTAAAAATGTCGTTTCATCCTCTTCGTATGCAAACGGATGCTCTTCAAAAGCTCTTCGTCGCTGTTCAGATCACAGACGAATTCGACGACATCAGAATTCACGTTGACTAGATCCGACTCCGATGAGCTCTCCATTTTCACAACAGGTCAATCGCAATATCACTTGACAACTGGATTTGAAAATTTTATCGATGCGAAGAAAAGTAAGATTTAAAATTCAGATAAAAACAAGCTCTTTTTGCATCTATATACTGTCGCAACCGGCTTCTATTTGCAAAAGGCTTGTTTGCCATTACAAGGCTTGGTTGCCATCAGAGCCAAATAAGTTCATCGCACTCAAGAAAAACATTGCCTCATTACATAAAGATATTGCAAAAGGCTGTAAATGATGCATCGCCGAATACCTTGTGTTTCATCGATGTCCGCATAATATAATACAATGGGATTATAGAATTCCAAGAATTTTGACGATGCCAGTCATTGATTTTGATGCGGCACCAGTCAAAAGAGGAACAAATAAAAACAGTCTTCGCTATTATTCACGCTTGACATCGTGAACATATATGAAAGAAAGTAGAACTACGGTATTCGTTAGAATGTTTAGAGTAAAATCAAAGCCAAAAGCTGATTGTTTCATAGTTACAAGCAATGGGAGTTTTGAATAAGTAATGAAGCATTCTGTCATTTCTACCTGATATTCCGTATATTGTCTCTTACGATATCCTACTTGCCCTTCGCTACTTGCAGTAGCCTCGGAGTAATCTAAATGTGCACACATAGAAATAGTTTAAAGAACTAGTGATACTGTCTTGAAGTCGGAGGAAAAGTAAACTTTCAACCAGGACATACTGGGGAATCTGAGGAGCAGAATTATGATGTTTCAGATATTCAAGAAAAAACAGAACTGTGTGAAAGTTTATGGAAAATAATGATGGCATATATTTTTTTTCCCTTAACACGGTAATCACTTTGACGTAGTGTGTTACGGTTTACGATATATCGTATTTAGTCCTCGCTACCAACAGCAGTCTCAGAAATAAAACATAATTATCGCGCATTTGTGCGCCCTCATACAGCATGAAAAGATAAATCTTAAGAGCGGGAAATGTTTGACAACTAAGTAACTGCAAAATATTTTAGCACATTTTTTTTTCTTCCTAAGCAATGGAGGGGGAATCTGCTCAACAGACATCCTGGGTTGACCAGGAAGTGCGGGGTTAGGGGCCACCTCCAACGAGGCAGGATTGCATCCCCGACCCGCTGAACTGTTTCCATTGCCGCCAAGCCCATCGTCCTTTCGGTACAACCAGAAAGTAATGCTTCAAAGGGGGGCCAGTGCATATCGCACCCTCGAGGTTTGCTGCGTGTCCTTGCAGCATCGAACATCGTGACTCGCTTTTTTAGAAGAACACCATGGTATCGTGCCAGCGCATTGCCGGCTTTCCAGGTGGCCTTACCACGCCCTATGTCCTCGGAAGGTGGGCAGGGTCGACTTCGCGCCTGCTTCCCTCTGCACGACTGGTATCAAGAATGATGATGCCGCGTGCACCCCAAATTGACCTTTCTGCGATAGGGCCTATTCGCCAGCACACAGAGGGACTTGCCGACGCGAGGCCTACGCCTGCCCCAGCCTTGACGAGGACCCCTTTCCGTCCTCGGGCTCGGAACCCGCCCGGTTGACCGACGCTGCGAAAGCGACGATACCATGTTGTTCTTCGCGCGGCCACTTGTTCGATAAAAGGATCGAGTTCGACCACAGGGCACCGGTATGACCCATGAAGCCGACTCCGAACCCTTGGACCACCTCTTATTTGCGCTTGAACTAGCCATTCCTCGAGTTCACGCGCCACCTTCTGTGTAGCTCCGAGACGATTTGGACGATAGCCGATAAAACGGCGTTCCAGCCAACTTCATCTTTACACATCCTCCGGACTAGGTTGTCCGGGGTAGTGTCCAGACCACATGCGGCAAGCATGTGGTCACGCATTGCGCGAAAACACGGGCACACGAACAACACGTGTTCCGCCGTTTCCTCTAAACCTACGCACACCGGACACTCGGGCGAGGCCGAGTGTCCGAACCGGTGTAGGTACTGTCTGAAGCAACCATGGCCTGTAAGGACCTGGGTCAGGTGGAAAGTGATTTCCCCATGGCGCCTCTTGACCCACGTACCTATCTCCGGTATCAACCTATGTGTCCATCTACCCTTAGTGGAACTGTCCCACGCACGCTGCCATTTAACCATTGAGGCCAACCTGACAGTCCTACGGATGCCACTCGTGCCGCGCATTTCGAAGCACTCTATGTATTCACCGATAACGATGTCAATAGGCATCATACCGGTGATGACGCAAAGTGCATCGTGCGACACGGTACGGTACGCGCTCGCAACTCTTAGGCACATGAGCCTATACGTACTTTCTAACTTCGTTCTGTAGCAGTTAATACGCAGGGCCGTGCCCCAAGCTGGCCCCCCATACCTCAGTATGGACAGAGCAACGCTAGCCAGAAGCTTGCGCTTGCTGGCATAAACCGCAGAGCTATTGGACATTATCCGGGACAATGCCGCAATAGCTGTGGAAGCACGCTTGCAGGCGTAATTGACGTGGCTACCAAAGGTGAGCTTATCGTCGATCATTACCCCCAAGAGTTTGATGGAGCGTTCAGAGGTGACCGTGCAGTTGCCTGCCCTTATCACCGCTTGTTGCTCCGACTTTCGGTTGTTAACAACAACCACCTCAGTCTTGTGGTGAGCCAGTTCTAACTTCCTGGAACTCATCCACTCCTCCACAATTGCGATCGAGTGGGCTGCAGTCAACTCCACCTCCACCAGCGAAGCCGACGATTGCCACGGACTTGACACGAGAAATTGTTTTTTCGCCATAGCACCTTTCGGCCGATTCTGTAATTTCGATCTTATGTTTTTTTATACTCGAGGCTTAGTGAACAATAACTTGTCGTAAAAAATTAGGGTGAAGTTCTGAGAAAAACCCTATTGGGATCCTGATCAGCATCGGCTCGAGATTCTAAGAAGCATCCACTCAGGATTATGAGCAGAATTCGTTAGACTAAATCCGTCTGGAATTCTAAACAGACTCTATTTGAGATTCCGAAACGAATCTGTTCGGGATTCAAAATTTCAAACAGAATCCGTTTGGATTGGAGTTCTAAAGAGAATCCGTTCGTAATTCTGAACATAATTTCGGTTGAGATTTGGAGACGAACTCTTTCGGAATTTGTGCAGAATTCTGAACAGAACCCTTAACGGACGTTAAGGATTCAGAAAAGAATCTGTTTGAGATTCGGAACATAATTTGTTTGGAATTCGGATCCCAATCCGTTTGAGATTCTGAATAGAATTCGTTGAAGGTTCCTAACAGAATCTGTTTATTTGATAAGAAAATTATTTTGAGCTTTTTAGTGGAATGTTTTCACCTGTCATAAGACGAGTTTATACAATCCCATTGAATTCCACCACTTAATTGTATCTTGACAGATACGTATTTCGACCTCAACAGTAAGGCCGTCTTCAGTGTCTCGTACTTGACTCGACTCGAAGTCGAAGTCAAGTACGAGACACTGGAGACGGCTTTACTGTTGAGGTCGAAATACGTATCTGTCAAGATACAATTAAGTGGTGGAATTCAATGGGATTGTATAAACTCGTCTTATGACAGAGAATCTGTTTGCAATTCTGAAAAAAAAACTAATGGTTTTCTGAACAGAATTTATTTAGGATTCTGAAAAGAATACGTTAGCGATTCTGAACAAAGTGGCCAAACTGACCAATGATCACTTTTATAACAATCGCGAGTCTGTTTATGAAAAATCATGAAGAAAGAGCCGTCGCACGACATGTTTCGGAGCAAAATCGAAATTGTCCCCTTTACAGGTTCCTTGGAGGCATTTCGGATGTCACAAGAATGGCCAAACTAACCAATGACCACTTTCATAAGAACAGCGAGCCTATTCAGGGAAAATCGTGAAGAAAGAGCCGTCGCGTGACATGTTTCGGAGAAAAAACGAAATTGTCCCCTTTACAGGTTCCTTGGGGGCATTCCGGGCGTCACAAGAGTGGCCAAACTGACCATAGACCACTTTTATAACAATAGCGAGTATATTCATTAGAAATTATGAAGAAAGAGCCGTCGCACGACATGTTTCGGAGCAAAATCGAAATTGTCCCCTTTGCAGGTTCCCTGGGGACATTTGGAAGCTTCCTGGGAATGTCCGTATGGAAGACTAACTTTCAGAAAAATCGCTATGAGACTCGTTATTAGTGTGGCAATATTGTTTTATACTGTTTGATATGGGTTCCATGGAGAAAAATTGAATAACTGGCGAAATACCCCAAACACCAGTTTGCTGGTACCCCAATGGAATCTGGAATAATTCCGGAACCATCCAGAATTTCCGAAAAACTCAATGCGCAGCCAAAACTAGAATAAAAATTGGACCTTGTGTCAAAATTTCATCAAGATTGGACCAAAAATAAAAAAGTTATGATTTTTTCAAAATCAAAAATTGCCTTCTCAAAGAGCTTGGCCTTTTGGGTGTTAAATCGATACAAACCGTCTTTGAAAATCGGCCTTTATTAACGGCAGATCAAAGCTGCAATTATGATAAAATTTATTCATATTATTGTATACAAACTATTTTCTATATATCTTTCGATTAGTTTGTCTTCTTTTTTTTTAGCTTGTCTTTTAGTTTGTCTTCTTTTCCTTGGCTACCCTTCCTTCCTACGATTATGAGCTACTGTCTATTCTATTTCCTGCAGAAATTTCTACTCAGCCTTCAATTATATGCTGTGAGTCGCCGAATAACGTTTGGTCACCCCTGTACCACAGCACTAGTATTCGAATGAAAGAAACAAATTTTAACTCTCGTTTCTTTTCGCTTCTATATCTTACTTACGTTGAATGTTTTATCACCCGACCAGATTTGGCACAATAATCGAAACAAAAACAACCTATTGTATAAATATTAATCTTCACCTCGTAACTAAAGCACTATTTTTCTTTTCCAAACTTGCAAACCTGTATTGAATCCAATTTTTGTTTACTTATGTTCTCCCGGATGACACTATTTCCCTTTCCTCTTTTCCTACTTCTTCGAGTATCAATCTACTGCTTGTTTACGTTCGCTCCACAATAGATGCGACATGACGCGGACCAGTGTTGTCCCAACAACCTAATAAGAAACCTAATAGGAAACTTATGACAATTCCACATCACACAAGTATTGTTACCACGCGGTGCCTACCCGCTTCAGGCAAAGTGTAAATTTTTCTACACCGGTGGCAAAATAAAGCAAGAATGGAACTGCACCGTTTTAAAAACGAACGATTCCAGTGCAAGTTTACCTACACCGGTGCGAATAAACTGAAACGACATTATTCTTTTTTATTCTCTGCTGACAAAAAATTTAAAAAAAAAATTAAAAATTTCTTTCGACATATAAAAAAAACGCTGGATGAGAACACTAGCATTCAACTCTTATCTTTACAGCCTCTCCCATTCTCTTTTCGCTTCTTTTCGTCGAAGTTTACAGTGACGTACTTCGTCTTTTGTTCGGATATAGCTCGTCTGTGTTTGGTGTACCACAGTTCGAACCGAAGTTTTGTACTTCAGTTTATACATGTACCGCTCGGTACACGGTATACACCTGAACCTGAGTACAGTAGCGATGCGGGTTTGGAACTGAACGCAACTGAAGAAAATCATACTCAAGTTGAACTCAGTTCAGGTTCGTGGGAAGACTGCATCTACCAGAGCTGCGGTAACACACACGAGCTGGGAACAGCTTTCATAGTGATGGGCGATATGCAAAGGCGCGTGATCAATGAAAGAATGTGTAGGTTGACGATCAAAGGCCGGTTCTTCAACTTCAGCATAATCAACGTCCATAGCTCACACTCCGGAAGCACTGATGATGATAAGGACGCATTCTACGCGCAGCTGGAACGTGAGTACGACAGCTGCCCAAGCCACGATGTCAAAATCATCATTGGAGATTTGAACACTCAGGTTGGCCAAGAGGAGGAGTTTAGACCGACTATTGGAAACTTCAGCGCTCACCGGCTGACGAACGAAAACGGCCTACGACTAATTGATTTCGCTGCCTCCAAGAATATGGCCATTCGCAGCACCTACTTCCAACACAGCCTCCCGTATCGGTACACCTGGAGATCACCACTGCAGACAGAATCACAAATCGACCACGTTCTGATTGATGGACGGCACTTCTCCGACATTATCGACGTCAGGACATATCGTGGCGCTAACATCGACTCACACCACTACCTGGTGATGGTTTAACTGCGCCCAAAACTATCCATCATCAACAATGTTCGGTACCGACGACCGCCGCGGTACGATCTAGAGCGACTGAAGTAACCTGACGTCGCCACTGCATACGCGCAGTATCTCGAGGCAGCGTTGCCAGAAGAGGGTGAGCTCGATGGGGCCCCTCTTGAGGACTGCTGGAATACAGTCAAAGCAGCCATTAACGACGCAGCGGAGAACAACGTCGGGTATATGGGACGAAGTCGACGGAACGATTGGTTCGACGAAGAGTGCAGACAGATTCTGGAGGAGAAGGACGCAGCGCAGGCGGTGGCGCTGCAGCAAGGTACCCGGCAGAAAGTGGAACGTTATAAAAGAAAGCGTAGACAGCAGACCCGCCTTTTTCAGGAGAAGAAACGCCGCCTGGAAGAAGCGGAGTGCAAGGAGATGGAGCAGCTGAGCTGTTCCCAAGAAACACGCTAGTTCTATAAGATGCTCAACGCATCGCGCAAAGGCTTCGTGCCTTTGGGTTATATGCCCCGATTATAAGAAAGGCGACAAGCTGGAGTGTGAGAACTTTCGAGCGATCACCATCCTTAATGCCGCCTACAAAGTGATATCCCAGACCATCTTCCGTCGTCTGTCACCATTAGTGTATGAGTTCGTGGGAAGTTATCAAGCCGACTTCGTTGGCGGCCGCTTGACAACGGACCAGATCTTTACTGTAAATCCTTCAAAAATGCCGTGAATACCAGGTCCCAACTCACCATCTGTTTGTTGATTTCAAGGCGGCATACGACAGTATAGACCGCATGGAACTATGGAAAATTAGAGAACAGGGAAGCTGACCAGACTGATCAAAGCAACGGTGGATGGTGTGCAAAACTGTGTGACGATTTCGGACGAACACTCCAGTTCTAATCGCGCCGGGGACTAAGACAAGGTGATGGACTTTCGTGCCTATTGTTCAACATTGCGCTAGGATGTGTCATGCGGAGATCCGGGTGTAACAGCCGAGGTACGATTTTTAACAGATCCAGTTAATTTATTTGTATCACGGATGAAACGGACATTGTCGGCCGAACATTCGCAAAGGTGGCAGAACTGTACACCCGCCTGAAACGTGAAGCAACAAAAGTTGAACTGGTGGTGAATGCGTCAAAGACAAAGTTCATGCTTGTGGGTGTGTGGCGGTGAAGAATGAACCACGAGCTCGCCCAACTCTACGGCGAACCCTGTATCCAGAAGGTAGCTGAAGCCGGAAGGGTACTATGAGCAGGACATGTTGCAAGAATGCCGGACAGAAACCCTGAAAAGATGGAGTTCGCTTCCGATCCGGCAGGTATGAGACGGCGTGGAGCGCAGCGTGCGAGATGGGTATACCAGGTGCAAAACGACTAGGCGAGGGTGGGGCTCATCCGAGGATGGAGAGATGCGGCTCGAACCGTGTATTGTGGTGTCAAATGGGTGATTCAGTGTTATCTGTTTAGATGTAAACTAAATAAACGAAATGAAAATCAAGGAAAAGTCAAGAAGACCTTCACACTGTTGCGTTAAAAAGTTATAACAATTTGAAAGTGCGATTCGGATCATATTGACCCAAACACGTTATGAAGGTTAAGGTAGTCCGAGCAAACGTGACCTTTGACCATGTGACACGGGGATTATTTTTCGCAAAAATCAATATCAATTTGTACATTTGAAACATATGCTGTGTATATGCGTAGCCAAGATTTTTAACAATATTTTCCTTCTTGAATGAAAGGTGAATGCTATGCAGCAATTGTGAATCATTCGTATATCGCAACTACTGATCTTTTCCAAGCAGCTCATATATTGAGTGTTGTGAAACAGACAGCAGCGTAAATAATAATAGTTGATTGAGTTCGTTTTAGAGTGTAAACCGAATGTAAAATTGTCCTACCTTTTATATGCACCATTCTTGAAACTCTGTTACCCGCCTTTTTATCATTCTGAATAAAGCTATCGTTGAGTAAACACGTGTGTTAGAGATCTTTATTTCGTCAGGTTATGGCCTCAGTCACGAGAATTTTTCCATAATCTTTTCGATTGGAAAATCGATGCGCGAAAAGTAGCGGAAAAGTAAAAGTGCTTTCGGTCGCAAGTGGAAACGATTCGGCGGTAGTGTTTGCTGATTACGACGCCATTTTTTTTCGTTCGGCAAAATGGAATATGAACGTACACAGCGAGTGTATTTGTTCGACGGTAAAATTTATTCGACGTGGAGCTTTCGCATACCTGGAAGAGGTGGGGTTGTTGCATTGTATCGAAAAGCGACTGGAAGGAAGTGTTTTATCCGGATGATCCGACTGATTCTGCGGCAGTGAAAGCGGAAAAAGAAGATAAGCGAGAAAAACGGAAGAAAGAAAACGCAAACTGTAAATCGGTATTAATTCACAAAATTGCGGATTCACAACTAGAATATATTCGTGGAAAAACGTCACCAAAGGCTATTTGGGCAGTGCTGAAGCAAACATTCGAGCAAAAAGGTGTTTCGGGAGTGTTTTTCTTGTTGAAGGAGTTGACCGGTGCTAAGTACAGTTATGGTCGTTCTATGGAAGAGCACATTTTGTCGTTTGAGAAAATTGTGCGGGAGTTGGAATTGGCAAACATTAAGTTTGATGAGCCGGTTCTGGTATTTTTCTTGCTTCAATCAATGCCAAAGTCGTACGAACAGTTGATTACCGTGCTGGAAACGCTTTCGGCGCAGCAATGCTCAATGGATTTTGTTAAATCGAGACTGCTCAGTGAAGATGTCAAACGGCAGTTCAGTGGAAATTCAAAAGTTTTGGATTCGGGAACGGCTTTTGTCAGAAGAGGGTCTATATCACCATTCAAGTGTCATTCATGCGGGAAACCGGGTCATAAGCGAGTGGACTGTTCTGAAAACAAATGGCCGGATCGAGAATGTAATGATCGCAAACAAGTGAAGAAGAAGTATAAGCCCGGAGCGCACAGGGCTGAAGTGGAAAACGATGATATCGCTTTTGTCGCGAGCCTAGAACAAGATGCTTTGCATAGTGCTGGTATACCACTGGTATACTGGTATACAATCCGTATACGGATTTTCGTTGGGTGCTCGATAGCGGTGCTTCGGAGCACATGGTAAATGACAAAAGCTGTCTCATAAATATGCGGAGCTTGGGAGTACCGACAGTGATAAATGTTGCTAAATCGGGTGTGTCACTGGTTAGTCGCACAGTCGGCGACGTCAAAATGAGTGCAACGGTGAACGGGAAGCAGCTATGCTGCACAGTGTACAACGTTTTGTTTGTTCCTGGCTTGTATACCAACTTGTTCTCCGTAAAAAAAGTTGCGGAACGCGGAATGGAGGTGGTTTTCGGAAGAGATAGTGCGCGAATCATGAAGAACGGAAAAGTGTTGTGTACTGCGGAACGAAAGGGTCGATTGTACGAGCTAAAAGTGGATGTTATGAAAGTGTCTTTTGCCATGATCGGTGATTCAGAATGTCAACTTTTATTATGGCATCGTAGGTTCGGTCACATTGGTAAGTCTGGCCTAATGAAACTGATCCGAAATGATATGATCGAAGGGATCGAAGGAAATTTGCAAGCTACTGACAATGTGAAAATCTGTGAGCCGTGTATGATGGGTAAGCAGTCGAAACTACCTTACGAAGAGTGTGTTAGAGCTCGTTCGTCTAGTCCCTTGGAGTTAATTCACACGGACGTGTGTGGTCCGTTCAAGCCGGAGTCTTGGGACGCAAAGAAGATTTTTGTGACATTTATAGACGATTACACGCACTTTACGGCAGTGTACGTGCTAAAAGCAAAAAGTGATGTGGTAAGTGCGTTCAAAAAGTATGCCGCGATGGCTACTGCACATTTTGAGCGGAAGATCGCGAGACTTCGTAGTTACAACGGAACCGAGTATATAAACGAAGAAGTGATGACGTATTTAAGTGAATCAGGAACCGTAATGGAACCAAGTGTACCTTATACGCCGTAACAAAACGGTGTTGCGGAGCGTATGAACAGAACGATTCTCGAACGCGCGCGTGCAATGTTGGATGAATCGGGCATTAATCGAATGTTGTGGTCGGAAGCGGTACAGGCGACGGTTCACGTCATTAATCGGAGCCCGACTGGTGCGCTAGCGATTATGAAAACGCCGTATGAAATGTGGTACGGACGGAAGCCAAATGTATCAAGACTACGAGTGTTCGGAAGCAACATGTTTTGTCATATCCCGAAAGAAAAACGTTCCAAATTGGACGTCAAAAGTCGCGTGTGCTATTTGATCGGTTATGGTTTTCACGGTCACCGTACGTGGGACCCGGAACAGCGAAAAGTTATAGTTTGTCGTGATGTTGTGGTAGAAGAGCTTCCAGTGAAGCGAAGCATTCACCCGTAAGTGTACACGAACGATCATTTGGTTTCCGACCGCCTACAGGAACCGGAATCTGGACAAAGGTTTGAAGTCGTGATCGTGGACGAAACGAAGAACCGAAGTGATGAAGACTCTGAGGAAGAACAAGATCAACATGAAGAATACGAAAGTGCGGAGGAAGAAAGTGAACCATTGAGAAGAAGTGATCGACAACGCTGGCCTCCGAAACATCTTTCAGAATATGAAGTGTGCGTAGCATTCGCGTTGAATGCTGAAAACTACGTGAGTTGCCGGACAACATTGAAGAATTGCGTAAGCGAGAGGATTGAGGAGAATGGAAAATGGCGATCAAGGACGAGATGCAGTCGTTGGAAAAGAACCACACGTGGGACCTTGTGGACCTTCCTGCTGGGAAGCGTGTCACTCCAAGTAAGTGGGTATTTAAAATCAAATACAAGGCCGATGGAAGTATTGATAGATACAAGGCATGTTTAGTGGCGAAAGGCTGCTCCCAACGCCATGGGTTTGATTACCAAGAAACGTACGCACCAGTTGTTCGCATTAGTACTGTGCGTACTTTATTAGCGGTGGCTGTTCAAAAGAACCTTCACGTACATCAAATGGATGTGCGCACCGCCGGTAACCTCTCTGAAACCGTTTTCATGCGCCTTCCTCCAGGATTTGAGAGGGGGAGAAAAGTATGTACACACTTAAAATAAATCGCAGATTTCTGTGAAATTTCACCGAAATCTCAACAGCAGAACTGTTCAGTAATAATTTTACCGATTTTTGGTGGTTTCGACAGTTGAACAAAGGAAAATACCGCAGAAAATCGGTGAAATAATTACCGAACAAATCTGCTGTTGAGATTTCGGTGAATTGAAGCGAAATTCACCGAAATCTGTGAAATGATTTAAGTGTGTAAACAAATCCCTGTACGGGTTAAAACAGGCACCTCAGGCACAGGTACAGTTTGGTCTACAGACGCAATGAGAACCCGGAGACTCTAGTTGGATACGCTGATGCCGATTGGGGAAGCGACATCAATGACCGCAGATCAACATCCGGAAGTTTGTTCCAAGTGTTTGGGAATTCAATACTGTGGACTACAAGGAAGCAGACGACCGTCGCTTTGTCATCTACAGAGGCGGAGTACGTGTCGCAAAGCAAAGCCGCCTGTGATGCAATATGGACAAGAAATATATTAAAGGATCTAGGAATCGATTGCCGCAATCCAACAAAGCTATATGAAGACAACCAGTCTTGTATCCACATCGCCAACGAACCATGTGACCATAAAAGATTGAAGCATTTGTATATACGATACCACTTTATCCGTGAGTGTATTCAATCTGGAGAAATACGAGTGCAGTACATACCGACACCAAGAGCCTTCCAGCTAGCTGTTTCAAGAAACATTGCATCACGCTTGGTCTGAGAGGGGGTGTTGTGAAACAGACAGCAGCGTAAATAATAATAGTTGATTGAGTTCGTTTTAAAGTGTAAGCCGAATGTCAAATTGTCATACCTTTCATATGCGCCATTCTTGAAACTCTGTTACCCGCCATTTTATAATTCCGAATAAAGCTATCGTTGAGTAAACACGTGTGTTAGAGATCTTTATTTCGTCATTGAGCATACACAAAAATGCAACAATGTCATTCAAAAATCTTTTATTATAATGCTTTTATTATGTGAAACTTATTGGTCTTCCTCTTCCTCTTCTCTGAAATGCGTAACGCAATTTTTGAATAAACCCAATACTGAATAGCAATTCATTAGTTGAATAATATCATCCTAAATGAAAATTTAAATCCTAAGCACCAAGCACTTTCTCAAGTCGTTGACCTTTGTCAAGTGAGACTATCTCAATTATTCCATTCATCAGTTACAAATTCAATGAGTCGTAAATTACATTGACCTTCCTACTTCAGCAAGATTTTCGTTTTCAAGCCAAAAAATGATGTTTTTTTAGACGAACCGAATTCACCTTTTTTTGTTCAACAAACAAAAAATGAAAATAAAAACAGTAAAAACACAGTTGCCTTGGGGGACATTCCGCTTTCACAAGCAGCGGCACTATGCTTTTTGCGTATTTTCCTGTATGAATAGAAAATCTAATTCCGGGTTTCTCATTCTGAAGCAGAAAAAAACCCCTCCGGCAAACCTAATACGTTTGGGGTTTTACGTTGGAAGAAATCCCTCATCACGGCTTCGGAGTCGAACAAAATGAAAGTAAGCATCCATCATCTACCGGGTACACGTGCCCGGAAGCCGTTTTCAATCAGATTTTATGGACACGCCAAACGGTTTTCAACTTCATGCGCAAGGTAAATTGAATAATCATTTCCATTGACATTGTAGTGCTTCCGGACCGATTCGGCTGCCCAGATCCATGAAAAAGGGATATTTTCCAACTCACGTTTCACTTGAAATCACTACCGGTGTCGATTCCTTCGGATGAGATCCTCTATAGACCCTTCCGTTGAAACACTTTCTTCTAATTTATAGAAGGTAAAATTATAGCAACATAAATTTCAATCTCTTCAAAATAAGCCAACTCTATTTGCCGGTGCAAAAAAAAAGTGACCGAAATTGGATTTCCCAACTTCCGGAGACACATCTCTTCGATGTTGCTGGTGGAAGATTCAAATCCAACCTCGCCAATAGAGATGCTGTTCCGGGGGCACATCTGTTCGCTTCGTTAGCCGCGGTGTCGGGCCAACTCAAGCGGCAACGAATTAACTGGGTGATAATTTCATCAATGCACGGTAGGTACGGGATAAGCGCAATCATCCGGCCCTCTGGGCTATATGGTTACTGAATTAGACGATTACCGGAGTTCCGCGCAATTTCCTCATAGCTGTGATGATGGGTGCCATTGCGATGGGAAATGATGTTGGGCAATAGAATCTATAGCTAATAGCCAGCAAGCGCTCCATCTACTGGGAAATGAAGACTCGTTTTTGGAATAGAAGCCAGTACGATTGAATACAGAATTTAATGAGAATTTACCGTTTTTAAAGAGAGCAAAATAAACACATGCGACAAAGGAAGGCACATTTTTGATAGATAGGAATGTTAGTTAGATCCTTTAAAGGCCGAGACGATAGTCACCTCGTTCGAAGTGTTCATTCCGGTTTCGAACAACTTTCCGTGGAACTTCGGAGAAATGTCTTTTGAAAATCCAGAAAAATTTTCCCTGGTAATTAGGAAGAATTTACTATGGATATTCTGAAGAATTAGAAATTTGGTTATCCAACTATCGACTTTTATCTCCAATAGGTCAGATCATAGCACTGCTTTGTATACCTGTGTATCAAACTATAATCTTCGTACTCTTTGCACCTCGAAATTTGTAATGAAAAATCAATAGCACGTGAATGTACATATTTATTTAATTTAAAATCTTTTATTATATTTTCCCACGCACAATTGTGACAACATGACACGCACTGCCATCCCTCCTGATGAGTATCACATCCTATCACTCAATACTAGAAACATTCTTCGGTGTCAAGGATCGTAAAACTTTTCTAACTTTCTTTTCTCTTACACATTTGGGAATACAACTTCGAGTCGTGTACTTTTTCACATTTGATTCCCTATTCTTCTATTCCACCTCATGCTCTTCCCTCGTCAAATGGCAGAGGTTAAATATAAGATTGCTTTCAATTTTTTTTCCTATCTGTATCTCTGAAGACAAGAAAGTGACATGTTCTAAGCATGTCAAATGCATGCCATGTGACAGCGACAGAATTCGAATGAACTGTCGGGACAGAAGAGATTACACGTGGGACCCACACCTATCGGGACATTAATAAGATACGGGTCGTGCTGTTTGTGGCATACGGGGACAATTTGTGTTATTTTTCGGGAAAGTGAGCTTTGAATCACGAAATTAATGATTCTATTGATGAGTTACAGAATACATGGGTGCCGCAGAAGTAAACAGTGAGAAGGCGTGAGGTTATTACGTGTCACACGAGGAAGGGTCTTCAAATGACAAATAAAAAAAATCACAGGCTATCAATGTGTCATTCATCATGATTCATTACTTTCGTGGCTACATTCCCACTGGAACATGACCGGGCTAAAAGCCTTCAATCAACACCAATGCCGGGGAGCCTCTTTCCAGAGCATTACGCAAATGAATCAGTATGCTGATGTCTTCTGTGATTGGTTTCAAATTAAATGCAAAGAATGTCATTGGAGTATTCGGATCACGGCGAATTCCTACTCGTATTTTCAACTAATTCGGAAAAAAAATCAAGCTGGCTCAAGTCGATTTAGTGGGCTATTTTTAATATTGATAAAAATCTAACAAAGGATATGAACGCCAAAAACATCGCAACAACATCTAAATGGAAGCTCTTGGTGTGCTCTACAAGTATTGTGAACATTCAAGCTTTTAAGTGCATAAACATACTGTTTCCCAATAAAAATCGTTGTTCTACAAAATTCTTGAACTTATTACAAATCATTGTTAAGGTCACTCCTGACGGAATCCAATTTTCAAAGTACTCGCGTTTTCAAGGGCACACCATTTGATACGGAAGCAACGCACAACTGTCATTTTTATTTTTTCAGCTTTGCTGCATCGCAGCATGCGTGAAGGTCACTCAAGGTCACGGTCAAGGTTAAATTATTATTCCTCTTTTTTCCTGGACATTAGAGTGTTATAATTGTCAATGTGCGATTTACCGTTGAATTCTTAAAAATCAGAATCTGAACATTTGTAATAACTTTACACGTTAGGATTTCTTCAAACAAGTTATTCGAACAAAGAAGCATTATTTCCGTTATTTTCTCCCGGACCCGTCATGGGAGACTCGGTGGCCGATTCGGTCGCTGGAAAATGCCTAAGCGCACTGCTCTTGGAGGCGCGGGTAACCCCTCCAAGCAGCTTTTGCAGAGCAACGTGTTCTCTCCGTTGCCACTTGATGACGCCGGCAATCCGCCAAAAAAGAGGAAGAAGAAGCAACCGCAGCAGCTGCAGGTGCAACCTGAGCAGAAGGAGCAGTGCCCGCCTGTGTTTGTAAAGGGCGATCCGCCGGATTTGCGCCCGAAAATTTGCCAGTTAATCGCTAAAGAGCTGAAATGTACATTTCGGCTATGCAGCGAGGGCGTGAAAGTGATGCCGACAAACAAAGACCATCATCAGTCAGTCGAGGAGTTCATCGAGGTCCAAAAGTATGAGTATTACACCCATAATTACCCCGGCACGAAGCTGCTTAAGGCTTTGCTGCGAGGACTCCACGACATGAAGGAAGAGTAGTTAAAAGCTGAGCTTGAAAGTTGCGGATTGAAGCCAGTGGCCGTGCACAAGATCGCTCGTCACGACAAGACGAGGAGATGGTGTCAGGCCATTTGGCCGAATGCCGTTTGGCCGAATGCCGTTTGGCCAAACGGGTCGTTTGGACCGAACGCCATTTGGCCGAATAGGTCGTAAAAAAAAATTGACCTCAATTTACGAGTGGTCCTTCTTCCTACTTTCTTCTTCTTCCTTTCTTCTTCCTTCCTCCTTATTCCTTCTTTCTTCTCTTTTTCTTCTTTCTTCTTTCTTCTTTTTTCCATCCTCTATCTTCCTTCTTCGTCCTTCTTCCTTCTTTCTTCTTTTTTCTTCTTTCTTCCTTCTGGCTTCTTCCTTTTTCCTTCTTCCGTCTTTCTTCTTCCTTCTTCCCTCTTCCTTCCTCCTTCGTTTTTCTTCCTTCTTCTTTCTTCCTTCTTCCTTCTTCTTTCTTCCTTCTTCATTCTTCCTTCTTTCTTCTTCCTTCTTCTTTCTTCCTTTTTCCTTCTTCCTTCTTCCTTCTTCTCTCTTCCTTCTTCCTTCTTCATTCTTCCTTTTTCCTTCTTCCTTCTTACTCATTCCTTCTTTTTTTCTTTCTTTTTCCTTATTCTTTAGTCCTTCTTCCTGCTTCCTTTTCCCTTTTCCTTCTTCCTTCTTCCATCTTCCTTCTTTCTTCTTTCTTCATCCTTCTTCCTACGTCCTACTTCCTTCTTCCTTTTTCTTTCACCTGCTTCCTTCTTCTTTCTTCCATCTTTCTTCTACCCTCTTCCTTCTTCCTTCTCCCCTTTTCCATCTTCCTTATTCCTTCTTCTTTCTTCCTTCTTCCTTCTTCCTACTTCCTTCTTTCTTCTCCCTTCTTCCTTCTTCCTTCTCCCTTATTCCTTCTTCCTTCTCCCTTTTTCCTTCTTCCTTCTTCTTTCTTCCTTCTTCCTTCTTCCTTCTTCTTTCTTCCGTTTTTCTTCTTCCTTCTTTCTTCTCCTTCTTCCTTCTTTCTTCTTCCTTCTTCCTTCTTTCTTCTTCCTTCTTCCTTCTTCCTTGTTCCTTCTTCCTACTTCCTTCTTCCTTGTTTATTCTTCCTTCTTCCTTCTTCCTTCTTCCTTCTTACTTCTTCCTTATTCCTTCTTCCTTCTTCCTTCCTTCTTCCTTCTTTCTTCCTTCTTCCTTCTTTCTTCTTCCTTCTTCCTTCTTCTTCCTTCTTCCTTCTTTCTTCTTCCTTCTTCCTTCTTCCTTCTTCCTTCTTCCTTCTTCCTTCTTCCTTCTTCCTTCTTCCTTCTTCCTTCTTCCTTCTTTTTTCATTCTTCTTCCTTCTTTTTTCGTCCTTCTTCCTTCTTTCTTCTTCCTTCTTCCTTCTTCCTTCTACCTACTTCCTTCTTCCTTCTTCCTTCTTCCTTCTTCCTTCTTCCTTCTTCCTTCTTCCTTCTTCCTTCTTCCTTCTTCCTTCTTCCTTCTTCCTTCTTCCTTCTTCCTTCTTACTTCTTCCTTTTTTCTTCTTTCTTATTTCTTCGTCCTTCTTCCGCCTTTCTTCTTCCTTCTGTTTTTCCTCCTTCTTCCTTCTTTCTTCGTCTTTCTTCCGTTTTTCTTCTTCCTTCTTCCTTTTTCTTTCTTCCTTCTTCTTTCTTCCTACTTCCTACTTCATTCTTCCTTTTTCCTTCTCCTGCTTTCTTCTTCTTTCTTCCTTCTACCTTCTTCTTCCATCTCCCTTCTCCCTTTTTCCATCTTCCTTATTCCTTCTTCTTTCTTCCTTCTTCTTTCTTCCTACTTCCTTCTTTCTACTTCCTTCTTCCTTCTTTCTTCTTCCTTCTTCCTTCTTCCTTCTTCCTTCTTCCTTCTTCTTTCTTCCTTCTTCCTTCTTGCTTCCCACTACTCACTTCGTAAGGAAACGTATTTCAACTATTCGGCCAAATGGCATTCAGCCAAATGGCGTTCGGCCAAATGACCCTTTCGGCCAAATGGCATTCGGCAAACGCCATTCGGCCAAACGGCATTCGGCCAAATGATCCTAAACCCGAGGAGATATCGCGACCAGCTTTATCTGGTCCACCTGGAGCACGGCTCCACCACGTGGAAGGACCTGAAGCTGGTCGGCGTTATAAATTACACCGCGACGTCACGCAGTGCACCAACTGCTTCAATATCGGGTACGGCACCAGGAACTGCCGCATGACGCCGCACTGCAACAAATGTGACGAGCTCCATCCGACCGAAGAGTGCGACAAGATGGAGGTTGCTGTATCTAAATGCGCCAACTGTGGCGACAAGCATCGGGTGGCGTTTTTAAAAATCAGGAAGAAGGCCTCCACCAGGTCCCTTCCGAAAAAGAACCGAGTTCCTGCTCTCAACGAGGTGAACTTTCCGGCCATCCCGGCTCCCCGGCGAGCGATACCAATTCTTCCACCTTTGCAGCCACACAAACGGCTGGCGGCTGCTGCAGCATCAGTTCAAGCTCCAACACCATCCACCAGCGATTGGCCCCGCTTCCTCCCCCTGGATTCCGTCGTCAGGATAATGAGCCCCTTCCGGCCGAGGGCGACCCACCGCTCTACACATCGGAGCAGCTAGTTCCGATTTTCACCCAACTGGCAACGCGACTACGCGGTTGCAAAACTCGCTTCGGGTTTTAGGCTGGTGAGGTTCGATCGAACAAGCTCCAGAGGGGAGGAGTGGCATTCGCCTTGCGAAGCAACATCGCCTGCCGCCTGCTGCCAGACTTCAAGCTCAAATTCATCGAAGCCGTTGGAGTGGAAGTCACCACTTCCGTCGGAGTCGTCACTTTCATCGTGGCTTACTGTCCCACACAAGCCAAAGTCGACGATGGCACGTCGGCCGAGCTACGAAGGGATATAGGAGACCTGGCGATCTCGTTGACCCGTGAGCAACATGTACCGACGGCTCGGCAGGTAAGCAACTCCTTAAACATTGATACACTCACCAAAGATTTGATTCGATTGCGTAATGTCACTCGCAGGCAGTTTCAGCGTACTGGACTGCCTGAGCTTAAGGCACGCTAAAATATCAAGGCCAGAATGGTGAACCTCAACAATAACGACTTCTCGAATAAGATCCGCACTCTCCCAGATTATGCTAAGCCGTTCTGGAAAATGACCAAAATACTAAAATCCAAGCCTCGGCCCATTCCACCTTTGATCCCACTAGACAATAATGGCTCTAAGAATCGCTTGATAACTCTTTTAGAGAAGGTTACCGAGATAGGTCGTCACTTCGTCAGCTCGCCCAATCTTGGACAGAACATCGTCAGTCTCCACGAAGCAGCCGTCAACGAGCATGCCAATAACATCTATCTGATTCCCAGCGAATTCTCGGAGGAGTTAGAGATCTCAGATGGCGAATTGGCGGCCTAAATCAAATCATCGAAAAACAAGAAGGTCCCTGGCTTCGACAGCATCCTGAATCTCGAACTCAAACAAATAAGTGCTTCATTCTTCGAGCACATTCGCTGATCTTTAATCAGTGTCTCCGTCTCAGCCACTTTCCATCGGCCTGGATGTCAGCGAAAGTCATCCCCATCCGGAAGCCTGGGGAGGATCCTTCCTCCCCCAAAAGCTATCGTCCCATCAGCCTTCTCTCAGGATTATCCAAGTTATTCGAAAAAGCTATTCATCACCGGTTACTTGAGTCTGCCGAAAATCTCAACATCTTGCTCAAGGAACAGTTTGGTTTCCGACGCGGTCGGTCAACTGTACACCAACTGACTCGAGTTACCAACGTCCTCAGACGGAACAAGTTTGTCTCAAAAACATCCGCCATGGCCTTACTCGATGTCGAGAAGACATTTGACCATGTATGGCATGATGGCCTGGTGTACAAACTTCAACGCTACAATCCTCCCAGCTACCTGGTGAAAATCATCAACAATTACCTGTCGGCAAGGACATTCTGGGTCTCAATCAGCGGAGCGAGTTCTAATGCGCACAACATCGTCGCAGGCGTCCCCCAGGGCAGTATCCTTGGGCCTCTGCTTTTCATTCTGTTCACCTCCGACATGCCAGAACCTCCAGAAGGCGGCATTCTGTCTCTGTTCGCAGATGTCACCTCCATCGTCTACAACGGTAGAGTGATCAGAGCGCTAGTGGCAAAACTCCAGCGAGGCCTGGATACCCTGACAGAGTACCTCACCAGCAGGAAGATCTGTATCAACGAGGCGAAGACCCAGGTCATCATTTTCCCCCACTCTAAATCCCCCAAACATGTTCCACCTGGGGACTGTAAAATCATCCTCAACGGCACGACTGTGGAATGGGCCAATGAGGCCGACTACCTTGGCTTTACCCTCGACAGCAAGCTTATTTTCAGGCAACAGGTTGACAAAACGGTGACAAAGTGTAACGTTTTGTTGAAACTACTGTACCCTTTGATCAACCGCCGGTCGTCATTGTCCCTGAAAAATAAGCTTGCTGTCTACAAGCAAATCATCCTCCCTGTGATCGAATATGACATGCCGGTCTGGGAGAGCTGCGCTAAAACCCACCAAACTTCAATGGGTCCAAAACAAATACCTGAGGATGATCCTCAACACCCCTCCCAGGACAAGAACATCCGAGATCCACCGTCTGGCCGGGATAAAAACCTTACATGAACGCTTTGGTGAGTGTAAAGAAAAGTTTAGGGTTCGTTGCGCCTTCTCGGATCAAGTAGCGATTAGGGCGCTTGTTCCAATCTAGGTTATCAAATTTTTCTCGTAGTGTAAATAGAGTAGCTAGGTTATCAAATTAATAGTCTTAAGTTAATTAGAAACCAACCAATGCCTTAGTAGGCTAACATGTAGGATTTTGCAATGCAAATGTTTCGAACTAGAGTATTATTAAATTGAAGTCATGCAAAGATGAAGGATCTCAAGATCAAACACTTGATATGTAACCAAAAATATGTAAGACCACAAAAATAATGAAATAAAAAAGAATTTTACTACTACTACTACTCAGACAACGGAGCGAACTTCCAAGCAGCGAGCAAGATAATTGTACAGCAGATCGAGTGCGAGAACAAGTTCACGGATTCCAGAACCCACTGGAACTTCACCCCGCCCAGCGTACCTCACATGGGGGGTGTCTGGGAGTGATTGGTTCGCTCCCTGAAGGCAGCACTAACCGTGCTGAACGACGGGGGAACGATAACCGGCGAAGTGTTGCTGACAACGATTGCGGAGGCTGAAGACCTAATCAATTCCCGGCCGTTGACATACGTCGGCCTGGAACCGGGAACAGCAGAAGCGTTGACGCCAAACCATATTGTTCGTGGCGTCGGTACGATCGGTGAAGAACATCCTGTTCCACCTACGAGCGAAGCCGAAGCACTTCGAGACCGATACAAGCGGTCGCAGCGTCTGGCGGACAAACTGTGGGCTCGGTGGTTATCCGAGTATTTGCCGTCAATAAATCAGCGGACCTGGTGATCTGGTGTACAACGCATCGCGGACGTTGCAGTGCGAAAGAGCTGGATCCGCGGCATCGTGTTAGATGTCTACCTGGGGCGAACGGCCGCATTCGACAAGCGATGGTGCAGATGCTTAGGAAGCGTCCACAAATAACGTAACGCTTAGAGGAGAGGAGGGGTTGAGCAAAGAGTGACGATCCATACAAATTTTTAGATGTTTCATACAAAAAGTTTGACATAGGAGGGATGGGAGGTTGAAAATTGCCAATTTTTGCGTTGCGTTATTAATGGATCTTCCTTAAGGGTAAGCTTAGGAGGCCGGTGACGGAGCTAGCGGTGCTGGCGGTTCAGAATGGTATCTTCGGCGTTGCAGAGGCCCCACCAGAGATACGGGGAGGGGGTATGTTGGCACCGCTACCACCCGGCATCGAGAAACCCTGCCCACCCGGCGCACGATGCATCTGCTTCGCAAACAACCAATGTTGTCGAGGCAAAATGGTAGCAGCAGGGTAGCAGCATGGGCGTTAGTGTGTGTGAGTATGTGAGCGGGAGAAAAAAGTTAAACAAAAATAAACCGTGAGTAATACAAAAACAAAAAGAGGAAAATTATATTGATAAAATAGTGAGCAATCGGCAGTGGAGAATTTTGAAGTCGTTTGAAGTATAGAATAATAAAATCGAATCCGCAGTATAATTTATTGCAATCGAAGCATTTCAGAGGGGAGGGTGATTATCAGTGAAAATCCTGAAATTTATTATTTATTTATGGATCCTGTACACCTCCGGTGGTGCGAAGGACCGACTTAAAAGATCTCCATTCTGAGCAATGTCCAGCTATCGCTTTAACCTGTTGCCAGATTAGATTTTGGTCGACTTCTTTTATTTCTTTATTGAGGCTTCGCCGTGTTCTCCACTGATACACACCATGTTTCGCTAGCGTAGCTTTTAGCACAGATTCCACGTTAGAGTTGAAAATTCTTATTTTGGTGCGTTCACTTATCTGCCTGTTTTTCCAGATATTTCTTAAACTCGCAAAGGCAGCCCTTGCTTTCTTGATCCGTGCGCATATGTCGATCTTGGTACCGCCGTCTGATGCCATTCGGCTCCCAAGATATTGGAAGCTTTCAACATTCTCCACTGGTTGCCCGGCTACTGTGAAACTGGAAGGAGTCACCGTGTTTACATCCAACGATTTGGTTTTGTTGACGTTGATGATTAAACCTTCCAAGGAGGAGCGCTCGGCAAGGTCGTTGAGCTTACTCTGCATATCAGAGCGCCGTTAAGCGAGGATCGCAACGTCATCAGCCAATTCGAAGTCATTCAGGTGCTCCATGGTTATAGGCTGCCATAACAGCCCGCGGTTTGGTTCACGGTCAATCGCGCCTACCAGAATCTCGTCGATTACCATTTTAGGGCACCTTCACTAAGATACCTTGCATCCAGTCGACCGGGAAAGTTGCGGTGTCCCAGATATTACAAAATAAACGATGCAGTAGTTGAGCGGATGTCATGGGGTCAGCTTTGAGCATCTCGGATGATATGCGATCGACCCCTGGGTTATACGTCGGATCCTAGGCAGATCATGCCGAGGTGGTGATGGCCTGGCTGGCACTTGAAAAAGTTGTTCGAAGTGCGATGTTTTCTCTCGGTGAGCAGTTGGCCCAGATTGTTCTCGCTGGTGGCGATGAAGGCATTCTTGATGGCGGTCCATTGGTCTTCCACGCTGTCACCTTCCGGAATATTTGCAGCACGCGTCTCCAGTTCTCCAACGTTTTCCAAGGACTGTCAGTAGTGGTACCATTCCGGCTGTGTTGGCGTCACAGCAGAAGCAAAGGACATTTCCTGGTGCCTTCAAAAGTGCAGTGGAGGTGGAAGTGATGGCTCCGGTTCGTCCGAGCTGTGTGAGAAGTTGAAGAAGCTCGCAAAGGAGAAGAAGAAGCAGGAACTGGAATGAGAGATGATTTTGCACCGGAAGCGCCTGGAGGTCCAACAAGAATTGTTTGAGATGCGGCAGCAGCTGGATAAGGAAAAGCGGGATATGGAACTGGAGTTCGAGAAGACACAAATGTAGATGAAAATCGCCGAAGAAGAAGCCCACCAGAGGAAAGTGGACGAAAGCGATCAGGAGTAGGTTGCTTCTGCCGAAATCAGTTCCAAAAATAATAGAGACGCTGCTGTATGGGCGACCTGAACGACTGTTGAACATGCTGCTTGCAAAAGTGCGCAATGCAGCGCCTCCAAAAGTAAATCGACTGGCGAGTTTCATCGGCTTCGGCGCGTGCATCTGGTGAACTCCATGCTTATTCAAGAGCTGATAGAGAAGCTGCCAGCAGGGACGCAGCTGGAATGGGTACGATACCGCAGGAAAAGTAAGGTGGTGCCGCTGCGAACGTTGTTAAATTTCCTGTCACGTACAGTAAAGGATGCAAGTGAAGTGGCCGCCTACGGAGAAGCATCCCGGTCCGAAGAGGAGTATAAATTCGAGCTCCCCCGCGAAGGAGAGAAGACCGTTCAGAGTCTGTTCCAGAGTAGATCGCCGGATCAGAAATTGCGCAAAGTTCCGTAGACTTCACTACAGTGAGTGGTGGGAAGCGGTTCGCAGATGGAAGCTGTGCCAGCTGTGTCTGAACGAGCACGGTGCTGCTAGCTGCAAGCTATATATCCGTTGCAACATCGTTTGGTGCAAGGAGTGCCACAATCCTCTTCCACATTTACCAAGATCAGTCGCCGGTTCGAATTGCAACATCCATGCCATCCAACCAAAGCCATCCGTCATTTTCCGTATGATGCCTGTAACCCTGCACTGCGGAATTTAAGTTAATTTAATTACTCGGTGAACACTTTTGCTTTCCTAGACGAAGGTTCTTGCTATACGCTGGTGGAGAAAACGCTGATCAACCGGCTGAAAATTTGTGGTGTGACGCAGCAGCTGGAGTGTCAAGAATCGAGAAAGATTCACAGTGAGGCATATCTCCGCATGAGGATCAGCGCTTCTTCATCAATAGTGCCCACACGGTGGAGAGTCTAAAGCTTGCACAGCATTCACTAGCTGTGTCGGAAGTTGTGAAGCAGTACAGCCACCTCGAGATCTGCCAATTGCAGATGTTCCCCAAACAACGCCGCAGATTCTAATCGGGCTAAATGACATCCACCTTTACACTCCGATTGAGTCTAGAATAGGCCGGCCGGAAGAACCGATAACAGTCAGGTCGAAACTGGGATGGACTGTCTACGGACCGACTGGTGCGAATACCACGGAAGGCGGAATCGTCGAACATCACACTTGTAGCTCGGTGACCAACCAGGATCTGCACGACCTACTAAAGAACCAGTACCAGGAACCAGAACCAGGGAAGAATCTGGCATTTTCGTGGCCTTGCTTCTCGAGTAAAAAGAAGACAGAAGAGCGAAAGAGATCCTGAAGAAGACGACAAAAAGGATTGGAGATCGGTTCGAAACGGGGCTGCTGTGGAAAAATGACAACTCTGAGTTCCCAGATAGCTACCCCATGGCCGTTAAGAGGCTGATTAGCCTGGAGAATCGTCTCAGGAAAGATCCCGAACTGTACGCCAAGGTGAGGACCATGATCGCCGATTACCTAGTGAAGGGGTACGCACACAAGGCAACGTCGTTCGAGCTAGCAGCATTTGATTGCAGCAAAGTATGGTACGTGCCACTGAATATCGTCTACAATCCGAGAAAGCAGAAGTTCCGTCTGGTGTGGGACGCTAGAGCAGAAGTAAGAGGAGTATCTTTGAACTCGAAGCAGCTGAAGGGGCCGGATATGCTGACTGCCTTACCAGCAGTTATTTGCAAGTTTCATGAACGAGAAGTCGGATTCGGTGCGGACAGAGAAGAGATGTACCACCAGCGACGGATCCGAGAAGAAGACAAGCGAGCGCAGAGATTTCTGTTCCGGAATGATCCGTCATCGAAACCCGAAGTGTACGTGGCGACGTTTGGGCCCACGAGTTCGACATGCTCAGCCCAATACGTGAAGAACTGGAATGCAAGAGAGTTTGCAGGGCAATTCCCGGCGGCGGCGAAAGCCGTCATCGAAAATCACTACGTCGACGACTACTTCGACAGTACAGATACGATCGAAGAAGCAGTGGGGCTGGCGAAGGAGGTGAGATACGTCCATTCCAAAGGCGGTTTCGAGTTGCGAAACTGGGTTTCCAGTTCCGAAGAGTTTCTGGAGGCCGTGGGAGAATGCAAAGAAAATCAGTGCGTGCGCTTCGGTGAGGATAAGGAGTCCGGTTCCGAGCGGGTGTTAGGGATCGTGTGGAGCCCAGCAAACGACGAATTATTGGAACGATTAATTAAGATGCGGTTTTCGCTGAGTGAAAGCTCTTGAGTATTCCTTTTAGCTATGTAGGTTTTCTTTTAACTTGCGCCTAATGAGGAAGCGCCATAATCAGTATTATTCGGTTCCGAACGTGTAATTTTTGATTATACTTTTATGTGTTATCTCTATGTATGAAAATTGCGGTAATTGATTCGAACCTATGATTAGTTTAGTCTATAGATGTACATTAAAATAGTACTTTTCCCTTAAACCGTAAACAAAAAATAAATTTGAATTCAATCTTGCAATTAACAAAGCAAACTCTGCCCACCAGGAACAGTTAGGTTTTGTTTTATTGGCGTTGCCATAGTAATGGGCCATAGCTTGGAGATTAGTTCAATGTCCATCTGACACACACACATTCAAACAATTTAACTATAAATAACCAGGCACTTTCGTGCAGAATTAGAATTTTGTATTTGACTGTCAACGAATATACATCGAGAGGAAGAGCGAACCCGGAGTTTTATTCTGCTACCAGACCACCATCCAGATCCAGTTTCCACTGCGCCGCTGCAAGAGAACCGATTGCTGCTGCTGATCCACTATCATACAATCTACCCGTTCTGCCGCTCATCGGACAATCGTTGGAGGAATCAAACAGTCAAAAACTGTCCCTTCGATACGATCCACATTAGACCCCACTTGGAACTCATCGACACGCACTGCCGATCAGTCTTCTTTGCGTCGGAAATAGCGTCTCCCAACGTTGAAATCATCGTTCTGGGCGACTTCAACCTTGCAGGAGTCGCGTGGGTTCCAACTCACAACGGTTTCCTACGCCCTGATCAGGAGCATTCCTCGTTTCACCCGGGAGCTCTCAGGTTGCTGGATAATTACAGTACTGCAACGTTATCTCAAATTAATTGCATCGTGAATGAGAATAATCGTTTGCTGGATCTGTGCTTCGTCGGCGGTCGTTACACCGCTCCATTTATTTCCACTGCACCTGTTCCTTTGGTCAAGGCTTCCCCTCAACATCCATCTCTTGTAATTGGAGTTGAGAATGATGACGTCCGTGACTATGTTGGTACTTCAAGGGCTGTGTCATATGTTTTTCGCAAGGCGAATTATTGCAGTATTGCCTAAGTGCTGTCTAACTTGGATTGGTAGAGTATCCTCGACCCGGCCGATGCAAATATCGCTGCACAGACTTTTTTTCATGTCTTGGCATATGTCATTGACAGACATGTTCCAAAGAAGATTGCCCATACCGACTCTAAGGTTCCGTGGATGACAAATGACCTCCGTTCGTTGAAAAGGTCAAAAAGGCCGTCCTGAAAAGGTTCACAAGGTTCCGCACTCTTCCCTTGAAGCACCATTATGCTAGGCTGAACAACGAATACAAACGGTTAAGTCGTTTCTATTTTAAACGTTACCAGCGGAGGATACAGCAACGGCTTAAAACCCATCCGAAATCCTTTTGGAACTACGTAAACGAGCAGCGTAAGGAAGTAGGCGCAGCGGGTAATGTGCCCTTAATGAATCAAACGCTAAACGCTGTCGATGTAAGTACAGATGCCATAGCGAGGGCAGCCTCGCGGCTAAAAACGTCGTACAAATCGGGACCTGATGGTGCTCCGTCGGTTTTCCTAAAAACGAACGTTTCCTGCCTTCTGGATCCACTTCATCGAATCTTCCAGCTCTCCCATTCTAATGGTGTATTTCCGTCCTGCTGGAAGACAGCTGAAATGTTTCCTGTGTACAAAAAGGGAAGCAAGCGCGATATAAATAATTATCGAGGAATCACGTCGCTAAGCGCTGTATCGAAGTTGTTTGAGCTGGTCGTCATGGATTCTCTAAATAGTCACTGTAAACATTATATCAATACCGATAACATGGCTTTATGGAAAAACGTTCTACATGTACGAATCTACTGTGTCTTACATCATACGTTACAGACAGTATACTTGCTTGTAATCAAACAGATGTAATTTATACGGATCTAACTGCAGCATTTGATAAGTTGAACCACAGCATTGCGATCGCCAAGCTTGACAGATTGGGAATTGGAGGCAGCCTACTCGCATGGTTTGGTTCGTACCTTACTGAGCGCCAGCTGACAGTTGCTCTAGGAGATTGTCGCTCGGAAAGCTTCTTTGCGATGTCTGGCATACCGCAGGGTAGTCATCTGGGACCGTTGATATTCCTTCTCTACTTCAACGACGTGCATCTAGTTCTAAAAGGACCGCGATTATCATTTGCAGATGATCTTAAAATGTTTTTGCGCATATGCTCAATAGCCGATTGTCACTTACTACAAGACCAGATCGATGCTTTCGCTCATTGGTGCTAAATAGACTTGTAGTTAACCCGAAAAAGTGCTCGATCATAACTTTTTCTCGGAAGAAACAACCGATTACCTTCAACTACTGCCTGTTCGGAACGACTATTGAAAGAGTGCACTGTGTGAAAGATCTCGGTGTTCTATTGGACTCCAAACTGACATACTCGGATCACATTTCATATGTTGTAGATAAAGCATCTAGGTCTCTTGGATTTGTGATCAAAGTGACAAAGACTTTCACAGACATCTACTGTTTGAAAACACTGTATTGCTCTCTCGTGCGATCTACGTTAGAATACTGCTCTGCGGTCTGGAGTCCAAACTATAATAATGGTGTCGAACGCATCGAATCCGTTCAACGTCGATTTATACGGTACGCACTCCGCAACCTTCCCTGGAGAGATCCGCTACGACTTCCTCGCTACGAGAACCGTTGTCAGCTGATCAGCTTAGAACCTCTGTGTATCCGAAGGGATGTATGTAGAGCATTAACCGTCGCCGATATTTTGCAAGGAAGAATAGATTGTAACACTCTTCTGCAGCAAATAAACATCAACGCACAACCCCGACAACTGCGGAGTAACCTAATGCTAATACTTCCTTTTCGTCGCACAAACTATGGGCTGCGTAGTGCTCTCCATGGTTTGCAGCGTGTCTTCAATAGAGTGGCGTCGGTGTTTGATTTCCACTTGACACGAGATGTCCTCCGCCGATTCTTCACATCATTTTTTACCGACCAGAACAATTGACGCACATAGACTATAGTTAATGTATTTGTGATTGTATTGTATTTTAATCCTTGACAATGTTTTTAATGTAGTGATGTGATATTGTATTTATATATATTTTTTGCCTTTCGCGTGTACAAAGTATACGTAAAGGCTATATGTTCTGAATGAACTTTTTATAGGAGGCCCGGAGACCCATAGTGTCATATACCAATCGACTCAGTTCGACGAATTGAGGTGATGTCTGTGTGTGTATGTGTGTGTGTCTGTGCGCACCCACCCAAAAAAAATGTCACTCATTTTTAAGGTACTTATCCTTAACCGATTTACTCGCAACAAGTTGTATTCGACGCAGGATACTCTACCAATGTTTCCTATTGAAAATTGGCCAGATCGGACTATGGGCTCAAGAGTAATGGCCAAAAAACTATTTTTATAATGCACGAGAAAGGCACTATCACCGCTAGGTGGATTAATCAGGGTTTTTAAACCATCATTGGGGCTGTATCAAGTCTGTTGATGTAATAATAAATAAATAAACAAATAAACAACATTGTATCCCAGCGAGCCGATCCATTATAAGACCCTTCTGGTAATCTTTTGTGGATATCGGTTCACCTTGCACATGGATTACATTTTGTTCTCTGGCCTGTTGAGTGTTAGCCAGTAGCAAAATTTTGACTGCACCCCCGGAAGGAAGAGTCCGTTCCCCGTTTCTGTTTTTGACGTTGTGCACCGCACATTGTTGGGTCCGTTTCCGTCCCATTCGTGACGTTGTGCTCCGCACAAGTATAATGAAAAAATAAATTTCCCCATACTAATTTGCATGCAAACTTGAAACGGCTTGTGCTAAATCAGTTTTAATCCAAATGAGCTCAAATTTTCGGAGGACACACAGAACATGATACTACAAAATCAGATGAGCGTTGTGGAGCTAAATCGATTTTTTGAACCACCCTAGTGTAATACACATTAACACATTGTGTATTCAAATTCAAAATTTTGATTCTAATAACTAGCAGGTAACGGATATCCGTTACCGTTACTACACCCACAACATTTGCATTTGCTGTACGAAATTGGAAATCCGAATGAAACCAGCATGATCGTTTTTGGATAAAAATTTAAATGTTTGGGCGCACGTACTCGATAATTGTGTAATCGGTCGCCTATAAAAAGCGACTCTCAAAAAAAGCTTTTGTCAGCTAAAACAAATAATAATGTTTTGTATTGCACAATATGCTTTTTTCACCTTGCCTAATGAAATTTAAAAACATCACGCAACCCCCATTTGACTTTTTCCGTTATCGTCCGAGGTAATGGGAATGTTCATTAGGGTATAAGATAATGTAGTAGCAGGTGTCCCCAACAAGGCGCCAATCTTGTCAATCTTACAAAGCCTAATGAAAAGCATCATAAAATTCAACTAGGGATGGGCGAACCAGGTTCGAAAAAGTTAAAAATAGCCGGATCTTTTGTGAGTGATTCATTCAACGAAATAATCCGTTTTTCTCATTCCTTTCTATTTATCTTCATTAACCTTTTTAGAACTCATTCGATTCAAGGGAAACAACGAAAGATCTGACCGAGGATACTATCATAATCATGATTACAATTTACATTTAATCAGTGGCAAACACTGAATAATGGAGCCATACCACATTATTTTGATAATTCAGAAGTATTGTATCATTAACGTATAAATCCTTACGTTATTATTATTTTATTTTTTCATTGATAGACTCATATCTGGAGCAAGTCTGTAACTTCCGAGCTTCAAACAAATTTCCATAACTTAAAGCAGTGCACCAATGCATCGGATGAATCTGGTCGTGGATGATGTTTTCCGAAAACCACTTTACTCTTATCTGCAAAAGAATAAACTTTCAAATCAACCATCTGTCGGGCGTTATGGAAAAGTTTTCCCTGTTCCTTTAGATAACCAACTTTCCAACTTATGCTTTACGGGCACGCGCTCAAACCCACGTCACGAGTGCCTGCAAGTGACAGTGTGTTTGGTATAGCAGTTCGATGAAGGAATGTCGTTAAGGTTCCGTTGAACGTGACGCTGAATAATATTAGCCAGCATGTGATGGCGGGTGATGACCGCCTCGTTTGCTAGATGGCTAAATGATGTGACGAGGAGTCATTATCGATAACAATCGCCAACGAGACAGGCAAGAGCATCAAGGTTATTCGGACTTTGATAGACGAAGGACGGCACGTTACTTCCGGTGGTGTGATAAAGTTTCGACATGGCATCAAATAGTCTTCTACATATAAGGTATGGGAGGAGGAAATGTTTGTTATCCAATATCGTCGGTACTGGTCTACGTTAGAGGTTCTAAATTAACCTTTCCTTGTCTCAGTCGATTCTTTGGCTTATTTAAGGTCAACTTTCCCGAAGAAGCCATATTTTTGAAGCTTTTAATTATTTCAAAAATCGATGCCCGATGTTCGTTCAAAATCGGGACAATCTTGGAAAACAGCACTTTTTCGATTTTTTGTTTTAAATTTTAAAAATACTTAGAGGCGTCCAAAAATATGAGTTCTTTGGGAAAGTTGATATTAAATTAAATAAAGAATCGATTGAGCGAATCAATTTTTTTGACGGGAAAGGTCGATTCCGTCTTAGACTGAAATGTCAAATTACGGGTGGATAACATGATGGTCGGCTGGGTGTTTGATGGGCAATCAATTAGTTCGAAGGAACCCGAAAGGAGAAGTTGTTATCAAGGATAAGATTCAGCCCTTATGCGTAGCCCAAGGAAGATCGACGGTGGCCGGAGCGAGCGGAGGAAGCAAACCATGTCCCTCGTGCAAAGAAGATTGCAAATATCTTCTGGAGCTGTCGTACGAAGTCAGATGGGCGACAGTACGTGGATCCAACTTCTGTCGGCAGCATAAAGGTGGCTGCAATTCCGGAGAGTGTAGGAAGAACGGGAGCATCTTTAAGCATCATGTGTTGCTCCACTTGTCAGCATCAACACCACCGAGCAGTGCAAAAATCAATAGGAGCGGCTTTTTTAAGCAGAATGAGGAACGCAACGTTATTACGCTCCAAACCAGGTACAAGTTCGGGTTCGCTTCGTTACTTGCCGGTGACTGTTTGGAAACGGAGTGCAGCTGAAAATGTCACGCCTTCCTGGACGACGGATCTTAGCTGACTCTCATCGATCGGCAACTAGCTGAGGAACTGAAACTGTCTGGAAGCATTCGTCCGTTCTGCATGAAATGGACGGTGGTACTCATCGCTTTGAATCCGGTTTACAGAGCGTCAAATTTGAGATAGCTGGAAAAAAGAAAAGCGGTTATTGCTGCAGTATGTGAGAATAGTCGAAGAGCTGCAATTACCTTTCCAGTCTTTGGATATGACGCAACTCACTGAGAAGCATCGATACTTGCAGAGAGTTCCTGTGGAATCATACACAAACGTTCGACCACGGATACTGACAATACACGCTAACGTTATGCCGGTACGGAAAAGTCGTGAGGGAAAGACGGGCGATCCGAAAAATTCCTCGAGTAGGGGAGGAGGTTCGGTTGTGGGCACCGTTCGGTTATGGGCACCCCAACGAATCTTTTGACAGATAACAGATGCTGTCATTCTGACAACCGTTATTAGTTTGCTATTGTAACATAATGTTTTGTGCTCAATATCAATCCGGATGGGGATCTCTACTTTGAACTAGAAACAAATCAATTTTTTCACGAAAAAAAAAACAACACAAAAGTTTTTTTTGTCCTTTTTCAAAATTGAAATGATTTAATTCAAAAAGTGAGTTCCAATGCATATTTATACAGTAAATTTAATCTATTTTGAGGCTTAATGACGATAGCCATTAAAATTTCAGCGCGAAGCACCTAAAGTGCTATTTTAGACTTTTCTTATGTGATTTTTTTCAATATCCTCCATAAAGCACCCATGGAGGCATCATCACTGCTAGGTGGATTGATCTGATTTTTTTAGTGCCTCCTGGCTATTAGAATGAATAAATTATTTCTTTTCTTTGAATATGGGTGGTTTCAATTCATGCTTCATTAGTTTTAGCTGAGTTTTTGAAGGGTGCCCACAACCGAACCACAAAATTGAAATGTCCAAAAATGTAAAATTTGCAAAATTGTCAATATTTTTTTTCAAACCGATGAAATCAAACTATTTTTTTCGCTAGTAGTAAGGTTATTAGTCTAGCTTTCCATTGGTATACAAATGTCGGCATAATATCAACTAGGGCCAAAGTTATAGACCAAAGACAAAAGGGTGCCCACAACCGAACCTCCTCCCCTACTAGTCACACCTACCACATTTGTTCTTTTAGCGAAGAAAGTGTGACGCACTTGAACCAGATGGTCAAAGACTGCTTTTCCATCGACAATCTGATAATCAAGCCTAATCATTTCGATCGACCAAGCGAACGACTATCTAAGGATGATGAGCGGGCCATGTTTCTTTTTGGAATGTTGCACGCACTTCAATGGAGAGCGGACCCAATAAGCATGTTATGGCGCACTGATGGAATCCGGCTACCGGATACAAGGCAGTCATAATTTGTCGGTGGAAATGCTTGGAGAAACGCATGGCGATGAATACGGAACTGGCGAAGGTATTGAATGAGAAAATCGCGGAATATATTTCAAAAAACTACAACCTTGAGCTAACACCAGAGGAGCTTTCGGGAAAGCATGAACGAGTGTGGTATCTATCGTTTTTTCCGTTTTTTTTTTTATTTATTTATTATCAGACTAAGGCCGGAGTGGCCTGTGCAGTGCATAGAAGTATTCTCCGTTCAGCTCGGTCCATGGCTGTTTTCCTTCGACCTTTTGTTGTTTCGAACTTTTGTCCTTTCAATTTTTTTAGTTTCGACCTTTTTTTCCATTCATTTTTTGACTTTCGACCTTTTGACCTTCGACTTTTTGTCCTTTCTACATTTTATCCTTTCGACATTTTTTTCCTTTCGACCTTTTGTCCTTTCGACCTTTTGTCCTTTCCCCCTTTTGTCTCTTCGACCTTTTGTTTCTTCAACCTTTTGTCCTTTCGATCTTTTGTCCTTCGACCTTCTGACCTTCGACCTTTTGACCTTCGACCTTTTGACACAGATTCTTGTGGGAATAGGCAAGCGGGAGTCTGCTGGAAAACTATCACTGCTGTCTGCGATGGTTCACCATCGAATCTGTGTCAAAAGGTCGAAGGTCAAAAGGTCAAAGGTCGAAAGGTCGAAGGTCAAAAGGTCGAAGGTCAAAATGTCGAAGGTCAAAAGTTCTAAGGCCAAAAAATCGAAAAGACAAAAGGTCGAAAGGTCAAAAGGTTGAAAAGTGAAAGGGTCGAAAGGTCTAAACAAAAAAATCTAAGCCTAAAGGTCGAATGTCAAAAGGTCGAAAGGACAAAACGTCGAAAGGTCAAAAGGTCGAAAGGTCGAAAGGTCAAAAGGTCGAAACAACAAAATCTGAGCCAAAAGGTCGAATGTCAAAAGGTCGAAAGATCAAAAGGTTGAAAGTAAAAACGTCGAACGACAAAAGGCTGAAAGAAAAAAGGTCGAAAGACAAAGGGTCGAAAAGGGAAAAAGTCGAAAGACAAAAAGTTGAAAGAACAAAAGATAGAAATTGCGGTTGTTGGACAAAAGGTCGAAGGTCGACAAAATTGGGCAAATCGTGTTGATCAACCATTCCTTTGCAAATTTATGTTTTACCTGATATTTCATTGTTGAATTTTTCCTTCTTTTAATCATAGGCCGTTCTTTCGAGATTCACATATTCATATTTATTTGTGTTTCACCTGATTATATTTTATTGTTGAATTTTTCCTTCTTTTAATTAAAGGCTTGTCATTCGAGTTTCGCACATTAATATTTATTTGTGTATAATAGGGTGTCCCAAAATTGGACCAAGTCTGGGATTTTGGGGGCTCAACCTTCAAATGAAAGCTTAGGATATAACAAAAGAAAAATTGTTCTACGACAACTCTGGGAAATGACGTTTAGGGGTGGCCCCGACGCGTTTTATGAAAAAAGTGCATTTTTTATAGGTAACATCGAAAATACCGGTATATCGGAAAGAAATTCGATGAAACCCATCCATTTTATATTTTTTACATTTAACTTAGGGTCTATACTTTATGGTAAAACTTTGATACCGCATGTTTTAGGTCTATATATTTTTCACTGATGCTTTAAATGCCCAAAAATGATAAATTTTTCTTAATATTTTTTTATTAATGCATCCAAAACGGGTATCCATCATAATGCTTTCGAAACTAGATATACATAGAAAGATGGGGAATTTTATAACGAATATTTTGCTAAAAATAGCAACCTTCTATCTCTATCCGTTTAAAAGTTATTCACGATTTACTGCAGCTTGGAAAAAGACTTTTTGAAATTTCGGATCATAATACCTGGATCATGTTTAAGTAAAGAAACGCCTACTTTTCCATACCAACCAAATGAGTGCTTTAATAACCAATATAGCATTCATATGAGTTGCATAAAATTTATTTTAGTACTTCTTCTTCTTCTTCATTGGCATTACATCCCCACACTGGGACATTGCCGCCCCGCAGCTTAGTGTTCATCATTAAGCACTTCCACAGTTATTAACTGCGAGGTTTCTAAGCCAAGGTACCATTTTTGCATTTGTATATCATGAGGCTAACACGATGATACTTTTATGCCCAGGGAAGTCGAGGCAATTTCCAATCCGAAAATTGTCTAGACCGGCACTGGGAATCGAACCCAGCCACCCTCAGCATGGTCTTGCTTTGTAGCCGCGCATCTTACCACACGGCTAAGGAGGGCCCCACTTTTAGTACTTATTTGAGTGTTATAATGGAAACCCAACGATGGACCAGCAGTAACATGACTGACTACAAATTGTTCAGTTAGTCTGGGTGAGTGCTCAAATAGATTGATGAATATGGTTTCAAAACTACCCATAGGTAGGTTCAGCTATCGTTTCATGGTTTGGTGAGCTGTGCAATGTTTCACGATAACATGGAAATTAATTGTTTTCTGACCAACTTGATTTTTTAACCAGCACGATCACCAGCATCAGTGAAAAATATATAGACCTAAAACATGCGGTATCAAAGTTTTACCATAAAGTATAGACCCTAAGTTAAATGTAAAAAATATAAAATTGATGGGTTTCATCGAATTTCTTTCCGATATACCGGTATTTTCGATGTTACCTATAAAAAATGCACTTTTTTCATAAAACGCGTCGGGGCCACCCCTAAACGTCATTTCCCAGAGTTGTCGTAGAACAATTTTTTTTTTGTTATACCCTAAGCTTTCATTTGAAGGTTGAGCCCCCAAAATCCCAGACTTGGTCCAATTTTGGGACACCCTAGTGTATAACCTTATTTTCAATGTTAATTCTTTTCTTTCTTTTATTAATAACCTTTTCTTTCGAGTTTCGCATTTTTCTACCGCATATGAAATACCAACACTTGAAAACATTTCATGCTAGAATTTTCCTTTTGTTAAAACATAGGGTATTCTTATTTTTATCAAAGTATTGCTAGGCTTAATTAACTTCGATTGTAATTCATGAAAATAGTTCTTCACTCATTTTCATCAAAATGATAATTCAAAATATATAATTTTAGCTTAACATACCATCTTCTAATGACAGTAATTTTATTTTTATGTGTTCAAAAGATGATACGTTTTTGTTCACAAAATTTGTTTTTAAGTAACTATACACGAATATACAAAATACATTTATTTTTATTATTAGAAACCGTTACGTTACGCTGTAAAGTTGGGAGGGGTATGGAATTGCCAAAATTTGCATTAGGGAAGATCCATTAATTACGTAACGCAAGAACAGGGACTTTTCAACCCTCCCAAAGAGAATTTAACCGTGGCCCTCATTCAAGAGCCATAGGTCAATAAATCCAGAATACAAGGTATTCCACAACACTCATGTAAGTTGGTATATGATGACAGCCAGCTTTCTCCTAGAGCGGCTATTTTATTACATAACAACTGTAAATACTTTCCAATTTCAGAATTCATAAAAAGGGACATTGTAGCGGTCAGGATGGAGGTACCTTCCGCCAGAGGGAGTAGAGAGATCTTGGTGGTCTCGGCATACTTCCCAGGTGACGTGGACGAAATCCCTCCTCCAGAAATAGCTGCGCTCGTAGCCTACAGCCACCGACACAACATCCCCTTCGTCATAGGGTGCGACGCAAATGCACATCACACCGTATGGGGAAGTACCAATATAAACACCAGAGGTGAGTACCTGTTACAGTTTCTCTCTTCCAAGAACATTGACATTTGTAATGTTGGTGACAAGCCCACGTTTGAAAACTCCATTCGTCAGGAAGTTTTGGACTTGACTCTATGTAGTCGGTCTATCTCTGATAAAATAAAAAACTGGCATGTTTCTGAAGAAATATCAATGTCAGACCATAAACACATCATCTTCGAATGGGAAGGGGTCTAACGATGGAAAAAACGTTTAAAGATCCTAAGAAAACTGATTGGGAATCCTACTCAGCTATCCTACGATCCGAAGAGTACATCATAGAAAGTCACATCAAGTCCATAACACAATTGGAAGATGCGTCCAAATCCATTAAAAACAAAATCCTTAACGCCTACCAAGAGAGCTGTCCAACTAAATCAACTAGTTCGAGTAGAGACGTTCCATGGTGGAATAAAACTCTTGAGAAGCTTAGGAAAACTGCGCGTAGGGAGTTCAATCGTGCTAAGCGAACCGGCGATTGGAGCCTATACAGAAAGGCCCTGACGAACTACAACAAAGAAATAAGGTCAGCCAAACGGAAATCGTGGATTCTAATGTGTGAAAGCATAGAGAATACACCCGTAGTGGCCGGACTCCAAAAACTCTCTCAAACCACCACTCCAATGGTGTGGGTAGCCTCCGAAACACGGATGGTTCGCTCACTGTAGAGCCTAGCGATACACTGAGCGAATTGTTAAAGATCCACTTCCCTGATTCAATCCCTGAGTCGAGCATCGGCGACCAAGTCACTGGAATTGCTGTCTCAGATCCACAAGAGATCCAATCATGGGTTTCTGGGTCTAAAAAAGACGCAATAAAGGTTGCAAAGGAAGCTTTCACTCGGGCCAGGGTTGAGAGGGCTGTGAGATCTTTCGAGCCATTTAAGTCTCCTGGCATGGATGGAATATTTCCAGCGTTGATCCAAAAGAGGAGAAAACACTGGTTCCACCCTTGGTTGAGATTTTTAAGGCGAGTCTGATTTTGGGGCACATACCTAACGATTGGCGTCAAATCCGGGCTGTCTTCATTCCGAAGGCAGGCAAGAGAGATAAAACCAACCCCAAAGCATTCAGGCCGATAAGTTTATCCTCTGTAATGCTCAAAATTATGGAAAAGGTACTATGCGAGTACATAAATCACAAATTTATGAAAGCAATGCCTTTGTCAAAAACCAATTCGCTTATCAAAGTGGAAAATCTACGATCTCGGCACTACATACGGTAGTTCAAAAATCGAAAAACACTTAATGCAAAAGAAATTGCTCTTGTAGCATTTCTTGATATTGAGGGCGCATTCGATAACGCTTCTTATTCGTCTATAGGGTCAGCAATGTTGAGGAGAAAATTCGACCCATGCATTGTTACCTGGGTACATGCTATGCTAGCTAATCGGAAAATCTCCTCTGAGCTTAGCGGTTCATACATCACTGTTAAAGCAACAAGGGGTGTCTGCAAGGCGGAGTGCTTTCTCCTTTGTTGTGGTCACTGGTGGTGGATGAGCTTCTAGACAGCTTAGAGAGAAGAGGCTTCGAAGTGGTTGGATATGCTGATGACGTTGTCATTATTGTACGAGGCAAATTCGAAAGTGTTATCGTGGAAAGAATGCAATCTGCCCTAAATCACACTTTTTCCTGGTGTCAAAAGTATCAACTAGGCATAAATCCTACAAAACTTCCATTATCCCTTTCACCAAACGGAGAAAGGTACAACTGAAACCCCTTTTCTTGAATCAAACACAATTAGTTTATTCAAGTGAAGTAAAATATCTAGGTGTCATACTCGACGCAAAGCTTAATTGGAACTCTCATCTCCAATCAGTTGTGCAGAAAGGTCTCAATACACTTTGGGTTTGTTCAAAAACCCTTGGTAAAAGATGGGGCCTAAAACCAAGTATGATCATGTGGATATATAAAACCATTGTCCGTCCCAGGACAACTTACGCTTCCCTTGTCTGGTGGCCTAAAACTAATGAGGCTGCTGCAAGGGCTAAGCTCAACAAAATCCAACGCACCGCTTGCATAGTCATCACTGGTGCAGTTCGTAGTACACCCACTTTGGCCCTAGACGCAATGCTTCACCTGCCCCGGTTAGATCAATTCATAAAGCTGGAAGCGGAAAAAAGTGCTCTAAGGTTAAAGAGAACAAAAACACTGCTGTCGGGAGACCTTACGGGTCACCTCAGCATATTAAATGAATTTGCCATAAATCCCGCAATAGGAATTTGTAGTGACTGGATGGAAACGGTAGTCAATTATGACTTACCTTACGATGTGTTCATTCCTTCCCGCCAGGAGTGGGAAGGAGGTGGACCCAGCGTTCCAACAGGCTCTATAAATTTCTTCACAGATGGTTCGAAAATGAATAATCTGACAGGATCCGGAATCTATGGCCCTACAACAAAAATATCTGTCCACTTAGGACAGTGGCCCACAGTATTTCAGGCGGAAATATATGCAATATTAGAATGCGTGTTATTATGCCTGAGGAGAAAGTATAGATTTGCAAAAATATGTATTTTCTCTGACAGCCAAGCGGCACTTAAGTCGCTTAATAACTACACTTGTAACTCAAAGCTAGTGTGGGAATGCATTCTGGCTTTGAAAAACTTATCCATACGCAATCGAGTCTACCTATATTGGATCCCAGGACATACGGGTCTAGAGGGAAACGAGATTGCTGATGAGCTAGCCAGGAATGGATCTAATGAAAGGTTCATTGGCCCTGAGCCCTTCTGCGGGATCCTAGACTGCTCTGTAAAATGGAACTGAACAAATATATGGTCAGTCAAATCACATCAAACTGGAATGCATTTCCCCATACGAGCCAATCCAAAAGGCTCGTAACGATTAACCCCAAGAAAACCCAACAACTATTAGGTCTCAACAAAAGGGATCTCAACATCTACACCGGTCTAATAACTGGACACTGCCCCTGCAGATACCATCTACAAAAGATCGGAGCAATCCAAACCTCAAATTGCCGCTTCTGTGACGAGGAGAGAGAAACATCAGAACACATCCTCTGCTATTGCAGTGCACTCACCCAACGTAGGTTCAAAGTTCTCAGCAAGCCCTTTTTAGGGCCTGCTGACATATGGATCTTATCCCCGTGGTTGGCTTCATAAAGCTAGTCTCGCCAGTATGGGGGAGTCACATACTGTAACTCAGGATCTCTATTCATCAATAATAGATGGTCTTGAGTTCAGTCGATACCAAGGTATCTCAGTGACAAACATGTTACTGAGATAACTTGCGTATTTCACAGTAAAAGGGTATATCACAATAGTCCTAAAATCTGGACGCAGTGATCTTCACCCGACAAACGAGGGAAAAACCCTCCCTCTCCCTATGTCTGACTTTTTGTAAGAAACATCTGAAAATTTTGTATAGATCGTCACTCTTCGCTCAACCCCCCTCCCTTACGTGATTTGTGAACGTTTGTCTTTCATTTTGAAGTCAACTAGTAACCCTCTAACGCCCAAGACCGCCTTCAGACGGGAAACTTATAATATTTTTTTGACCTGTTCTTCATTCAACCTTCTGTTAATTTTGTCCTTCTGTCTTTTGTCCTTTCGACCTTCTATCCTTTCGGCCTTTTATCCTTTCGACCTTTTGCCCTTTCGACCTTTTGTCCCTTCGACCTTTTATCCTTTCGATCTTTTGTCTTTTCGACCATTTGTCTTTTCGACCTTTTGTCCTTTCCACCTTTTGTCCTCTCGACATTTTGTCCTTTCGACCTTTTGTCCTTTCGACCGTTTGACCTTTCGACCTTCTGACCTTTCGACCTTTTGACCTTTCGACCTTTTGTCCTTTCGACCTTTTGTCCTTCGACCTTATGACCTTCGACCTTTTGACCTTCGACCTTTTGACACAGATTCAACTTCAATACTTTCAAATCTATTTGATTGGACTTTCCATCATTAAAACCCAGTGCCATTTCGTTGCCACACAGCTATGCGCAGAGTTTGAAATTTTGTAAGTAGAATAATGCCGTTGCCTGCTGAGGGAATGCCTGACAATTGGGCTGTTCGGCCCCATTGAGAGTTGACGTAAAGTCAATGTCAACTTCTCTCCACGAACAGCCTAGCCGTGTGGTGTCGGCAGCTGGTTATCTGGCTAAGAATAACATTACGGATTGCCTGTTCCAGTGGTAAAAGTCCACCATACAGGTGATTCCTAATTCTCGGTGTGATGCGGCTTTATGCTTACTGTGCCTACGAATGAATGGTTAGGGGGTCTAATAAGAACCTAACCGCAAACGGAGCCTGTGAAGCACCAGGGCCCCCTTCACAGCCCTTCATAGCCCTCGCTGCGCTAACCGGAGCTATGGCGTAGTTGACTTTTTGCTTCTCCGAGATAATCGGCTACTCTTATTCAATCTCAACTTGAGGCTAAATAAGAGTGGGGGTTTATGAATATGTGTTTTACTTAGTTTTCAACAAATTGTCACCTATATGGATTCGCATTATGCGTTTTTCACAGTGTACTCTGTGTGTTGTCTCTGACGTTCGGCTTTGGCTACTCTTGGGGTTATGAATATGTGTTTTACTTAGTTTTTCAAAAAGCTGTCACCTATATGGATTCGCATCATGCGATTTTTACAATGTATATTGTGTTTGTCACCTATATGGATTCGCATTATGCGTTTTTCACAGTGTACTCTGTGTTTCGTCTTTGACGTTTGGCTACGGCTACTCTTTTTTAATCTCAACTTAAGGTTAAATAAGGGTGAGGTTATGAATATGTTTTTTTACTTAGTTTTTCAACAAATTGTCACCTATATGGAGCAGGAGCAGGAAGTAAAACCTTTCCCTTGATATATAAAGTTCACCCACATGCCTTTTACTTATTAAAAAAAAACAGTTGTTCTTATGTATGGCGACAATTGGTACACCCACCCTATATCAATTGATGGACTTTCTCCGAATAGGCGTAAAGTCTTTTGAACGACGATTGTAAAACCACTCTTTGTTCAAGACAACATAGAAAAAAATCTGTTCTATCTGGTAGTAACGTCACATGAACGGAATAGAGTGAATAAAACGAGTATTAATGGTTTCAAATTCCAGGGTAAAAAATGTGTTTTTTGCAATTATAATACACCATCCGCTATTACACATTTTTGTTTCGAATACCCCCAAAGAACAGCAATAGTACCCCCAGGGGTACATGTCCCCCAGATTGAGAACCGCTGATCTAGCCAATGAAGGAACATCAGCTTTTCGAACACCTTCCACCAACTGTCAGATTATTTCATTAACTTAAACCTATTTTACAAAAGCATTAAATACCCGGATAATCTGTTTACGAAAATTGAAATAGGTTCACTGCCGCGCCAAGCATAGTTAGCCATTCCAACCATGCTGGCGGATTGGCTCAGACAAGTTATTTCTCTATCAGACATCATGGCTAGGCTTGCAAGCAACTCCTTCCAGTTCTTAAATCCATTGATGGATTCTTTCGTTGGCCACCAGGGCAGCAAGAAGGCCATCAACTTAAAACGACATGGGACAACTATGCTTGGGACGGCAGTTCAGAGCATAATCGAGTTGAAAGTTCAATGGAATTGTCATGTTTATTAACATATATATCTATTTCTATGACGAACTTTGTCCCTTATATATTGGGTTGATTTGAGTAACGAGAGATTGAATGTTTATGCAAACTATGAATGATGTCAAACGAATTTATTTTTGGAAGGACACTTTCAATCTGTCCCACGGATTTCGGATGAATGTCCATTGATGAAGGAGTTTAATTAAATGCAAACATTGATATGAACAGGTTCACATCGTTTATCAGATCAGGCTACAGGCGTGTACCTTGCTACGATAGATAGTATTTATCTTCATTATCTTCGTCTTATTTGTGCTTAGTTTACTGGAGTGAAAATGTCGGAATGATGATATGGGTCACTGAGTCGGAAGTTTGATTGTTATGAGCAACTATAACAAAATTAACTCAAATGAATTACAAAAAAAGTACAAAATTGATACACATCTTTCGAGAAAATGTAGATACTCCACGTAGTGACTACACAAATTTACATTTCAGGATCAATTTTTGTTATTTGCCAAACAAACAGCACCCAGGTGGTGTGTTTCTTATGGCGTCACGCATGTTTGATGACCAAAGTTTTGCAGGCTTCCACCATGCCACGCCACCATCATGGCAGTCGAATAAAAAGTCATGCTTTTGCAATGTCAACATTTACCTAACCATTGCGGTGCTCATTCGAGAGGGTAAGGCTACGTACCACGTCCTACGCAACGTGGAAATTGGATGCTTTTCAGTACAGTGTTATGAGTGTTACGAACCGCACAACAGAAGAGATGGAGTCAAAATATTCTCTGCGGTTCGCAATCCATTGATGTCACAATCTAACTTCTAAGCGGAGCAAACTCTCGTAAATCAACCCATCATGCATATTTATTTTTGTATGAGACAGAGGGGATAAGGAGTCTGTTATATTTTTGAATTTCGTATCAACATCCTTTGTTTGTCTTGAAAGCAGGTCAAACATTCCAAGCTTATTATGCCTATACTAATTTCCATAACACTGTCTGGTGTGAATTCCAAAACTATCATAACAATTTTATGTCTAATAAACACAATTTATTGTTCAACTCACATCACCGGAAAAATCAAATGAAAACTTCGGAGCCATAACAGTTCAAAAGCCACTAAATGCTCCTAATTTCATCAAAGCTCTACAACAGTCGTCCATTCAAAGTTTCCCAAAACTAAATCCTCCGACGGCGGCAGAGCAACAAAGTAAAATCCACTTTTGGCCGTCATCTCAACGAGCTCAACGGCTCGAACGCTTCTGCGGTCGCCTCCATCACGAGTTTCGAAAGTTTGTTTGGGTTGGAAGTTCTGGCGCAAATCGTTCCAACCGACTGGCAGTATTCGCTAAGGCTATGCCGTGGCGAGAGCATTCAAATCAATTCAATCCACCGCCACCCCGCACCACAGGTAACTCAATTGTGACTTCTGTTTTATTTGTGTTTCAGATTATTTTGTAAATCAACGCAACCAATTCATTGCGAATCGTGCTGACATTGCGGTTTAGATAGGCGACAGCGTGAACAAAAATGGTATTCTGTGATTCAGAAGTTTACAAAACGGCGATTGATTGAATAAAAAATTGGGTTGAAGGTTAAACTTTGTAAAACTGTTATGCTACGTGTTAACAGATACATTATCGAAAGCATTCCAACTCTCAAAATATTTCCAATCAATCATCATTTTTTAGTACCGTATCCAGGAATATTTTGATCATTTCTGTTCCTTTTATTTCATTACCGCAATTCCTCATTTTCGTGAGAATTCCGCGGAAATTAGTAAAAATTCGTTGAAAATTATTTACTCTCATCTAGTGCTGCCCTTTTATTCTAATCTATTCTAATTGTTTCTTTCTTATCCCTTTTTTTATTTCTATCAAATCTCACCTCTGTCGGCTGAATGGATCGTTTAATAGCAAGCTGCTAGGTCGAATATAGAGTGCCAGTGTTCCTTCCTCATTACTGATTACATGGACGTGGCCGGCACTGTTATTGATCATCTATCATTTGAGTCACTAAAACTTGAATGGTTGAACAATACCAGCCCACTTCAGTTCATTTTTGTGCTATTTCACTGATTCAGGTAAATCGCGGAGTAGCAACCATAGATATGTTCAGTCAGTCAAAGTTAAGCTTATCATTTCGCTCAGGCGTATATAACACTTTACGGGGCCGCGTACCTTTGTGATATGTACAATCAATATCATAGAAGCCAACGTACTCGATAGAAGCCATAGTACTCGTGGTGACTCGAGGTTGGGTTAACATTTTTTTGGATGAATGAGGCTTAGGATTCGAGAGAGTTTGGTCGTAGTAGCCATCGCGATCGGTTATGTTTTGTGTTTAGTGACGTTTGGCCTTTCTCGTATACAAAGTATATTCGCCAGCACACAGAGGGACTTGCCGACGCGGTGCCTACGCTTGCCCCAGCCTTGACGAGGACCCCTTTCCGTCCTCTGGCTCGGAACCCGCCCGGTTGACCAACGCCGCGAAAGCGACGATACCATGTTGTTCTTCGCGCGGCCACTTGTTCGGTAAAAGGATCGAGTTCGACCACAGAGCATGACCACCGGTATGACCCATGAAGCCGACTCCGATCCCTTGGACCACCTCTTATTTGCGCCTGAACTAGCCATCCTTGAGTCCACGCGCCACCTTCTATGTAGCTCCGAGACGATTTGGGCGATAGCCGATAAAACGGCGTTCCAGCGTATTTCATCTTTACACATCCTCCGAACTAGGTTGTCCGGGGTAGTTCCCAGACCACATGTGGCAAGCATGTGGTCACACATTGCGCGAAAACGTGAGCACACGAACAACACGTGTTCCGCCGTTTCCTCTAAACCTGCGCACACCAAACACTCGGGCGAGGCCGAGCAAGCCAGCTGCGTTACCTGCACTTTGATTTTGCAGCACGCTTAAACGCCGGGCACATCGAACCCCCCATGGGGTGCTTGCTGTTCGCAGCTTTGCTGGAACAAATCAAACAATTGGGAGGGTTCGTGCAGCATTGTGCCTTTTGTCCCTCTAATCCGCAGCGTCGGCAGAGATTGCTTCTGTTAGGGCCTTTGCAGTCCCATTGCTTGTGCCCCGGTTCCAGGCACTTGAAGCAAACTTCAGGTTGCTCGTATATGCGCACAGGGCATACCGATCATCCCACTTTGACGCTCCCTAACTTGACTACCTTGAAGGCGTCCGCTGCAGATAGCCGAACCAATGCTACCTGCGTCCCTGCCGGACCTTTCCGTAGCCGAACGGCTGCGGTGGGCGTCTCCACTTCGCACTGTCGCCGCAGTGCCGTGACGAGCTCTTCGACTTCGGTGATCTCGTCCAGGTCTTTAACCCTTAGATTCACCTCCGTCGTGAGTGCCCTCACCTTGACCGTCTCGCCTAGCACTTCCTCCGCCAATTTCTTGTAGGCGGCGCCCTTTTGCGAGACGCCTCGTCCGCCGTGATGACTAGGGCATCGCCCCTGGAGTGATTGGCGCCTACCCTAGACTTCTTGCTACCCTCATTCGCCTAGGCCTTCTTTTCGGCCCTTGTCGTCTTCGGTTTCCTCTTGTTCTTGACCAGGGTCCAGGAGGCGTCATCCCCCTCTATTTCCCTGGTCTGGTGCGGCTGAGAACTTTCACCCTGCCGTAACCCCTTGCCACCGTCTTTCCTGAGTGGACGGACCTTTCCAGGTCCTTCCTCCCCGGTTTTGGAGGTACTTGGCCGGGGTTCAGCTTCCCAGCCCCACTACCCTTGTTCGGGGTAGTAACCCTCCGCGTTTTGGAGCGGCAGCTCATCCCTGGAGACTGTCCCCCTGTTTTTGTGTCTGCTGCGTTGGAACAGTCACCCCCGACGTACCCGCAAATACTTGAGCCTCAGTCTGGGTAGACTTTGGCACCACCGTCTTCGCTGGCCCGCCTTCGGTCGATTCGACCTTGCCCGAGTCCGCGAATCCTTGGGCCTCAGTCTGGGTAGACCTCGACTCCACCGATTTCACGGGTTTACACTTGGCCGTCCCGACCGCCCTCTCCAGCTTGGCGTCCAGCATCGACTTTCGAAGTTTCTGCAAGCTCCTCTTGAGGTCCTTGCTGATATTATGCTTCGATGAGGCAAAGTCGATGATGGCGTCCAGCTGTTCCGTCGCCACCTCGAAGGCCGAAAGCCCATCGCGTTTGCGGTTCATCGCCTCCACAAGCCATGGGCCGTCAATAACCCCTACCGGCGTTTTACTAGCCGAGAGGAAGGTTGAGTGACCCACGCTGGCGCTGCGCACTGAGCTGCCGACTATTGCCTCTGGCCTCCTAGGCGGAGACCTGAACAACCCTCCTCTTGCGAAGGGGTTGTCGCCTACACTACTACCACTAATTGAAGAATTGACTTGGTTTTCCATTTTGGTCCCACGAGTTGCTCGGGAAAAGAGGTCCACCACGCCAGAACCCAGCATGACGCGGTAAGGGACAATTACTGTGGAGGGTGCCCAGGTACCCCACAGGCTCCGTTAAAGGCCTAGCTCATTATTTCACCCCCTGGCCATGCATCCCCTTGGCACGGGTCGCTTAACGCCTTGGGATTAGGGGTTAGGGACGATGGTCCCAGTCTAACTCGCAGTGGCCATGGGGAGGGGTCGTCAAGCCCTTGGACAAAGTCCCTGCTGCCCCTGCGGCTGTGTGTGTATGTGTGTGTGTGTGTGTGTGTGTGTGTGTGTGTGTGTGTGTGTGTGTGTGTGTGTGTGTGTGTGTGTGTGTGTGTGTGTGTGTGTGTGTGTGTGTGTGTGTGTGTGTGTGTGTGTGTGTGTGTGTGTGTGTGTGTGTGTGTGTGTGTCTGTGTGTGTGTGTGTGTGTGTGTGTGTGTGTGTGTGTGTGTGTGTGTGTCTGTGCGAAAAATCCGCCAAGAAAACTCACTCATTTTTTAGGCATTTATCCTTAACCGATGTTGCATTCGATGCATAATCCTGTCCCATTGTTTTCTATTGAAAATTGGCCGGATCGGACTATGGGCTCGAAAGTTATGGCCAAAATACATTTTTTAATAGAAAAATCGCGAAAAAAATGTCACTCATTTTTTAGGCACTTATCCTCAACCGATTTGCACGCAACAAATTGCATTCGACGCAGAATCTTGTCCCATTGTTTCCTATTGAAAATTGGCCAGATCGGACTATGGGCTCAGAAGTTATGGCGAAAATACATTTTGTTATAGAAAAAACGCGAAAAAAGTGTCACTCATTTTTCAGGCACTTATCTTTATCCGATTTTCTCGCAACAGATTGCCAGGTTATGGCCAAAATACTTTTTTTTTCATGCCAAAAGTGCTTAGAAATTACTCACGAAAAAAACGAGAAAGGCACCATCACCGCTAGGTGGATTAATCTGGGTTTTTTATTTAATTTTCAGCTGGTTTTTGGCTGATGATTTTCAATTTGATTAAGTGAAAGTGGACATATTCACATTTGAATAGATAGGACACACAAAAGATGATCACGCATATGTGCCGTAATTTAACTATTCTCGCGTTAGTGCATTTTGTCCGGTATGGTAGTATGTGATCAGTTCCCAGCTGGTTGGTGGTGCCGAAGTTGCAGTTTCAGCCACTCAATACCCGCTTTTCCGTACTCGCTTGACGTTCAGCAACCAGCGGACCAAGCAACCAGCCAACCAGCAGACTGTTAGATTTCCATGCGGTTCTGTGTTGGAGCCTGCCTTGGTCTGTGTGGGAGTTGGGCATGTGAGAAATTTCTTGCGAGATTGTACAATTGTACAATATTTGTACCAGAGTCTAGAAATTTCGGTTTTCATATGGATTTTGGTGGGTTCTTGTTCGGAGTTGTAAGGGGGAGGTCTGAAGGGCGTTGGTTGGGTGTATTTATTAGTGCTGTCCAATGAGCGGCTCGAGATGGCTCGAGTTGTTCTTGTCCTGCTCGTTCTTTTTTGTCAACAAATGGACATGGGGAGGATGGGAGTAGCTTCGAGCTGCTCATTGGACAGCATTATTGTAACTATATTTGGATGCCGCTCATTCATTTTCTTTAATATTATGTTAAGCAACAAACATCTCGTTATAGATCTGCCTCTTAACATTATCAATATCTGTTCCACCCCTTTCCTACTTTGTATCTATTATAGGGTTACCGCTCCTTGAACTCATACCATGTACCCAAGTCAATACCATTCGAGGACAGGGGATTGGTGCGCGGATTGATTTATTTTTCATTTTTGTAATTTGTTTAGCAGTGAGCACGCCGGAAAACAACGAAACAACACAAGTTGAGCCTATATTGCCTGTTTCGCGATTGTTACTGATATGGGAGCATGTTATTAGTGACGGAACAGAAACTTATGTCAATTTTATTCCTTGTAAATTGTTGTCATCATACCACTTTTTTTATTCTTTTCTATGTTTTATGAGTGAATACATGATCTAAATGGAGGATAGAAGTGTACCGCGCTTCAGTAATGATATGTTTTGTTTTTCTCGAGTAGAATTTTAACATAAACCGATTTATTTTTTATTTTTCATTGTAGTTTTGGCTTAGACCAGGAAATTAAAAAAATGAATTTATAGATAATCTGTGTCTAATATTTTATGCAGTTTGTTTATAGATGGCAATCGGGAAACTTATTACAGTGACCACGCAGAACGATCGCGCGATCATCGGAATACTTTGTTCTGCCTTGTGCGGGTGAGTTAATTATTCAGCAAATAAAAATCAGGACGCCTCCTATCGTGTTTAGTTGATCACGCAGAACGATCGCGCGATCATCAAAATATTTGGTTCTGCTTTGTGCGGTCGGTAGTTCAATTAAGTAGTGCGCGTTCGATTGTGTTCTTGTTAAACGTTGATCAAACTACACGCTACACCTCGCATTCCGTTTACCAAAACGAACCCTGCTACACTACATACCCTATATATCCACCATCCCTGTGATTTCTCGTGGAAGTGCAGATGACTCGTCGGCTTCCATCAAAGCGAGTATCACGTCAACATCTTCCTACCGATTCCTAAATTGACCTGCATTCGGACACGGCCGGCGCTGGTATTGCTTAATTTTTGGTCACCAGTTCTTACACATTGAAGATAATGTTAGTCCCAGACATTATATATTGGCTCTCTGTGTAATTTCAGCTGACCTGGCAATAACGGAGGAGCAGCCGTGGGCGATCAATCATGCTCATGTTTGTGGCTTAGGATTCGAGATTAGGGAATTACAGCAGCTCAACCGGTCATTTGGCGTCGGTGTGATGTGTCGTCCTGCTCGAGGTGTGGTTCAACTGTGAGCATCTTCCGGATGGCCAAGTTACGGCGCTCTACGGAACAGACAGACAGAGATAATACGAAAAAAAAAACTTTGAAGAAAGAAAAAAACAAAAGTATTAGATTTTAATGTCCGAAGAACAAAGAAAATTATAGATAGCCTGCATATAGACAACATCACGATCCCCCACTTCTTACTTTTTCTTGCTATTTCTTGAATTCTCTGCAACAATTCACTGCTACCTTTACATACCTCATTTCTTAAATTTCATTGTTAGCTTTATATTTCTCATTTCTCACTTTTCACTTTCCCTTCTCACATTATAATTCTCGTTTCGTACCTCTCACTACTAACTTTTCACTTTTAATTTTTCACCTCATATTTCTTACTTCTTAGTCCTCATCATGCTTCTCAACTTACACTTCCCATTTCACATCATTCACTCTTCTTATTCTTCTTTTTCTTATTCTTCTTCTTCTTCTTATTGGCATTACATCTCCTCACTGAGACAGAGCCGCCTCACAACTTAGTGTTCATTAAGCACTTCCACAGTTATTAACTGCGAGGTATCTAAGGCAGATTACCATTTTGGCATTCGTATTTCATGAGGCTAACACGATGATACTTTTATGCCCAGGGAAGTAGAGACAATTTCCAATCCGAAAATTGCCGGCACCGGGAATCGATCCCAGCCACCCTCAGCATGGTCTTGCTTCGTAGCCGCGCGTCTTACCGCACGGCTAAGGAGGGCCCCATCTTTCACTCTACACATTTTAAATATCACTTTTTACTTCTCACTCATCAATTAACACTTCCGAATTCTCACTATTTGCACTATACACACAGACATCACCTCAATTTGTCGAGTTGTGTCGATCGGTATATATTACTATGGGTCTCCGAGCCTCCTAAAAAAGTTTGTTTTTAGAGCGAACATATAGCTTTGTTCATTGATTAGAAATTATGCGACCGTGTCATCATGTAGAGTGAAAGAAGAAGAAAATAGAAGGATAAACGAGGAGAAAGAAAAACGAAAGAAAAATGAATGGGAGAAGTAAGGAATAAGGGATTAATTTCCCATTTTCAATTCGCTTTTCTCGTATCTTATACTTCTGAGCTGTCACCACCCTGCTAATATCTTACTTCTCGATTCTACCTTTTCAGTTGTTTTCTTGCTGTCACGGTAGCTTCAGCTTTGTTGGGTACCTTTTTTTTCGATTTCGATATTCAGTGATGAACTTATAAAATCATAAAAAAAAAATCATTTTAATAAAGATTAAAAAAAAAAGATTTCGACATTAATTCTATTCCCCGTAGCAGCTCCCACTCCGTCATGGGTAGAGATTGCTCAATATATAAAGCGGATTCATTCTGACCCAATGCAATTAGAAGCAGTGTACAAACAACCACAAGAAAAATCAAAAACGATGGAGCAAACTTTAGATCATTAGGAGCAATCAAATTTCAATACTCCAGCGGAAAGACAGTCGATCTCCCGCCGGAAGTACCCGACAACATTCTGATACCAGTGCTCGCAGGATACGGAAAAGCGGAAAATATTTATCGAGAAAAGTTTCCGATCGGATTGGGCCTCGATCGCCTATACACCGGTATCCGGGGTTTATAAATGGAGGTAGGACAACGGAAAAAAGGAGTATCAATAGAAAATAAGAAGAATCAAGATTTCGTTACCTATGCAGCAGTCGTGGAATCCGGAGTGCCTCTGCTATCCGAGGAAGTAGTCGTAATCGATGAGCAAAATTATCGAAGAAACATTGGATGCAACAATAATAGAATGCGGAACAGAATTATGTCGAAGGGAAAGTCAGGAAAGCAAAGAACAAGAAGATGCAGAACAACGGAACGAAAAACAGGCATTGACCAAAGTTGTCACCATGGTGACTGAGGCGGTTAACAAGCATCAAGCAAGCGAAAGAAGAGCCCAATACGCAGCGATGGAATCAAGTTCGACAAAAATTTTAAGCTATATTCTCTTATATACTTCCAACGAGTTTAGCACCGCCCAAACGTTGACCGATTTGGCTGAAATTTTGTCCAGAGCACCGAATAAGAAGCCGGCTCATAAAAAAAAATGGAACAAGTTTTTCCCTTACTAATTTGAGCCACCCTAATGGACATTCTCATATTAATTTATTGCTCTTTATTGATTGAAGTTTGTGGATGAAAATATTTTTTTTGATTTATTTTTGGTAGTTTTGTGTTTTTCCAATGCAAAATTTTGATTCCTTTACTGCCCATGGTTTCATAGTTGACGTATCAACTATTCAAAATTTCAGCGATTTTGATTTACTAAGAGTTTGCTAGCGTAACTCAACCGCTGTAATATCGATATGTTGCATGATTCGAATCTCATGTAAGTCTGTACGGGTTGAAATGTGTTAACTTTGTGATGTTTGTCCGTAAATCATCCCTATTACATCGGAACATGCAATGGCTGATACGTCAAGTATGAAATCAAGTTTAAATGGAGAATTCTTCTTTTATAATTTCCATTTAAACTTGTTCTCAAATATTTTTGTTTTTGTTTATAAAAAGTATTCATGTAATTTTTATATTTATTTTTCGCGTCTACCCTAATTTATTTATTGGTATTTTCCTATTTTTTTGAAGAAAATTTCTAATTTATTCGGGGAAGTTTTTATTTACGTCATGCATAATGTTTATAAATATAAATTATCTGAGTTATGAAATGCACGTAGCCTGAGTTCCAAAAAACTATCCGATTTCCAAAATGCAAATGTCTAAGTTCTGAAAAAGATTTTCTCAATGTTGCGAGAAGGAAATTGTCTGGGATCCAAGAAAGAATCTTCAGAGCTCCGAGAAGAAAACTCAAAGGTGCAGCCCAATCGGGTTGTACGCAAAGATGACGTAGGACTACGTAGCTATATGAAATTGCTGGTATTTGCCATAATAATTTGTGACGTTTTATTTACATTGAGCAAACTGCTCGGAGGCCAACTGAATCAAGAAGTCGAATAGTTGTTCCCAGATGGATGGACTTTGAGTCTCTAACCATGGAATTAACATGACTCATCGGCCGCTGAAGCCACTCGACTGGCTCTCAGTCGAGGACATCACAATCCTTACTTTGCCACGTACGCTTACATCGCGGGCGAAAACCAAAAGTTGCAAATAAATATATTTGCGTTTTGTTTCACGCCACTTCTGATTCTGCTTATTTCTTCTTTATTTCGGCAATTTTTGAGGATGGTCTCCTCCAAAAAGGTCTTGATACCAAAGAAGGTTGATCCGACAATCCGATATGAACTTTCTTTAAAGTGCAAAACTCAATCGTAACTAGCTAATTTGATAGCGCGGCGGAGGGAGATGATGCAATTAATTTGAACGGATGGAATCATTAACAGCAACCAAGCTATCACGCTAAACCCGATGCCGCCGAAACAATCCATTTTTGCAATTAACTCTTTCTTTCTATAAAATGTTGGTGCTGAGAAGAACCAATTTTCTTTTCCCAATGCGGCTTTCCAATAACTAACTGCAACCAATCGCTTTTCGACACCTTGCGTTGCAACTGTCCGACCGCCACTTGATGATTTTTCGCTGAGCCTCCAAAATTTGAAATAAATTTTCTGCATTGCCACACTGCCACCCACTTCGTGCTGCTGTGTCCGCTCCGCTGCATCGAATGTCGAACCGCTCTCTGTGGAATCCCGATCAAAATGGCTCGCGCGCGCCGAACAGCAGCTTTCTTGTATTCAATAAATTAAGCCCGTTAGCCCCGCCCCTTTGTGATCTGATATGGGTGTAAATATAATGTGCACTCATAATGATTAATGAAGGGGCGGGGCTAATGGAATTACTTCATTAGATATAAGAAAGCTGCTTTTCGGCGCGCGCGAGCCATTTCGATCGGGATTCCGCAGACAACGGACCGTTCGGAAGATGACAAATTCTAAGAATCCTATGAAATTTTCTCGCAAGACTCTGAATTTGGTTATGAGATGTTGTTTATCTAGGATGCGTATTGTTGATAGGAATGACAACAGAAATTTGACTCAAGACGAAGTTTCTTCATATTACAAAATATTATATTTCGGCATCTGTATGTCCGAGTGACGTTCACCGATGGATGCTGTAGATAGTTTCCACTGAGGTGGCGTCTTCATTGATTTTCTACAAAAGCCACCATTTCATACAAAAGAAGGTTGATCCGACTATCCGAAATAAACTTTCTTCAAAGTGCAAAGCTCAATCGTAAATAGTGAATTTGATAGCGCGTCGGAGGGAGATGATGCAGTAAATTTTAATTGACGGGATCACTAACAGCAACCAAGGCACCACGCCAAACCCGATGCCACCGAAACAGTCCATTTTCGCAATTAACTCTTTCTTTTCATAAAATGTTGGTCCTAAGAAGAACCAATTTTTCTTTTTTCTTTTCCCAATGCTGACCCACCTTTTTGCTATAAATTTTAAGCATCGGCACTGGCGGTGCGGGATCGCCACAGTGCTATTTTTATGGTCAACCCTTTCTTCATATGAAATGCATTTCTTTTGAAAATGTTATAAGCGCCTCCGTGATGCTGTGTCCGCTCCGCTGCGATCGCTTTGATGCGTCTGCTCTGCGTGAAACCTTGTTCAAACTGAGGATTAGCAAGTGATTGATTTTTGAAATCTGTGCTAGTGATGCATGTACGTGATTGGTTGGATGACCTATTTCCAAACTTTTTATCAATTATCGATAATAAATAGTTAAAAATTAGTATTTTCAAATAAATGCGAAGAAGCGTTGACTCATCCTTGATCGAATGATTCAAAAAAATTGAAAATCCATCGAGAAACGGCTTAGATATTAAAGTATAAAGTCTATCATATTTTCGTGACGGTCCCCGATTTTCGCAATCGTAAAGTGTACCCCAATATAGAAAACACAGACGGAGTCCTACGTCAAAAAACCTCCTCGAATTTGTTAAATAATGTTTTGAAAATCCTCATAATTATCCTAATTTTATTTTGTTGCTCCCTCAAAATATTATTTTTTTGATAAAAAAAAGTCCGAGAGGGGGGGACAAAATAGTTCTTAAATATATGTGTCGGCCTAATAAGAAATATTAAACCAATAAAAAGCAATAGAAAGTAAGAAAGTTTCCTAGTCTAGTCTAGTCTAGGCTATATCAATAAAAGTAAGAAAATTTCCGTTAAAAAACGGAAAACAGCTAAAAAGTTGAACAAATTTCTCATGAGCAATGAACGCTTTTAAAGAAGGAGTCATCTATGGAAAAATGCTCGGTTTTATTGCTTTTTCATGTTGTTCCATGGACATTTTCATATTTTTTATTGATCTTTATTGATTGATGTTTGTGGGCAAAAATATTTATTTTGATTTGGATTTGGAAATTTTGTATTTTTTCAATCGAAAATTTTGATTTCTTTATGGAGAATTCTTTTTTTATGATTGCAATTTTTACTTTTTCTAAAATATGTTTGTATCTCTTGTTTTTTTTTTGTTTATGAAAATGTTGCAATATTAATGTAGATTTTATATTCATTTACTGTGTCTACCCTAATTCCTTTATTGACATTTTCCCCGTTTTTTTTTTAAATTTTAATATTTTTGGAGAAGTTTTTATTTTAGTCCACACATGGACAATGTTTTAAAATATAAACTATCTGAGGTATGGAATGTACGTAGTTCCAAGAAACAAGTTGTCCGAGTTGCGAGAAGAAAATATCCTATTTCCAAAAGGCAAATTTCCGATTTCTGAGAAAGATTTTCTTAATGTTGCAAGAAGTAAATTGTCAGGGATCCAAAAAGGAATTTTCTGAGCTCCGAGAAGAAAAAAGTAAATTTTTGTAGATCCGAAATGCACCATCTCCGAGTTCCAAGATTTTTTTGATTATTTTCTCGCATCAAGTGAAGCAATTTATCTGAACTGAACTTTGAAAAGAAATCCTCCACGATCTGATAAGAAAATATTTGTGCTACGCCGTGTCCCAAGAAGCAAATTTTCCAATTTCCGAGATGGAATTCTTATTAATTTATTCCCCGTCATCCATAAAGGAAAGTTGTCCCTCCAAAAAAGAAATTGTCCCTATTCCGAGATCCAAAGCGGAATTGTGCCCGCGTTCCGATGACATGTTTTTTGCGTTCCGAAAAAAAACGTAAGTTTGGAAAGCAATTTGACAGAGTTACGAGAAGCAATTTGTCAAAGACCCTTGAAGGATTTCATTCGCGGTCCAAGAAGTAAATTATCTAAGAATTAAATTGTCCAAGTTTCGAGAACCAATTTGCCTGCACTTTGAGCAACAATTGTCCGAGTTTCTCGAAGGATTTGGCCGCGAATTGATAAGTAATTTTCTTCGTGTCCCGAGAAACAAATTGCGAAATTCTTCTAGAGAATTGTATCCAAGATCAAGATCTTGAGCAACCATCGGCCAAAACTATTTATGATTTGATTTCTGTATTTTTATTTGTTTCTTCTTTTTTGACAATTTCGCAACACTAGTAACACAATCTCGCAACACAAGAATTGGAATAGTTAACACCTATAGTTAACAATATAACACTTTTGCCTTATAACGATATTTTCTCAGATGTCCCATGATTTCGAAACTGGTTTCATATATTTCATCATTTTTTAATAAGGTACATCCTGCCTTTTTTTGCTTCTCTTAAAATGTTTCATTTTTTGTGGATAAAGAACATTAACCATAACACATTCAAACAAACAATCGTCAAAGTGGTCGTCAGTCAAATGACCTTAATTCCTTTTACATATAGCGATAACAGGTCAGTAAAGAGCTTGAACATAAACTTATTTAATCCCCCCGGCAATGCATTCAATGTGTGGAATCATTTGGCAATCCGATTTGACATGTAGGCAGTGCAGTGAGCTGGATAACTCTGCCACCCTTACAAATCCCTTGATCCAAAGGTTAATCCAAATCAACTGCTGCCCAGTTAAGCCGGCGGCATCGGCCAAGTGCCAAGTGGCACTTTGCAGTAATTATCACCATCCTGGTCAGTCATGACGACGACAAGAAGGGCTTTGAAGCTTAATTCCATCCTGACTGCGGCACGATGTGAACAGCTTCTACCATTATTATTGGTAGGGTCGAAAGGTAAAAGCTCTTTGTGATACATTACTATTGATGCATTTTTCATTTGAATAATTTGTTTGAAAAACTGCATATATCCATTTTACAACAATTCGATGAAACAACAACCAAATTTAGGGGTTGTGTACGCTCGACGAAAACTTTGGGCATTTGTTAGTGACACAAATAATGCTACTTAACGCCACAGGGTCGAGTCTTGTACATGATCCTTTTGTACTTAACTCGCTTGTCGGAGCACCGAGAGCCCAGTAGATCAGTTATGAGACTACCTCACAGGAGGCATTCCCACTGCTTGGCCCTCGACAGTCCTCATACATGATAAGGACCCCCTTGACTTGAACAGAATATTTTAATTCTCGTGTAAACATGAAAGACACAGTGTGCCATGAGCTACGCAAGCTCACGTAGCATCAATTCGGTCTGACGAAAAAAGCTAGCACGCGCAAAAAATAACCAAGTGAGCGTGTCTCAATGTAGGTCTCATGAGACTTATCTTACACGCTAGGAATGCACAGCTGGCGTTACATGGGCTACGATTTTTTTTGTTGGGGCGTAGAACCACTGCGTCTATTGAGTTGAATTTTTGTGGTATAGGCGACGATATTATTGAATGAAAATTTCTCGCCCATGTTGTTTCATGGATTTCACTATTGTTTGCAAGGATTACCGGGGCAAACAGCGCATGAGCTGATTGCATTGAGATGTCTCAATGCGGCTCACCAATGTTAATATGAAGTATACAAACTTTGTGAGACTCGCGTGCCCTAAAGTTAACACATCTGCCAATCCGGAGGTGCTTAGTGGTTAAGCTATTAGTAATTGCAGCGCGCTAATGTACCTTTCCAGCTTTAACGACACAACAACAGTTTGGAGAACCAAGAACATATGTATCAAACTTATTTGACCAAGAACATGTATTTCCCAACATACAATAAGCTTCACGTTTCCCATAATACAAGTTCCATCCATACAAATGAGTAATTCTTGCTGAGACCGGGGCACTATTTGCACGAGGTTCTTAAAAATGCTTAAATTTATATTCATTCAAAAGTTATCGGCGAGTATATTAAGGATCCGAGTTAAATTCTTCAGAAAGATGAACCTCTCGTTAGTTATACACGAAATCATTTTAATGGACCTCTCGATTTTTGGCAATTCTTGACTCACCAAAACTATCACAACTCCAACATTTCTCAACCGATCGTGGAGATCAGCATATCGTTGGAAAGAGGAATAGTGTATCCTCAATTTGCAATAGTAAAAATAGAAGCAGCCATATTGAATTTGGCCGCCATCTTAGATTTCTTTTTTAAAACTATTTTTCCACCAGGTTCGCAACCACCGATTTTAAATATTAATACACCGATGGAAAGCTTAGCTTATATTGTGCATTGTGTCAAAAATTCTCAGGTGTATGTTTTTTCTATCAAAAGTTATGTACGATTTACCAAATTATTTTTTGAAGGCCAATCTGATCAAAGAACATTATTTTTTTGGTTAATTTGATACTACGATGTCAGTTCCTTGATTTCATACACTATTCTAAGCCAAATATGTTTCAAAAATAAAAAGCATATCTACTATAGTATTTTATTTGAAGGGCTCAAAAGTTTTGAGCATAACGGAGCCGTTTTCAAGTTATTGTATTATTTTTTTTTAATTTTGGGTATTGGTAAATAGTACATAACTTTTGATAGAAAAAACATACACCTGAGATTTTTTGACACAATGCACAATATAAGCTAGGCTTTCCAACGATGTATTAATATTCAAAATCGGTGGTTGCAAACCTGGCGGAAAAATAGTTTTAAAAAAGAAATCCAAGATGGCGGCTAAATTCAATATGGCTGCTTCTATTTTTACTATTGCAAATTGAGGATACACTCTTCCTCTTTCCAACAATATGCTGATCTCCACGATCGGTTGAGAAATGTTGGAGTTATGATAGTTTTGGTGAGTCAAGAATTGACAAAAATCGAGGGGTCCATTAAAATGATTTCGTGTAAAACTAACGAGGGGTTCATCTTTCTGAAGAATTTAACTCGGATCTTTAATATACTCGCCGAAAGCTTTCGAAAGAATATAAATTTAGGCATTTTTAAGAACCTCGTGTAAATAGTGGCGAGAATTACTCAAATGCTTGTACACTTGTTCATTTATCAAATAAAACGGATGTTATGAAATATGCATGAAAAGTTTGGTCACAAGATAAATCATCGCACAAATGTACCATGCGTCTCCATATGATTTTATGCTTATATGATCCAGAACAGTTTTCAAAATCCCTGCTTAACGTTTCCACTGGGAGGCTTAATTTTGCCTGAAAACACTCATGGGGACATTCAGATATCTTAATAACTTACTTATTTATATTTTAACTTATCTGAACATGCAATCATACAGACATGCAAGTGACTTTAACGCCGTTGAAGCGATGATCACTATTCTATTCTTGTATAGTAGGCAATCATCTACAACCTCTAACTCCTGTTGATTTGAGTAAAAATTCATTCATTCATTTATTTAGTTTACATCTAAACAGATAACACTGAATCAACAATTTGACGCCACAATACACGGTTCGAGGCCGCATCTCTCCATCCTCGGATACGCCCCACGCTCGCCAAGTCGTTTTGCACTTGGTCTGCCCATCTCGCTCGCTGCGCTCCACGCCGTCTCGTACCTGTCGGATCGGAAGCGAACACCATCTTTGCAGGGTTGCTGTCCGGTATTCTTGCAACATGCCCTGCCCATCGTACCCTTCCGGCTTTAGCTACCTTCTGGATACTGGGTTCGCCGTAGAGCTGGGCGAGCTCATGGTTCATTCTTCGCCGCCACACACCGTCTTCTTGCACACCGCCAAAGATAGTCCTAAGCACCCGTCTCTCGAATACTCCGAGTGCTTGCAAGTCCTCCTCGAGCATTGTCCATGTTTCATGTCCGTAGAGGACAACCGGTCTTATAAGCGTCTTGTACATGACACATTTGGTGCGGTGGCGAATCTTTTTCGACTGCAGTTTCTTCTGGAGCCCGTAGTAGGCCCGACTTCCACAGATGATGCGCCTTCGTATTTCACGACTAACGTTGTTGTCAGCCGTTAGCATGGTTCCGAGGTAGTCGAATTCCTCGACCACCTCGAAGGTATCCCCGTCTATCGTAACACTGCTTCCCGGGCAGCGGGCCCTGTCGCGCTCGGTTCCGCCCACAAGCATGTTCCCCGGCGCGATTCGAACGAACTGGAGTGTTCGCCCGAAATCTTCACACAGTTTCGCACACCATCCACCGTTGCTTTGATCAGTCTAGTAACCTTCCCAGGGAAGCTGTTCTCGTCCATATTTTTCCATAGCTCTACGCGCTCTATACTGTCGTATGCCGCCTTGAAATCAACGAACAGATGGTGCGTTGGGACCTGGTGTTCACGGCATTTTTGAAGGATTTGCCGTACATTAAAGATCTGGTCCGTTGTCGAGCGGCCGTTAACTATGCCTTGAAGCTTGATAACTTCCCACAAACTCATTCACTAATGGTGACAGACGATGGAAGATGATCTGGGATATCACTTTGTAGGCGGTATTAAGGATGGTGATTACTCGAAAGTTCTCACACTCCAGCTTGCCGCCTTTCTTGTAGATGGGGCAAGGGGTTATACTTCCATTCCTCCGGTAGCTGTTTAGATTCCCAGATTCTGACTATCAGTTTAAGCAGGCAAGTGGCTAGCTTTTCCGAGCCCATCTTGATGAGCTTAGCTCCGGTACCATCCTTACCAGCTGCTTTAATGGTCTTTAGCTGTTGGATGGCATCCTTAACTTCCCTCCAGGGGGGGGGGGCTGGTTGGCTTCCATCGTCCGCTGAATTGACGTGGTCATCTCCTCCGCTGTCTTGACTTTCACTGCCTGTACTCTCAGCGCCATTCTGATGTTCCTCGTAGTGCTGCTTCCACCTTTCGATCACCACACGTTCGTCCGTCAAGATGCTCCCATCCTTATCCCGACACATTTCGGCTCGCGGCACGAAGCCTTTGCGGAATGCGTTAAGCTTCTGATAGAACTTGCGTGTTTCTTGAGAACGGCACAGCTGTTCCATATCCTCGCACTCCGCTTCTTCCAGGCGGCGTTTCTTCTCTTGAAAAAGGCGGGTCTGCTGTTTCCGCTTCCGTCTATAACGTTCCACGTTCTGCCGGGTACCTCGCTGCAGGACGCTTCTCCTCCAGAATCTGTCTGCACTCTTCGTCGAACCAATCGTTCCGTCGAATTCGTCCCATATACCCGACGTTGTTCTCCGCAGCTCTGGTAGATGGTATGATTACCATTGATCCATCGCACCATTGATCCCTTCAAACAAACCTCCAAACGATGCCGAATCCACGGTCCTTGAGCACATAGGCGAGTAAGCGTGTGCTCCCGATGATGTTGAGAGATTTGCAGTTCCACGAGTCGAGTTTCCAATCGCTAGGCCCTTTTCGTCGCGGTGGTCTACGCCGATGGTTCCGGTCCGTACTCTTGTTGATTGTTCGTTGCTTATGTTTTTTTAAAGGCTGGTAATGAAGACATAGAGTGTTTCGAAATGCGCGGCACGAAAGGCATCCGTAGGACTGTCAGGTTGGCCTCAATGGTCAAATTACAGCGTGCCGCTATCCGCAAGTCAGTTCCGTCTGTATAAGGCGTCCATTAGAGTGATTCAAATTTTGACGTTTTCGTCCCTCTATGCTTAAATTATGACTTTTGCTTTTGGTGTAGACGGTTGACAGGCACTTGATAGTCCGGACTTGGAATGGTTAATAGCGGAGCCCCAGTAAGAAAATGACCTGGTGTTAGGACATCCAATTCATCTGGGTCGTCCGAAAGTGGTGTTAAAGGGCGGAAGTTCATTGCGGCCTCGACTCGGGTGAGGACAGTTGTCATGTCCTCGAAAGAGAGTTGTCGTTGAGCCAGAATCCTTACGAGAGATCGTTTAGCAGTTTTACGGCGGCCTCCCACAAACCGCCAAAATGAGGGGCTCTGGGAGGAATGAATTTCCATTCGATGCCCTGTTTAGCCGCTTCTTCTACTATTCTACTTCTACTATCGCCAACGAGCTCGTACCAAAACTGTGCTTAGAAAACCGCTCGCACGCGCTCGGCTACGTATTCACTGCCGTGTACACGCCAGTGTGCGCTCTTTCAGGATCGCAGCAGTAAATTGGTGCGATGTGGTAAAGATCGAATGATTTATTTTAATCGTTGACGTTCTCGATCCTGAAACGCTCATGCAGGCTCGCTCGTGCTGTGTACCACGAGCGATGATTTTTTCATAAATGTTGTACAAAATACAACATCACGCGTGCTCGAGTGTAAATTTCATTATAAATGAATATTTCAGCTTTACTCCATAGATGGTCAGACGCTGGATGAATAGAAGAATAATGTTAAAATGGATACATTCAGTCAAACTATCGTTTTCATCAGATAAATGTAGCTGTTACTTTTCTTATTCTTCTTCAATGGTTCTACTTCTTCTTCTTCTTCTTCTTCTTATTGGCATTACATCCCCACACTGGGATAGAGCCGCCTCGCAGCTTAGTGTTCATTAAGCACTTCCACAGTTATTAACTGCGAGGTTTCTAAGCCAGGTTACCATTTTTGCATTCGTATATCATGAGGCTAACAACGATGATACTTTTATGCCCAGGGAAGTCGAGACAATTTCCAATCCGAAAATTACCTAGACCGGCACCGGGAATCGAACCCAGCCACCCTCAGCATGGTCTTGCTTTGTAGCCGCGCGTCTTACCGCACGGCTAAGGAGGGCCCCCCTGGTTCTACATTTCAACCAGAACTTGCTTTTCAACTTAGTGTTTTATTAGCATTTCCACAGTTATTAACTAAATGCTTTTCTTTGCCCGCCAACTGCATGAATATTGTGTGGCAAGTACAATGGAAACACTGAGCCCAAGGGGCCGAGAATGTTTCACGCTATCCAGTGACGAGTCAGCCAAGGCCTAAGGGCTGCAAGTTTCTTTAATAAAGACATATTGTTGTCATCCTAGGCCGGATTGGCAATTCTACGCCTTTTCTCGCAAAGCTAACTGGATACCCCAAAAAATGAAATGTAGGTATTATTCAATTCATTAGAGATTACAAGTTAATTGAACCAATGCATTATAAAGATAAGAACACTCTCCATCATCATGAGGATACAGTGGACAACGTTAACTTTACTATTGGTTATCCTCTTATGCCATGTTCAATGCATACACTAGGCCCAGGGAGTCGCGAATGTTTCCCACCCGAAAACATCCTAGACCGGACCGAGAATCGAGCTCGTTATCTCCGGATTGACAATCCTATGCCTTTGCTCGCGGCTAACTGGAGACCCCTCACTCCATTCCTATTGACAAGAAATGAAGCACTCTTTTTATGCAGATACATATTTCTTATATTCGAGGCTACTTTAGATTAAAGTTTCGCTATGTATATTCCTGGTTTACGCCATCTCCCAAAGGCACACGCCTTTTATTCAGTATCGGCTTCAATAAAATTTCTCGGGTTACAGCAATTCCTACAACTTTTTAATACCACCCAATTTTTCTTCGAAATGTGTATTGTTTCGTGCGGTCAACAAAAAGCATTATTAAATTCAAAGTGTTCGTAATTTTTATTACCTGAACCCTTCTTCTTCTTCTTCTTCAATAACTCTACATTCCAACTGGAACTTGGCCTACTTTTCAAATTAGTATTTTATTAGCATTTCCTCAGTTATTAATTGAAAGCTTTCTATGCCCGCCATTGCATGAGTATGTATCTTGTGTGGTAAGTATAAGGATACACTATGCCCAGGGTGTCCAACCTGAAAACATCCTAGACCGGACCGAGAATCGAACTCGCCATCTCCGGATTGCCAATCCTACGCCTTTGCTCGCAATGCTACTGAAGATCCTGAACCCTAGAAAATTTGTAGGCTCTGGCCTATCATGAAGTATAGTATTTATGACGAATTATAACTTATCTAACCTAGACTGAGCAAGTGTTTTGCTTTCTCGTATACCAAGAAGTAGCGAAAAGCCAATATCATCTTCTTCTTATTGGCATTAGGGCCGTACATTTATTACATAAGCACTTAAAGGGGAGGGGGATCTGTCATTTTCTCTGTCACGCTCCGTATAAACGAAAAATCATTTAAGTGGGAAAAATCTTATATGAAGGGAGGAGGGTTCGAAAAACCCAGAAAAAATGTTTATGTAATTAGTGTACGACCCCTTGCTGCCACTGGGATTACCAAATTACAATTTTTGCATTCGTTTGCATGAGGCTAACACGATGATACTTTTATGCCCGATACCCAAAAATTTCCTAGACCGGACCGGAAATCAAACCCAGCCACCTTCAGCATGGTCTTGCTTTGTACCCGCGCATCTCAAAAAAAATATTTGTATTGGAAAAATCTTACATGGTGGAGGGGGTAATTTGTGTACGGCCCCCAATGCGTAAATGGAACCTTACCTTAAAAATGCCTTTAAAAATATCACTAGAACCTCATGAATCGATAGCTACCTTCTGAAAAAAGTTCTGGGAAAATTAAACAAACGAATGCAAATGACATTTTACAACACTGTAGAAGTAATGAATCCTATATTGTGATTATCAAATACAATTCCACCCTGTAGGTATTCGAGGCCACTGTACATATATGGAATTTCCGTAGGCTTCGAAGAGATTTGATAAAAAATATGGGGTTGCGGGTGGTATTCCCGGCATCGGCTGAAAAACTAAAAATAGCGACATTTTTTTTGCCAAAACTCCTCTGTACTCTGTACTCCTTCGTTGTGCCCACTCGATAATTTATGTTACAGCTACTTGCATTGGAACTTAAATATGTAGCGCAATACCATGTTGGGAATACCGGCTGATACCCTATATTGCCATTTTTGGCTTTTTTATAGGGTGACTTGATGTGATTTTTCAAGCGAGTTTTTAGTTTCCAAATTCAATATCATAAGTTACAGAAGGATTGTTATTCAAATGCAGTGAAGTTTGTTGCATACATAATTTAACATGGACAATGATTTTTTTTTGGAAGTATTCCAAAATTAAAATAATTTACCCAAAATGTAACACCGAACCAATTTACCCCATATTTATTAGCTAAATTCGAGAAAACTTGGTCGTGATACGAAAGGCACTATGACCCTTGCTCAGATGCTTGGGATTCAACAAAAATGTTGTGCGTGGCCTGAAAACTGGAAAAATCGAGTATGGAGTCGCAGTATGTCAGTCGCAAGAATCGTAAAATAGATTAATTTTCTATGTGGTTGGTGATACTAGTGAAATTTACGTGAATTTTACTATTCATTGTAATTTCCAAATTCTTAATATGTATGTGGGAAAATGATTAATATTCTCGGCAGGCCTTTTCGCTTTAGTACACTCCTCTAAGGTTTGATGTCCACTAATTGTCCAGTCAACATAGCGTGCATGCTCTCTGCAGTACCCTGCATCGAAGGGGATCATGAATACATTTGTTTAAACTCGGTTTTTATTCCACGATGCTCCACGATACTTTTCGTTCAAGTGAGTTGAATGGAGGTGTTTAGACGTTCAATTCGAGTTCAATTCAAGCGTCTTGTCCAACCCACTTGCCTTGCATTATACGGCAGTTATAGAATTTGTAAATTTTCAGTAAAATTAGATTTTTCGTATGACCGAAAAAGTGCCGTGTGAGAAAATAATTCATTAGGGCAATCATAATGCTTTACATGCAAATGGATTAAGCTGAAAAACAAAAAACTTAAGAACATTCAATATTGTTTCCTAAAAAAATTTGCTACGAACTGCTCGGTTAATTCTAGTTAGCTCAGTAGTAATATTCACACAGAAATGCCACCGGCGCGTATACACGGCCGTGCGCGCGGCTGCGTATTTATCAGCGCTCACTGCAGTGCGTTTTAGGGCCCTTTTTCCACACTGCACTGTTCTGCTGTTGATTGTGCGCTCGGTTCATTTTGTTCGATCTTCTTTTATCACACACTTCTCAAAAGCTGTGGTGAATTCACACGTAAGAGGCGCGCTCCTGTTCAAATTCAACGGTGCGTGTGAGTGTATTAAAATTTCTCTCCACCACACTGAGGAGATGGACATCTCTGCTGAAGCATACAAATACTGCGATATAAGCCGTTGTTGCGGCGGCCTTGTGGTGGATGTGGATGTGGTGGAGTTCGACAGTGGGCTCTGTTGAACTTCTATAAAAGCTGCATGTGTCCCCAAGCAGGCCCTATCAAAGCGACCGTGTGCCGCTCAAAGCGCACTAGCCTAGTCCTGGTGTTGGGTAGGACTTTAAACAAATTTGACCCGACTGATCGAGCGTCTGTCCACCAAGGAGGTGCGGCTCCAACAGCGTCTGTTCTGGCATCCAGCGGCTGAGTATGAAATGCTATTCCCCGGAAGCTATACCTAAGATGGCAGCCCCATCCCGGTGGATAGGGAACCTTGGGCCAACAACCTACTGTTCCCGAAACATCAATTTGTTCGAGAATCCGATAATGAAAGAATACGGACTGATTTTACGGCGACGACTCTTAGCGCGAAACAACGGACACGAATAGGAACATGGAACGTTTTAACCCTAGCCCAGCAGGGTAAATTGGCACAACTTGCCAATGAGGCACGCCGCATGAAGCTTGAGATCCTGGGACTGAGTGAAGTCCGTTGGCCAAACTTTGGAGAACACAGAACGCCGTCGGGACAAGTTCTGCTATACTCTGGTTTACGAGGTGAACACGCTCCCGGCAACGCGGAGTTGGCTTCCTACTAAGCGCTCAGGCACACTCTGCGCTTATGAAGTGGGAACCTATAAGTGAAAGGATAATCGTTGCCAGATTTAGAACACGGGTCCGAAACCTTACTATAATCCAATGTTATGCGCCAACCGATGCTGCCGATCTGCAAGACAAAGAGAACTTTTACAGTCAACTCAATGCCGTCGTAGATAGAATTCCGAAGGGTGATATCAAGATCTGTTTGGGCGACTTCAATGCGAAGATCGGATCCGACAACTCGAACCATGAGCGCATTATGGGACGCCATGGTCTCGGAGAAATGAGCGAAAACGGAGAGCTGTTCGCAGAATTTTGTGGTAATAACGACATGGTGATCGGGGATCGCTCTTCCCTCATCGACCGGTTCACAAGGTCACGTGGGTCTCCCGTGACGGCTTTACAGAAAATCAAATCGACCACATCTGCATCAGCCGAAAATGGAAACGGAGCCTTCTTGATGTACGGAATAAACGTAGTGCCGATATCGCGTCTGATCATCACCTCCTCATCGGCGAAATACGCCTGCGCATTGCGCGGATTCGTCGGCAGGAGGAAAGAGTTGGACGACGATTCAACACACGCCGACTGGAAGATGCCACGGTGAAACGGTCCTTCGTTGAAGAACTGGAGACGCGTGCTGCAAATATTCCGGAAGGTGGCAGCGTGGAAGACCAATGGACCGCCATCAAGAATGCCTTCATCGCCACCAGCGAGAACAATCTGGGCGAACTACGCACCCAGAGAAAACAATGGATCACCGATGAGACCTGGAGAAAGATAGAGGAGCGAAGAGAAGCCACAGCCGCGATAGCGCGATCGAAAACCAGAGGAGCCAAAGTCTTAGCCCGCCAACGATACGCGGCTCTTGAGAAGGAAGTAAAACGTTCATGTCGACGGGACAAGCGAGCGTGGGCAGACTCTTTGGCTGACGAAGGAGAGAGAGCCGCCGCAACCGGGGACATTCGCCTCCTCTACGATATCTCACGACGCTTAAGCGGGGCGAAGATGAATGCAACGATGCCTGTGAAAGACGCGAATGATCAGTTATTGACCGACCCAACTGACCAGCTGAAACGCTGGTTCGAGCACTTCGAACAACTTTTTCAAGTGCCAGCCAGGCCATCACCACCTCGGCATGATCTGCCTAGGATCCGACGTATAACACGCGTCAATACCGAAGCTCCATCACTGCTAGAGATTCAAACAGCCATCCAAAGCATGAAATCGAATAAAGCCCCAGGGGTCGACCGCATATCAGCCGAGATGCTCAAAGCTGACCCCATGACATCCGCTCAACTACTGCATCGTTTATTTCATAATATCTGGGACACCGCAACTTTCCCGGTCGACTGGATGCAAGGTATCTTAGTAAAGGTGCCCAAAAGGGTGACCTGACTGTATGCGATAACTGGCGAGGCATTATGTTGCTGTGTACCGTTCTCAAAGTTCTGTGCAAAATTATCCTAGCCCGGATTCAGGAGAAGATCGATGCGACTCTCCGGCGGCAGCAAGCCGGATTCCGTGCCGGAAGATCCTGTGTGGACCATATTGTCACGCTCCGCATCATTCTGGAGCAGGTCAACGAATTCCAAGAGTCCCTTTACTTGGTATTCATTGACTACGAAAAAGCTTTCGACCGTCTCAATCACGAGAATATGGGGCGCCCTGAGACGCAAGGGAGTTCCTGAGAAAATCATCGGCCTCATCGAAGCACAGTACGAGGCCTTTTCGTGTAGAGTGCTGCATAATGGGGTCCTGTCCGACCCTATCCGGGTCGTAGCTGGTGGAGGCAAGGATGTATCCTATCACTGTTACTGTTCCTCATCGTAATCGATGAGATTCTGGTAGGTGCGATTGACCGTGAACCAAACCGCGGGCTGTTATGGCAGCCTATAACCATGGAGCATCTAAACGACTTCGAATTGGCTGATGACGTTGCACTCCTCGCGCAACGGCGCTCTGATATGCAGAGTAAGCTCAACGACCTTGCCGAGCGCTCCTCTTCGGCAGGTTTAGTCATCAACGTCAACAAAACCAAATCGTTGGATGTAAACACGGCGACTCCTTCCAGTTTCACAGTAGCCGGGCAACCAGTGGAGAATGTTGAAAGCTTCCAATATCTTGGTAGCCAAATGGCGTCGGACGGCGGTACCAAGATCGACATAGGCGCACGGATCAAGAAAGCAAGGGCTGCCTTTGCGAGTTTAAGAAATATCTGGAAAAACAGGCAGATAAGTGAACGCACCAAAATACGAATTTTCAACTCTAACGTGAAATCTGTGCTGTTATACGCTAGCGAAACATGGTGTGTATCAGTGGAGAACACTCAACGGCTGCAGGTGTTCATTAACAGATGCCTGCGGTACATAATTCGGGCCTGGTGGCCTCACAACTGGATCTCAAACAATGAGCTCCATCGTCGTTGTCACCAGAGGCCGATAGCAACAGAAATTCGGGATCGAAAGTGGGGCTGGGTCGGCCACACTCTACGTAGGGGCGGAAACGAAATCTGTAAACAAGCATTAGACTGGAACCCAGCGGGACATCGCAGCAGAGGCAGACCCAGAGGCTCATGGCGGCGAAGCCTCAATAAAGAAATAAAAGAAGTCGACCGAAATCTAACCTGGCAACAGGTTAAAGCGATAGCCGGGCAACGCTCAGGATGGAGATCTTTCAAGTCGGCCCTTTGCACCACCGGAGGTGTACAGGATCCGTAAGTAAGTAAGTAAGCGGCGGCCTTCCGGTGAGTTGGTTTAAGGTAAACGGGCCCGCAGTAATCTACCCCAGAGTCTATATATAGAGTTGCGCAAAGAGGATCTGCTTACACTGATGCTGAATGATGCTCATGTTATTATGTTGGCAACTTGCATTTTTGTTCAACCCTCCAAGTGACTTCACGGGAGTGTTCACTTCTAAAGATTTCAAATTCGATAATTAGGCTTCCTACAGAGTGCAAATAAGTCAGTTTCTTGTTGCTACTTTATTAGGGGGTGTATTAAAATGTTTTTACACTGCTTCTAAAACAATTCTAATACTTTTTAGTTCTTGTGTTTTAATTTGCCATAATATTCATTAGGCGATAACAATACTTCCGCCTTACCAACAAGTATTTGTTTACTTTGCTCGATAGGTAGACGGTTTGACAGTTCAATAGGTAGATTTGGCTTCACTCTTTGCGCAACTCTATATAATAGACTCTGATCTACCCCAGCTACTGAAAAAGGCCCTGCAGGTGTAGCTCGAGGGAACGGGAGCTGTCCAGGAGGTTGTATGATTGAGGCAGGGTTGCTTCGGAAACAGCGCAGGCAGTTTCGGTAAACATAGTTCGCCAAAGCTTTGCCGTTGAGAGGCCAATATTGTTGGCGAATGAGAGAAAGTGTCATGCGAGGTCCAGCATGAAGAGACGTGTGATGATACGCTATAGTAACGAGTCGCGTGAACGCATGGTTGCCTGGAAGAATTATAGGGTGTTTCGTCGAAAACGACCGGTTTACCATATTGAGCCGGCCACCAACGCGCAGCATACCGTGTGTGTTGAGAAATGGATGCAAATAGATCAAAGCAAATAGATTCAAAGCAGATCGTGCTGGTATGGTACGATGATTCGACGATTCCTTTATATCCTTCAGAAATGATTCTTCTTGCACCTGGCGAACTAAGGCTATGGCAGCAAATCGAAGCTCTTGAACAGTAACTCCATATGTGTCTGGTACACATTGGCGTTGACATCGCCGGATGAAACGGAGGCAATAGGCGGTGACACGCAATAGTTTCCAATATGATGAAAAGCGATAAATCAATGGATGGGATTTCGGTGCTATCGTTGTGACATGAATGTTTCTTTTACGTTCCAGTAACTCGTCTGGTGGCCTCTGGTGTGGTCTTGGATTGTTCCAGAACTGATCCATCGTTGGTAGCCAATCAGGCCCGTGAAACTAATGCTTCATTTCAACCAAATCTTTTGGCCATGTACCTCGTGAGACGATATCTGCAGGATTCTCAGAACCCGCCACATGGTTCCACCTATGACCTTTGGTTATTTCCTGAACTTCGGAGACTATATTTGCGACGTATGTAGCCCAAACATATGATGGTAGTTTGAGCCAACATAAGACAACTTCTGAATCCGACCAGAACCATGATTCAGTGTCATCCATTTTCAATGCTTTTTGAACTCTTTCCCACAGTTTTGCGACCATCAGCGCGCCGCATATTTCCAACCGTCCTAAACTAAATCGTTTCAACGGTGCAGGACGAGATTTTGTCGCCAATAAATCTTCTTTAATGTGCCCCTTTTGATCAATCGTTCTTTCGTATACACATGCCCCGTATGCTGACTCAGATGCATCCGAGAAACAATGAAATTGGATCAAAAACGGCTGCGACAAAAAGGCAAACCGATCAATCTTAAGATTTCCTAACAAAGGATGTTGGAAAAAGAATGTCTCCCATAATTTCGCTTGATCTTCCGGTAAAGGGTCATCCCAACCCTGGGAGGCCACCCACAAATATTGCATATGGATTTTTGCCCAAGATATAACCGGGGCAATGATATGGAGAGAATCAAAAAGACGTGCAATTACTGAGTACACTTGCCTTCTGGTCCATCCATCTTTCATTGTGGAATTCGTGACATCAATAGATAATCGATCAGTACCTGGACTCCACGTTACTCCCAATGTTTTGACGCTTTCCTCCTTATCGAATGTCAAGGTGCGCTCAATGCCCAAATTTTCCTCGGGCATTCCGAACAAAACTTCCTTGATATTAGAATTCCACTTTCTTAGACGGAACCCACCTTTAGCTAACAACTGCTGTAAGTCTTCCCTCAGCTGAATCGCCTTTTCCACGGAATCTGCTCCACCGATATAATCGTCAACATAGAAGTTTTCCTCGAGTGCTGTTTCGCTTGTGGCAAAACGGCTCCTTCATCGAATGCCAACTGACGCAACTTCCTAGTCGCTAGGAAGGACGATGGCGACAAACCAAATGTAACTCGTTGAAATTCATACGTCGAGATGGGATCAGATGTAGAGAAGCGATATACAAAACGCATTAATGACCTATCTTCATGATGAACCAAAACTTGGAGGTACATACATTTTTTCAATGTCAGCAACCAGCGCCACCTTACATATGTTTCCGAAATCTGGGCAATAAATTGAAAAGCGTTTCCTGAATTACAGGTCCCGTTGGAAGTAAATCGTTCAGCGAGGAATTGCTTGTAGTTCTGGCTGAACCGTCGAACACTGGACGAATTTTGGTTGTTGTGCTTGTTTCCTTATAGACGGGATGATGAGGTAAATAGCAAACGATTCGTCTTTCACTTCTTACTTCTTCTGGAGGCACAAGTCTCAAATGATCGTTGTCCAAATATTCCTGAATGGCTTTATTGTACCGCGCATGAAGTCCTGGGTCTTCCTTGAAACGCCTTTCCAGTTGAACTAATCGACGTAATGCCATACTTTTCGACTCACCTATTCTTTCAGCGAAACAATCCCTTTTTGGGAGACCTACCACGTAGCGTCTTTGCTCGTACCTTCGACAGTTCCTGCATAGTGTGCTTCGCTATTCATTTTCTCTGTTTGCTTGGGTGCATCGCGAATCTCCTCAATTGTCCAAAACCGTTCAATAGCCTCATTAAGTTGATTATCGATTGTAACATGATACTTAAAGAGGGGCACAATGCTTTCTGAATCAGCCTTTGCAGCCGCTATCCAACCGAAAACTGTATGTATGAAAAGAGGGAGTCCATCCATCAAGTTTTGGATTTGCACGCATCCATCGTTTAACAGCAAAAATTCAAAAAAGTATTCCAATCCAAGAAGAAGATCGATGGATCCACGTTTGTTAAAACCAGGATCCGCTAAATTCATATCCGATGGGAGGTTCCAGCGTCCTATTGGAATCGTCGCCGATGGTTGGTCGTTCGTAACCTTCTTCAACACTAGGAAGTTGGAACGGCATAGTTGGTGTACGTGAAAATATCGTTGCAGTTATGGAGTGTGACACTTCCCAGTTCCCAATGCCGGAAATGGGTACGTTGACTTTCTTCCTCGGTAGCTTCAGTATTTGACATAATCGTTCCGAAATAAGGTTGGTCTGGGAACCGCTATCCAAAAGCGCTCTCGCTAAATATGATTGCCCGTTGCAATCTTTTATGGAGACCAACGCCGTCGATAAAAACATGTGATGCTCTTGCAAATCCGTTGAAACGTTGGACGCAAAAGTCGAAGCTACCGAGCTCTGCGTCGTATGCTGTAGCTCATCATCTTGGATCGCGTTGAAATTAGTCGATTCTGAGCAACCGGAGCTCGACGTGGACATTCCAGGATGAAGCAGCGAATGATGCTTCTTATCACAAGTCCGACAACAGAAACGAGATTGACAATCACGATTTGAATGATCTCTCCGCAAACAGTTGCTACAAAGCCTCCTAGCATTAACAATTTTGAATCTCTTATCCAATGCCATTTTTTCGAATGCCGTACGGACTGAAATGTAATGAGGGCCATCGCAATATTGACACTTGGCCGTTGAATACTCGGTCGCTGCATGCGTCGAAAGCTTCACATCGTATCTCTTTGTACGCGAACTATTCACAGAAACGGTTGCGGATCCTTCCTTTGAATATCGGTCTACTGCTACTGCATCCAGGATTCTTGTTTGTCCCTCGAGGAAGTCCATCACTTCCTTGAAAACCGGGTCGTTCTTCTTGAGTGCTTTGAAATGAGTAACTGCATCAACATCGCTCCCCATCCCGATGTGCGTTCACCAAGTTGATCAAGAATCTTTGTGTGTCGATCAAAATAGTCAATAAGCTCGTGTATATTAGAAGCCGACATCTTCCTCACAATAGGATACTGAAGTAGTGCATTCACGTGTCGCTTTTTCTGCAGATAGATGTTAGAGTATCTCTTCACCAAGGCGGACCATGCAACTCCATAACTGACTTCGCTCATGGGAAATGCATCGATGACCTTTAACGCGTCACCCTTTAAAGCTACTTTCAGATAATGAAAGCGTTGAATCGCACTCAAATTCTGATTTTCGTGGATGAGCAATTTGAACGTGTCGAAAAACGGCAACCACTGTTTAAACTCACCATTAAACTCTGGCAAACTTATTTCGAGTAATCGAATACCAGCCCTGACCACAGCCCATTTTACCACAGCTAGATGATGCTGTTTGGTTATTAGAGCCGCTAACAGCCGGCAATTTCGATTTCAGCCCTGCCCTAATCTTAAAATATAATTCCTCGAAATCTACTTGAATCTTTCTGTGCGAGTCCATGTTCCCTTCATCTTCCTCCATATCTTCGATGTCCGCTTGTACATCCTCGAACTCTGATCACTTGATGTCTAGCCTCTCCAACCGGGTCTCTACCTGATTGATTTCCGAGGGATCACTTTTTTGTAAAAATTGTTCCGTTCGATTGAGGAACTCCACAATGTTCGTTCTCGCTAATGGCCTTTGTTTCAGCTTTTTGCCCATGACGGTCCAGCTCACGCCAACGTCAAACTACGAAGAAAGAAAAACCCAGCAAAGCACCAACGATACACCAACTTATCAAATTGGAGAGATCCTCACCTGTGAGGCTCTTTATGTAAGCCTAGTAGTTTGTTTTGTTTCGCCTTCTGCATTTCTCCCTATAGTGAGTAGATTAGTGGTCTTGCTCACCGAAACATCACGCCGGACAACTCAGATAATAGTAGCGATGATTGTTCTCTCCTCGATCGTTTAGTAACGCAACCACCGTTCGTTGATGACGTACGTCCGCGGAAAGGATATCGAGAAATAGATAAAACCAATAGGTAGGACCCAACGGCTTTCAGAGATAGTTTGGACAGGTAATCACTTGGTGAGCCTGTCAAGCAGACCTTTATGAATGAAATGCTCTGTCTCCGTATTAATGGCTAGTACTCTACGGCAGCTCGTCACGACAATCGTTGATTGATGATTATTCCTTTCAGATAAGCTATCAGCGAATTATCGTTGCTCAGATATAAGTCCAATTCATCAGATTATTGCTATGTAGTCAAAGAAATAGACCTGGTAGACCAATCGATGTAGATGTATGAGTATTGGACACTCACCGTTTGAGCCCGTCCAACAGGCCTTAACTATTATTGATTGACTCAAAATCAATAACCATCGAATTTAATCAGGGGGGCCGTTTACCATACTTTCCCCAAATTAATTTCAATCGCAAGAAAACGTATATGTGCAAATCCGATATGTTTGTGGCGCAATAGGCTTCACAATGGCGTTCCCATGTAACACAATCCGTCCAGACAATGAAGGTAATAATTCGTGTCCGATATCACTCAGCAAATCCTGGTCACGGCACCAAATGTTCGGACCCGTTTTATCAATCGGACACTGTATCAAACCAGAATGTTTAAAACCCAATGATCGTCTACAGTGTACCCTGGGATTAGATACAAGCAATCGCACCGAGTGACGGATCAACAACGAGGATAGAGATTCAGCTACACTCAATCAAGAAATCCGGCTTTAAGGCAACAATATATCAAGGTTGTCTAAGACTATTATTATGTTCTAAGAAGTAGCTTAATCGTTTCTAAACTGTCAATATCTATAATGTACTAATAATCAGCCATGAGTCAGCTATAGGATTCACTTTTCGGTGGCAAAGTCAAGCTTCATCACGCCTATTCCCTACTATTAGTAGAAATTATCGAGAATGAAGTTGACATAAGAATGTTCATATACCATCATTATAATGTGTGGTACTTTTTATTATGGCTCTTCGAAGTCTGACTGGCACCACGTTCCTAGTTTTAAAAAAAACTTCTACTCAGTGAATCCAGTAGTCATTTCCCTATGAATGTCTTTAATACATTGTGTATCAATAATCTCGCTTAACTTTCCAAAATGACCCAAGTAACACCCCTTTCATGAATTAATTTGAATAGCGAAAAGAAGAGAACTCACATCATTATCACTGCACTACCATTCAAGGCTCCAAGACACGATGTCCGTTAGATTACATGCATATGTCGTAAATTGGTGCGTCAATGCCAGATATGTAACGCAGCACCAAACAAAAATAGTCAACATGTGATACCACCACGACAGGATATGTATTTGGTTGCCATATCAGTGCTAATGGCGTAAGCCGACCCACCGCGGCAAGGTAACATATCCGAGGGGAAGGAAATGACGCGTGCACAATCAAATTGCATCCAAATTAACTAAAAATTTAGGAGGTCTATTCAAAAGACAAAAATAACCGTTTAAGAATAGGGGAGCGAAAAGTCAAAATTTGAATCACTCTTGCGTCCATATACAAATGGGACTGACTTACAGTAAGCCTTAAAATGGAAAGCGCTGAACTAGGGAGTCGCCAAGGATAACAACTTTGTTTTCAATACAGAGATGATTGCTTGCAATGAGTCCGCGACTGAGCAAGTAAATGCCATAAAGCATTCTATTCCACAGGAAGGGACGTACCACTAATTACATGTCCTTTTTTCCGGTATCAGCCGGCTGTTTTTTTAGGGTCAATGTCACACTGGCGCGGATCCACTACAAACCCCCTGCTGCCCCATAGACATACCATCGAACTGGTGTCTGTTTATAAACAGAGAAGCATGGTAATGGAACCCGACGTAGGTGTCTCGGAATGGGCATGCGCTTTACCGTGCGAGACCGTCTCGGCTTCCACTGATAAGAGTTCGTGATATCGCATCGTCGGGGGAAAATCGCCAACGCCAGCTCCAGATGGTGGCCAGGATTCTAACTAACGCGAAAGAAGATTTTAACCCAAAATGAGGCGAACGCGGATGAGGTAGTTCTTCACGCATTTCAGTCTACCAGCGACTGTAGACCGGTGAAGACGTGAGCTCTACGGTGCCAATTTTGGAATCGGTGACCAGCTGGCGTTAAGTGTCGTGTAGCGTCGGTCGCGGTGTCCAGAAATTATTTTCAGCGGTGTGGAACCTTTAATTTATTGTGCAATAAATCGAAAAATTCCAACCCCAAGAGAGTTCCCCGGGTGCGTGAGGGTGATAAGGTTTCATAGCTCATAAATATTGCCTCGTTCCTTTCATAATCGCTGGTTTCTATATTTGGCGTTCGCTGCAATCTGTGGCAAGCGATTATCCGTTTTTTCCGGGTGAGTGATTGTGGCACTGGATACGGCCCGCGGGATTAACGGAAATGGCCATCCAGATGAATCATAGTGCTGCCAACTGTGTTGTGAAGCAAAACCGCCGAAATGTGATGAAGATAAATGTGTGTAGATTGTAATTAGTTGTAGTGCGGAGCCTAACCGATATGAACAGTGCCGGGAGTTTGTATCGGCTGGTACTGTCAGGCCTAGTTCCGGCAGCATTCGATAACGAGCTCGGAAATGAATCCTACGTCGAGGACCAGCTACTGCTCGATGACATGCTGGCGTGGAATATCAGTGAATCCGATGACAACGGAACCGGTTCCGGTAACTTGTCAAGTGCGCTCGGAAGTGTTGCTCCGGTTGGGTCCACGGGGACGCCATTGTCATCCTCCGCGACCACCTTGGCGTATCTGCTGGAGGCCGGCCGCGTCCAGATTCCCCTGTACAGTGTTATCTTTATGTTGGCTGTGATAGGCAACTCGTTGGTTATTCTCACGTTGGTGCAGAACAAGCGAATGCGAACTATCACCAATGTGTTTCTGCTCAATTTGGCTGTGTCGGACTTGTTTCTCGGAGTGTTCTGTATGCCGTTTACGCTGGTCGGAACACTGCTGCGGGACTTTGTCTTCGGAGAAGTTATGTGCAAGCTGCTGCCGTATCTGCAAGGTAATTCTTCTCATTATTTTGAGTGACAGCAAACGTTAAACATTTCTTTGGTGTTCATATAAAAGGTCAGATAACTGAAACAAATGTTTATCAAATCAAATACGGATATATTTTTTCAAATCTAAGCAATAAGTAAATGACTCCAATAATCATTTATCTGTTTTCTAAGAAACTGCTTTAGATGGAACATGGCATGCCAGAATGTGCTTATGATTCATTTCTCAATGTCTGCGAGAAATTTATCGCAATTAAGATTGACAGCATCATTAATTCTATTGGTAGACTTGCCAGTCGGTATCCTTATCTCGAAAAAGTTGTGTGATTTGATAGGTACGATTTGTGATAGGTACGCATCTGTATTGCATTATGAAACACGTAAGTCATTTATTCCGAAAATGAGCGATTGTCCAAAATATCAGAGATTGTTTCCAAGAGAATTTTTTTCCGTTGAATGATTGGGTTTCTTTCCTGACCGAATATGCTGGACTGATCTGACTAACTGCTTTATTTTATATACAAAAATTTAATAACACAATCCAGAACTAGCGCCATAATTGCGTCTTCTACTTGCACTCACCAAAGCGCTCTTGTAGTGTCTTAATTAGTGCTGTGCGTCGCAACCGCCGACGGTTTTGGGTCGGCGCGCCGTCAATCATAATTTTAGCATGCCGACGACTAGTTTTGGTATAATAAAAATTAGATTCTAATTATTCTAATTAAGTCGAAAAGAAACCAGACTTATTTTCAAATGTTTTCGAAGCAGTTTGAATGATAAGTCGCAAATTTGTAGTTACTGCTAGCCATTTTTTATTATTTAAATCAACCAGAGAGTTTACTTCATTTACTTACTTGATCAGTTTTCTTTGTTTTCGGAATTATGTCATAAGATCAGTTAACATTCAACATATTTGGTGAGCTGATAAATTTAGCCAAATGATTAACAGATATTTATTATTTTGAATTCAATTTTCAAAAACGCGATGCTTTATAATGTTACGTTTATTTACGTTACGTTACGTTTATCGAAATGTTCATAGCAATCCAATGAACGCACAAAAAGTTCGGTCTATATTGATGTAATAAAAATTGCAAATGTTATGTTTGTTACTTCGGATTTAAAAAAAAAAGCTTGATTAGAAAACTAATGTTATGTCATTTTGTTAACTCGGTTCTTACATTCATAAATATGTCAACCAGTTAAGTCCGTTGAGTTTTTGGTTACCCGTTAATCAACTCAGCCAGAGCACGCCAGATGGCCAATCATATGGAATCATTTATGTATGCAGTTGATCATAATAGTTTCTGCCTTTCTCGTACAACCTAGTTGTACAGGAAGGCTATAGGATTACTCAAACAAATAGAATGACCGGAGACCCATAATTTTGTATACCGACGAACTGAGGTGATGTCTGTATGTGTGTATGTATGTGTGCGTATGCGAACAAAATTTGTAGACACACTTTTAGGGACTTGTCATTACTCGATTTATTCGCAACAAGTTGCATTCAACGGGGAATGTGGTCGCATTGTTTGATATTGAAAATTTGCATGATCGGACATTGCATTATAAAAAACAAATCAAATTAAAAATAAATCAAGGATAGTGGCATGGCAATGCATATCCATTAATGCAAGAACATTCCAAATGATAGAACAAAGGTGATCTAGACCCCTGAAGTGGTTTTTGACCTTCCTTTTGTGATTTTTTTTATTACATTTCTTGATGCACGAGAAAGGCATCATCGTCGCTAGATGCATTAATCTGTTTTTTTTTGTAAGACTCCCGGTCTAGAGGAGAGCATGGTCCTAGCCGGTAAGGGATAATTGGTGATTTAGGACACTACGTGCATGGGCTGCCAGGGGTTTTAATGCCTTTGCTGCTCATTTGTCCCATTTGTCATCACTCAATATCCGACTAATAAAACTGATTTCTAGTAATAGTGTGATTTTGACGCCGAATAGCAAAAAAAACTACGAAAAACCAGCGAAAGTCTCGAGCGAAATGGACAAAATGTTGACATCATTGTCCCTATCAGCCCGGATAAAAAATATCATTAAAATATCATAAATTTTATTGTTACAACACCATTTAAAACATAATTTTTACCATTGAATATAATGGAATTTTGACAATAAAATCACATGAGAAATAATGGTTTTCCACGATAAAATTAATGGTAAATGGGACTTTTACAATTAAAAAGGGGGGTTGTTATGTATCTTTACAATAAAAAAATCGAAAATTTTCCATACAAAATTCGGAGCAAAACAATTGATTTTACGGTTCTTCAATGGGATGATTTCGAGCGACAAAACAATAGAAAACATTGTGTTTTAAATGTTTTCAATTACTGTTTCTATTGTTTTACAATAAAAATGCAACAGGATTTAGAATACATTCTACTCCAATATTACAATAAAAATACAATACAATTAATTGTTTTACAAATTATTTTATTTTCCTTCGATTGTTTAGCATGTCTTTAGACGAACCCAGCGCACTACTTCCAAAATTAAGTGGGTTGCCTGTACCTGGAGAAAAATCCAACATCGGTTTAAAAAGCGTACTAACTTTGTTCCGAATAGACAATACATATAGATATAAACCTGTGAAAAATGTAAATTATAAAAGAATGTCAGTTTTAATAGAAAAAATACGTCGAGAAGAAAAGAAAAATTACCTGCATTAGTTCTTTTTATATCCCGTTGGTGAGATTGGCCAATGGTAGCCACTGAACGATCTTGAATCAGTGACCAGCAAGCAGCAGTATTTTATTTATCATAAGCTTCATTTCTGTAAAAGAACAAGGATACATGTTACCAGGCATGTCATCAGGTATTATGATGATAAAATTTTCATTTTTTTTTTGTTCGGGATGAACCACTGCGTTCATTATGTACATTGAACTTTTGTAGAACAATAAGAATACGATTACCGGTGGTGAGTATAACCCGTTTGTCAGCGCAGTATAATTACTTGGCACTTTACCGGTCGCTACTAAACGCGCTGCTAAAACAATAGCGCAGCTGACAGGTGACCAAATTGACCAAATAACAGCGTTACTATTTGATGAACTATCAAACGTCGTACGTCAACGATACGGAATGCAGCCACCAAAATGATAACCGAAAATACCGAAAATAGTGACCGATGCGAAGAAGAGTGACTAATCTAAAATGACAGTACAGTGAGGGTGATCAAAATACTCGCGCCCAGTAATAACGCTCTAACGCGCTTCAACACTTCAGATACTTACCACGGTACAGAAGCCATAGTGATCCAATTGCTTGCCCAGCAGCAGAAACTGTAATGAAAAATACACTTTCTGCACCATATAGTTTCATTATTTTCATCTCTTCACTTATTATAAACAAAAATGTACACGCTCAAATGAATCCAGCCATTCTCCGAGTAAAATGATAGGCAAAAGTTTTGTTCCCTTTCATTTTTTTGAAATCAAATTTGTATTGCATAACATTTCTAGACCTGCAACAAGACCTTCAATATGGAAGTATATACTTGAGAATCGGTATAACATTTTTATTTATTTAACAAACAAAGCTATTGTAATTTTATTGTTTTCAATTGTTATTTCATCAGTATAATAAATCCATGAAATATTCCAAAATTATATTAATTCAATAACATTAGACGAATTTCCAGATCATCCAAACCGAATACTTTTGAATTTTGTTTAGTTTTTGGATGAGAAATACTAAACATAAGCGAACAATAAAAATATAATATAATATATCGGAAACATTTAAATATATTGTTATTTTAATGTACGTACAATAAAGATCTTTTACAACCGTAAAGATTTTACAATAAGCATACAATAGTTTGTATTGTTTGCCATATAATCTATTGTATTTCAATGGGTTATGTCATACAAGTTACTGTAAATTTTTATCCGGGAGGTGGCTGATTTTTCAGCACACTTGGGACGAGATGGATTGCTGTTTATATTACAAGTCATTTTGCTTGCGTTGAATAAAGGCAGCATGCGAACAAATAGAGCCAATCAAATCATCTTATTGAGCGTGAATTCTAATTTGTTGCATGTAAGATACTACCACACTGATTGTGAGAGTGTGTTTTAGATTCCCTCATAGCACGCTTACCAAGGACATGCTAACGAAAATACAATTATATGAATTAAGGCTCCCCCAGACCGAAGCGATTTCATCGTCGCGACGGCGACAACTGGTCGTCGCGATTCTATCGTTGGGTCGCTGCAGGCAATGTTCTATCTATGCTTCCATACCAACGGCGACAGAATCGCTGTCGCCAAGCGATAGAATCGCGTCGCGTCTGTCACGTCGCGTGTGTTTGGGGGAGCCTTTACTAGTCGACCCGGCAGACGTTGTCCTGCATAGTAGGCGAGAATGTGCATTCCGAACTGCCCATGCAAAGTTCGCATAGGAATCACAATTTTAGTTATTCACGGTTTGCTCAACTTTGCTCGTAATTTTCTCATTAGGAAATATCATATAAACCCGTCGGAAACTATAACGAATGTTTCTGCTGAAGAAATGAAAAAAATCCATCCAGCCGTTTTCGAGTTATGCGGATACGAACACAGACCATTTCATTTTTATATAGGGGAAAATACCTATTCTTGGCAGTCTAAGACATTCGCCAAATTGAATGATAAAAATAATGAATAATTACACTAAAACACAGGTTAAACTGTACTGGTATACATTTCTATGCTCTTTCTTTGATGATTGGTGTTCACTAAATATAACAGCTTTTACCACAAACTCAGTAAATTTAATATAAAGTAAAAGGTCAACATTTCTTCTATTAGCATAGCAATTTCTATTATCAGCAATGAATTTGCTCCCTTTAGCAACTAGACATGGAAGTAGAAAACTGGTAATGTATTGGTGCCAAATGCTGGTTGTTTATATCCTCCAGTAGTAAAATTCATTCATATTAATCGGCCGCACGCTCATCTCGCGTCACTCAATTTTGGAACAAACTTTATTGTTTATCAAAACAAAACATGAATTTTTAGCCTTGGCATCAATTTTATGTCATGTAGACAGATAGGCAAAAGCATTTAAACACATTGTCAAACAAATTTAACTCTTATGCGGCCAACAAAAAACAGACGTGAATGGCCCGTGTACCCAGATATTGACATTTTCATAACTTTTACCATTTTCAAACTATTTGAATAAAGTTAGCCATTTTGGAGAAGGAAACTTATATGCTTTTTGCCGCTGCCAAGATTTACATCTTTTGTCTTTTGTAATGCCTTAGAGTCTACACGCGTAAGCAAAAGTCTATCAACCAGTTTCAAATATACAACTTGCTCTTACATGATATGTTTGTTTCATTAAAAAAAATCATGGTGGTTGTGTACAAGATACGACCGCTCGACGTAAACTACGTAAAACCAAATCTATACACATAAGAATGAATTTTTGTCTGTCTGCCCTTATAGACTAGGAAACGGCTTGAACATTTGTATGTAGAGGTTTTTGGGAACGATGAAGATTCTTATGATGGTATTAGACCCCTCCTCTTCTGGAAGGGGGCTCCCATACAAATAAAGTACAAATTTCTGCTTTAATCGAAAATTTGCTAATTTCGAATACTTAACCGTCTTTTGAATAATGTAAAAAATATATAATTAATCAATTTTAGGTGAAACGAAGCTCGTCGGTTCTGGTAGTATAGTATATTAACAATATATTCCACCTCGCGAGTCTTCATAATATTATGTTGAATAATGGGCAGCACTACCCTATATAGCCGCTGAAGCCACCCCATTCTTATACTACGTTTCACAGTTGAATAATAGATAATACCCTAAAAGTAGGCAATTATGTATGGTTGAAATGCGCTATGTAGGAACGAGAATGGTTATGATTTTATTTCATAGCTTGAAAAGAAAGACTTGAAATTGTGTGATTGAATCAAAATTATGTTCATAAATAGTGTATGTTTGCTGGAAAACGCAAATATTGTTGAGGGTGCCAAAAACTGTAGCACCCTGCCAATGCCGTATTCTACCCTATAAGATTTATTTCTCAAATATTTACCATATTTGCAAGTGAAAAAGTTTAGAAAAATTGAAACTGTATTTAAAGCTGCAATTGCAAAAAGGCTACATGTCCTAGCCCTCATTTTGTGCCTTCAAACAAATTGCATATGTTAATTATTGGTTGCCGCATAATTTTGAGATTTATGTCGGTTGAAACCACGGTAGCTGTGCTGCACTCGCTCTCGCGATACTCTCAAAGAAATTATTTTCCACAACGCAAACAATGCTTTAGGTGGGGTTGATGCATAACGCACTACTGAAAAAAAGCCTTTTATAAAATTTAGTCTAGGAAATTACTTGTTTGGTATTTTGCATAAACGGCATACACAGTTAGAGCTCTGCCTACTATCTGATATTATTACGTCATAATTCTTATTTTTTGGTAACTAATTTTATTTGCTAACTATCTAATACATGCATTCATCTCTTAGACAAGGTGTTCCGTGTTTTCTTAACACTATCATACTTATTAGCTATGTTACATTTTTAGTTATTATTAATACATTCCAATTGCCTCTGGCAGTTAGGATATTTCCCCTGGTTGAATTGAACCGTGTAGGAATTACAATGTTTTCAACTTAAACTAAACTTAACCTAATTTATACTAAGGGTACAAGGAACTAATCGTTGCAATAGAAGACTGCAACGGTTTTTGTATAAAATCTGAAATTATTTTGATGGACATTTGTTGCATTAACTCAATATTAGAAATTCTATGAAGTACCAATGAACGTACTATACCACGGAGGCAACTTCAGAACCATTTTCAAAATTTTATTTTGAATCCTCTGGAGTTCTTTCTGGTATTGCAGCAACAAGTCCATATTTGCTGGTCTAAAAATTTGTTTGTAAATAAAAAGTTTGTTCTTAAGACAAAATTTGATTTTCTGTTTATAAGTGGATATAGACATTTAATATATTTATTACATTTGGCATTCAAGGCATTCAAGCCTTCAATGTGGCTTTTAAAAGTTAAATTTTGATCTAGCAGAAGTTTTCAATATTTAGCCTCGCTAGACCAATGATTTGGAACCCCATTCATAGTGACAATATGTCTGCTAGAAGGTTTCAAATAAGAAGCTCTCGGCTTATGTAGGAAAATTATAAGCTGAGTTTGGGAAGCATTCGGGGAAATTTTTCATTTTCAGAGAAAATATCCGAACTTTTTTGCAATCTACTACAACTGACACGAAGGCTTCACCTTTGGCTAAGAGGCCATCTGCAAACAAAGATTTTTGACACCCTGGTGGTAAATCAGGTAAGTCAGAAATAAAAATGTTATACAATGTGGGCCCTAGTACGCTGCCTTGGGGAACACCATCTCATACAGGTAATCTATCAGATTTAGAATTCATTAGAAATATGAACCATCATTTCATTTAAAAACCTTTCCATCAGTTTGCTTATTGAAGAAATCAAACTGAATGGGCGATAACTAGAAGCCTCAGCTGGATTTTTGTCCTGCTTCAAAATTGGAACAACTTTGGCGTTTTTCCATTTATCCTGAAAGTATGCCAATTGAAAACATTTGTTTAATAAATTAAACAAAAAGGATAAAGAGGACGGACGGACGTGGCCAATGTATCCAAAATCTCTCAAAAACTCATCTATTGAGCTTGTCTTTCAAAATCATGGAGTTTGATATGTCGCAAGATGGGTTTCGGTGCTAATCGAAATTTGTCCACTTCCTTGAGGGAACCAGGTTCCCGGGTACACTTCCGGATGTGGGCAATGTGTCCAAAACCTCCCAAAAACTCATATGTTAGCATTGTCTTCCAAAACCATGAAGTTTGATATGTCGCAAGACTGGAATGTGGGAAGGGAATCAGGTTCCCGGAAGATCCGGAACCATGTCCTGGTGATTCAATTATATCAAAACTAACTTCTGATGCTGGCCAATGATGATTGACCACGTTTGCATCAGCATTCTGGTCACTTTCGTTACCATTGTAGGTACCATATAGGTAGATCAAGTCATGTACCAAAAAATAGACGCTTCTTCCCTGAAAATTTCATGGCAATCGGACGAAAATTGAGCCTACACAGGTTATTTCAATTTTGATTTCTAGGTCAGACCGAAACGGGTTAAAAGTAGAGTTGATTAGATTATGAATGGCTTCTTGTGAGATATCAAACCTCACAGGAAGATGATCAGAGTCAAAGTCAGCATGAGTTACCAATTGGCCACACAGCTAGCGTGAATCAGTGAAAACCAAATCAATTGTCGGAGGGTTTCGAATGGATGAAAAACAAGTTGGACCATTGGGATATTGAATAGTATAATACCCTGCACAGAACAGTGATTTGTTGCAAGTAAGAATTTGAAAATCAGCGCTCAACAATTTCTTTTGCTGTCCATTGCATTAAAAAGGCAATTAGAATGCAATGAAGGAAAATTGTCCAAAGTTTGTTTCAACAGAACTCCCAAGGCTTCAAAAACTTTGGTTTTAAAGATGAAAATAATTTATGTTGGACTCGTCTATTAATAACAATGGCGACCCCATCATACTGTCCATGATTTCATAGTTGACGTAACAACCATTGCATGTATTTCGAATAATTTAGGGACAAACATCGCAAATTCAAAACATTACAAACCGTGAATACTTAAATGAGGGTTGTAATAAGCAGCGTATCGATGTTGCCAGCGGGTAAATTATCCTTATAAACACGTAATAAGTTAAATTCGCTGAAGTTTCGAATAGTTGATACGTCAACTATGAAATCATTGGCAGCATGGGCGCTGTCAAGACGATTATTTCTACAGATAAAACAGTTTGGACCTCTGTCCTGTTTTAAGTCCTGGCTTTAAATGTACTTCAGTAATAATGGCAATATGCACATTATGAACTGCTAGGAAGTTGAATAGTTAATCTCCCTTACCATTTAAAGAGCGGGCATTCCAATTAAGATTTTTTTAATTACTTAGATCCATTGAAATAAAGTCCAGAAACATTTTTTTGTGTGAACCGTGTGTGTGTGTGTGGCCGTTTTAATACTTGTTTCATATTTATGATATGCTGCAAATATTAATGCAGACAAGAAAATGCTCGGAAATACAACCGACATTTCCAGGATGCTTTTCAATACTGCCTGTGCATGTGCTAAGACATAACAAGACAGGACAAAACATTTTTTGTTTGAACTTCATACCAACCAGCTTCAGTTTTGGTTACGAAGAAAACACTGAAAAATAAAAATATTTTCAAATTTGAAAGTCAGGCACTTTTTTCCGTAGTGGAGAAGTTGTAGTTTCGGATCAGATGACGAGCAATGCCCATATGACATCACCCTTGACTATAGTGAAGTACAGTGAATCCGTTGTTGCAAACTGCAGATTTCAAGTGAGCGAACCCAGCTTCGGCAATCATTCGTGCGCTCAGTGTGCAGTGCTTATCGGCGATAATGACGATTGTGTTGAGTGTTTTGAAAGATGCAAACTGTCTATCCACGTCCAATGTCTACCGGGAGCAACGAATTAAGATTTAATAGTGCTGCAAGAGGTGAAGAATGCCGTGTTTGTATGTGATGCATGCCTGAGCCTTGCTGAGTGATGTCACATATCACACGACCTGTCATGTCATGTTTAGTCGCAATGCAGGGAGACTATTTTATTTGACCCCTACGTCTAATTTTCCATACTTACTCTGTAAAAAGATCATGAGTTTTCCACATGAACCGTAATATCAAGAAACGATTTGCGCCTCTACAGCTTTACTTTGTGTAGGGACGAAATAAAATCCATTCTATAGGTTTACAATTTCTAATAATGGAATACATTTTTTCGTTAGCACTGCAATGAGGCGACGACAGAAATTGGTAATTAACGGAATACCTGTGAAAGTGCTCATAGAAATAGAACTCTACACTGGCGGCGCTAGCCATTGATATTTGATGAGGCACCACTTGGTGCAAGCACGTTGTCTTTGAGAACGTTAGCGTGCTTGCGACGACTGGTGCCCCACTTCACGTTCCGGTAATGGATCTCTCGCTTACGGGTCGGTGATGTCGAGAAGAGGAACCATCCATTCAATGAAATATCATAATATGTGGCCTGCTAGACCATTTTATTCACTTCCAACATTTTGACCGTTTTTTGGAATTGGTCCCACTGTGCGCCGCTGCGAAAGTCAAATGCGGTAACCAAAATTGAACAAACTGTTCTTTTCAAACCTAAGCGCGAACAATCCGCAGAGGTAACTAAGGCGGATATCTGCGCTAGTCTGTATCCCGCGGAATTTTCTGAGAAGGATGTTCGCTTAAGGAAAAATGGTGATGTTACTGTGAGGTGTAAGACCAGCGACCACGCTGTGAAGTCGCTTCTAATATACTTAAAAAGAAATAATGGCGTTGAATGCCAGAAGCCCTTGAAACCAAGAGTCAAAATAATTGGATTTTCTATGGATATTGGCGAAGAGGAATTGATCTCTAAGTTGAGAAAGCAGAACCCAGGAACGGATAATCTCTATCTGAAAGTCATTTTAGAAACGGACGCTCGAGGGTTCAATGATTTGTTCAAACGGCAGCGAGTAAACATCGGATGGGAAAGGTGCAGAGTCGTAGAGGCAACTGATGTGTTTCGTTGTTTTAATTGCTCGGAATATGGTCATAAAGCTGCCTCCTGCAAAAATCCTTCCTGCAGCCCAAGATGTGCTAGTGATCATCAGGTCAATGAGTGTGTTGCTGATTATTTAAAATGCAATAACTGTCATGTAATGAATACAAAACAGAACTCGCCCTGCTTGAAGATAACCAGGCCTCTTGGAGTGTTCCGACTGTCCCATTTTCGCCAAGCGGCTTAAGTCGGCCCGACAACAAGTAGATTTTTCTACCTAGCAATTAGGAGAATATGATGACAGTGGGAAACTCCCTTCCCAAGCAACCAAAAGTACGGATAAGATTTTTTTGGCTTAATCAGCTTGCATTTTAAGTAATTTAAGTAAAGCGCAAAAGTGAACTTTAAAGTTCTGGGAAGGTGTTTGGAATTCGATGTGAACCAAGAGTGAACTAATTGGTTCGGTTAGGAACAAATTTAAGTAAAATGTAAACTTTTGGTTGCTTGGGTTACTTCGACCATCAAGCAAAAGCGCATAACTCATTTGAAAACCCTCTTCATCGAACCCTGGGCGCACACTTGCCTCCAGCCTTGTGGAAGGTCCCTATCTTCTCACCACAGTCGAGCCAATCCAGCCTGCGTTCATCAGCCGTCCTGGCTCTGTGTTTGAGGCAGGTGAAGGGACCTTTCAACATCCATTCTTAGGCAACATACGATCTCAATGCGAACAGGCCACCTCCTGATAAGTTACCTGTTTGCAGTTGTCCAGCTGCTTCACAATCCAGTACCTTGGCCTTTTGGCCCCTACGTTGAGCTCAGGTTCAACTCGAGCTGGTGCTTTTATGCGTTCAAGCATTGGAAGCTTTCAAGCATTGGGAACTTTTTTTATTTTTATTAGGAAGACTTTCAGCCCGAGGCTGGCTCGTCTCCTCCCAACAACCTATTCGCAGGTGTCCACTGTTCTGCTATCCGAGTTGCACGTTTATTACCAAAATGTGAGGGGTCTTTGTACTAAGATCGATTCATTATTTTTGGCAGCTTCAGATTCGAAATATGATGTCATCGTATTAATCGAGACTAGGCTCGATTATTGCATTCTAACTACACAACTTTTCGGCGACTCTTTCACGGTGTACAGAACTGATCGGAATGCGCTTAACAGTAGGAAAACTAGAGGAGGAAGTGTACACACTTAATTTTTTCCGCCAAAATTTCAGCATTTTTTGTTTATTTTCCCGATGTGGGCACCGCCGAGTTTCAGCAAACATGATTTTTTGCCGAGATCTCAGTAAAAGTGACGTTTCAGTTGCTGAGATACGGTAAACATTATGCCGAAAATCAGTAATAAATCAAATGTTCTGCGGAAGTTCAGTTCTGAAATTTACTGAGCTACAGCGGTGCCTGATTTTGCCTAGCTCGAGAAAGAAAAAGTGCGTGTGTACTAATTGCTGTTTCGTCTGCTCTGCGGTCATGTGCGGATCCGAATTCAGTTAGCGGATGCCTGGAACAACTGTGGGTGAAAATAAAGCTGACAGACTGTTTCGTTAGTGTTGGAGTTCTCTATCTACCACCTGACAGGAGGGATCTCAATATGAGCTTGTTGACTCCGTCGAATCCATTCTATCTGGACTAAACCAAAACGATTTTGCTCTTCTTCTGGGGGACTACAACCTCTCTGAAATGCATTGGACACGTTCTGAGAATGGTAGATTTAAGATTGATGTTAGTAAATCAAGGATGACATGATCTGGGAACGCACTTTACGATGGATTTTGTTTCAATGGTTTGACACAAGTGAACCCCATACAGAACACTAACAATAGGACTCTCGATTTGGCCCTGGTGAATGACAGGACGTTACCAATCTGCTGCGTTTCTGAAGCAGTGGAACATCTGGTTGTTGCCGATATCGCTGATCCACCAATTGAGGTCGATATAGAAATGCAATACCTCTGCAATTTGAACAATCTCTTGATGGGGTCCAGTTTGATTTTCTACGTGCCGATTATGATCTTCTAACATCCGTCCTATTATCAATTGATTGGCGCTTCCTAGATTCCGATCGGGATCTGGATGATATTATCGGCATATTCAACCGCGAAATTCAGCGTGTGATTGAGCTCCATGTACCACTCAAGCGACCGCCGCTGAAACCTCCTTGGACAAACAGATATCTCCGTAAACTGAAAAGATGTAAGCAGTCTGCCCTTCGGAAGTACAGACATAATCGCACTCCGCACTCCAAGCGTTGTTTCGTATTGGCTAGCAACAAATATACTAACTTTAATCGTTTATCGTATGCAAGGCAAGGATGTTATCGATCATTTAGTAATCTGCTTTCGATCATTTAGTAGTTTGTTCATAACTCATTCCAGAGGTTAAATTTCAAAATGTGTTGTATGGGGGACTTCTAGTGCAAAGGTTTATCTACAACTCTGCCTAGTAGTTCGTTGTTTGAAATTTACTTATAACGGAGCTATAGCACTAGTAGCAGTAACTTAGACTAAATGATTGCATATTTTGTTATTATTTATTATAAGTATAGCAACTAGCACCGTAACTCCTTTAATAGTGGAATTTGAACACCGACCTGTTAAGGAGAGTTTATGGTGCATTATGGTGACTTATCTGCAGACACGGCATCTGAAAAGTGCATACTATTTGCCCAGCATTTCAAGAAGGCTTTTACGAATGCAGTACTCGGTCCATCTCAAGTAGACGAAGCCCTCCGAGATACTCCGTTGGATCGTTTCGATTTTGGAATTTTTGAAATTTCTGAAGAACAAGTACTACAGGCACTCCGAAAGCTCAAGTACTCCACAACACCCGGACCGGATGGCATTCCATCGTCTCTGCTTAAAAAGTGCTCTGCTGCTTTACTGGTACCATTGGCGAAGTTATTCAACCATTCCATTCAGAGGGCGACCTTTCCCATCGCGTGGAAAACGTCATTCCTATCTCCAATCTACAAGAAGGGAAACAGATGTGGCATTGCGTACTACATCGGGTATAACATCGTTAAGCACATGTTCGAATGTTTTCTAAATGCTCATGAACAAAGCTCTCTTCGGTACCTGCAAGGCTTACATCTCTACTGCTCAACATGGGTTCTTCCCAGTCAACACAAGATCGTATATGATGCCGTATAAGATGCTAAGGTGGAGGCGATATAGGTACTTCCCCATACAACATGTACTTATATCGCCTCCACTTTAGCATCTTATGTTGCATCATATATGATTTGGTGTTGACTGGGTTTTCAAAACGGTCAGTGACTATCAACCTTGTCGAGTTTCCGTCTTGTCGAGTCTCCGTCCTGCATCCACTCAATGGATGCAGGTAAACAAGTTGACGTGGTACCTATATCCAGCTTTTACGCTATCCATGAATTAACAAGGGGTGAATTGGATTTGGCATATGCTGTGAACAAAATTTGTAATAACATTTTAGTAGCCATGATTTATTACCTTCCTTCAGTTCTGTCATATTTGTTTACTTCATGATGGACATCATTTCAAGACAAAATTTTCAAAACGACTTACCTGCTTTCGTAAACAAAGATTCAAGGACGATTTGACGAATCTGATAGCTCTCCCACGCAAACCAACACCATCAACAGGTAGCGGAAACCTTTACCCACCTATTGGTGGTGTTGGTTTGCGGGAGAGCTATCTGATTCGTCAAATCGTCATTTGAATCTTTGTTTACGAAAGCAGATAAGTCGTTTTGAAAATTTTGTCTTGATTTGGAATACGAGAGGAATACTACGAGAGGAATAAATACGATTTTAACTAATTTTAAAATTATTTCTAGGAAATGGAAACATCGCAGTCCAGCAGCAAAGAACTGCATATATTTTATTTGGAGAACATTGTTAAGCAATTGTTTACATTCCAGACATCCATCAGTTCAAACGATTTCATTCCATTCAAATGCAAAAATAACTCCAGCCGCCACAGCCTACAGAAATGGTCGAAAATCCTTCCCTCTACCATGTTACCCTTACTGTAAGAGTACTAAGCAACTAACAATGAAATTAAATGAAATACCTATATTCATGACAGTGTTTATGAAGCGAAATACAATCTCAAAGGTCTTTCGGAATATCAGGAAAACTTTCAAAATGAGAAATTTCTAGAAATCCTCATGACGTCTGAATAATTTCTAATGCTGAGTGATTTTCTTTCAAAAACGTTCATTTGACCCTATGTGACACTTCCGAATATTAAAAAAATCGACACAATTGTATTTTTACTATTTTTTGCCTTAGAGTAGTTTCATTGCTCAGACTAATTTTAATAACCTTATTCTAATAGTAAATAGTAGTATATGTCCAGCTTCGTAAGCCACCGATTTTTGTAAAATCGTCAATCAATTTTCGTCAAGAACGCATAATTTGGCGCATAATCATTTTTTCACAATTTTTTATGGAAGACAATATAAGATAATACCATGTGGTTGTCTGGTTTTATTCATGAATTTATCATTTATCTTCGTCCTGGAGTCAAATGGCTTTGTCTTCACCTTCATTTAGGGCTTTGCCTTCACTTGTAGCTTCTTATTAGGTGAAATTCTTGCTGCGCTGATATGAGTTGTCCTTGTTCCAGGAGTTCCTGCTGACGGACGCTCACAACACCCGCCTGAAAAGCTGGATAGGAAATTTTATCTGGGTCAACTTAGCGAGTGATACGATCTATGGAGGGATTATATGAAATGCGAATTAAAACGCGCATTACTGATTTACTCTCCAAACAGTACAGAGCAAAACTAAATATCTCGGATCGTGCGACCGTTTTGCTTTCTAATCGAATTACGATCAATCGCACAATAAGCACAGAATTAAATTCTCAGATCCCGCGGAACTTATACGTCCGATTCACTATCCGACCGCACAGAATAAAATCATAATAATTGAAGAAGATAAAATAAAAAAATAAACAATCACCCGAATCCCCGTTCGATAAGTATCATGTTCAATCACGAATTAATAATACTTTAGCACCATGGGCAAAGTTGTCCGGTGTATTTGCTGTGCACGCACTCGCGTGTATTTGGCGTGCTCAAAACTAAAAAACATTTCATTCAAATTTTGTTGTGTGTTGTGCAGTCTAAATTGGTATTTAAGTTCATCTCGTACTTCAGCCTGCTCCAGAGGGCGGAGAGTGCCATGACAAAGGATGGACAATAAAATGTGTGCACAGAAGAACAGTTGTCAAATACAGACAAATATTTTCCAAGGCCATCGGGAAGAAATTTGGACCGCTGAGCTAAAATCCTAATTAACGATTGCATTAATTTATTGACGGCAAAATGGGATGAATGCTCCAGTAACTTTCTAGACGCGATGATGGCACCGTACAAACGGGTTTGGATGATTTATCAAGTTTCAATATTGCAAGATCGCTTTCATAAACTTCCTAAACTTCGATATCTTCGATATATCTATAGGATTAACCATTTTTGGAGGATGGCAATCAAAGATTTTCATCGTGCCTCAGACTGAATTTGTTGATATCAAACTAATATTGTTGTATGTTATTTTTTTGTCTTCTATTGAAATTGTATCGGTGGACAGCACTCATCCATATATTTAATCGTACATTCATTATATATTTGCCATTCTTTTTCTCTCCTTCGTCTGTGAAAGCTGTTTCGCTTCCGAGCGCTTTCTAAAGCATTAATAGAACTGTTATAAAATAAAAAATAAAACTTGTAAGGACGTGGCCAGGTGTGTGGAGAAAATCGGGTCCGCTCAATTGTAGATTGTGGCTGGATATGTTTATCTTTGTAACTTCATCTGCGATTTATGCAAGGGTTCCATGAAATGCAATCTGTGTTGTGTAAATCAAAAATTTAAAAAATTATGAAATCGTACAGCCCCAAAATGGCAAAATACAAATACAATCAATGCTTTCTAATGTAAAATTCCAATTTTTCAGTGCCATCATTTTTAAGCTGTCAGGCCATTTGGCAGAATGTCGTTTGGCCAATCGGCCTTCTTCCGTCACCCTTCTTCCTACTTCCTTCTTCCTTCTTCTTCCTTCTTCCATCTTCTTCCTTCTTCCTTCTTATTCCTTCTTCCTTCTTTCTTCTCCCTCCATCCTTCTTCCTACTTCCTTCTTCCTTCTTCCTTCTTCTTTCTTCCTTCTTCCTTCTTCCTTTTTCTTTCTTCCTTCTTCTTTTTTCTTTCTTTTTACTTCCTTCTTCTTCCTTCTTGTTTCTTTCTTCTTTCTTCTTCCTTCTTCCTCCTCCTTCTTCCTTCTTCTTCCTTCTTCCTTCTTCCTTTTCTTCTATGTTTATTCATCATCCAGAGATAATCTTGCTTTGCTATTTCACTTATTACTTCTTGCTTCCCACTACAAACCCTTCTTTATACTCACTTCACACACTTAATAAGGAAACGTATTTCAACTATTCGGCCAAACGACGTTCGGCAAAATTACCCTTTCGGCCAAACAACATTCGCCCAAATGACATTCGCCCAAACAACATTCGGCCAAATGATCCTAAGCCGTTTGAAAGTTATGATTAGAAATGGTCACCCTAATGCATAAAAAAAGTGTCTTATGTTTTGTGATAAGGAACACAACTACCAATTTCAATTATATTCTGTGACCCACTATATCGTTTTTTTATGGAATTGCTGTATAAACATATTATGGTCCCTTTCATTGGATTAACACGTTCTATTTCCACATGTTCCTTGTACTTATTATGAATCCCCTAGAGATGAGCGCCGGTAAAAAAATTGGCGGCGGTGGCGTTTGTCATAATTTTGATCGGCGGCGGCGGCGTTTCCGGCGTCACGCCGAAAACCATTTCAGCCGGCGGCGGCGGCGTGAATCGGCGTGGAGATTTTCTTACGTTCTTTTCTTGAAGATTTTTTCTGCATTTTTTCAGGATGTTTTCGAAAACGGACGCATCTTTTGAATTTCGTCGGAAAAAATGATGACCTTCTCCCGAAAATTCTCTGAACTGCTCCTTTGAAAATAATTTTGTATTTTCCATGATAACTTCTTTGAAGTTTTGAAAGTTCTTTAGAATTTCTAAGGAAGCACTTTAAAATTTCCAAGAAAAATTGTTTGATATTTCCGTGCGAAATTCTTCCAAATTTAGATGAAAAATTCTTCCGAATTTTCACGAAAAATTGTTCCAAATTTCTACATGGAAATGTTCGGAGAGTACTGTTGAGTACTCTTTGAAATTTACACAGAAAGTTCTTCAGATTTTCCTGGGGAGATTATTTAAAATGTGGACATCAACAAAAGAGTTTATTTAAACAATAAATTGTTCAAAATGTTCATAAGAAATGTATTGGAATTCGCACAGGATTTTTTGAAGCTTCTATGGAAAATAATTATTCAAATTCCATTAGGCCGAATTAAACAACGTTCGGCATTAGGGCGAAAATGGCATTTCATCGACAAAGACAAACAGCCGGAAGGCACAATTGGAAGGCCGAATTGGTAATTTGACCGAAAAGTTGTTAGCTCTAACAGTGCCGTTTGGCTGAAAATGTCATTTGGCCTAAATGGTCGTTTGGCTGAAAAAGTCATTCGACCGAATAGATCATTTGGCCTAAAATGCCGTTTGGTAGAAAGAGCCATTTGCCCTGAAAATGTCCTTCCTGCATAACAACCAAAATGACCAATTCAGCCGAATGCCCGTTTCGACCAAATGACTCTTTCTGTCACACGACCATTTCAGCCAATTGAGCTATTGCGTGAACTGTTTTTTCTTTCAGCCGAAGGAACTAATCGACCAAATGACATTTTCAAGGCTGTTACAAACTGAACAAATTTCAATTCGCGAAATCCACGACTAGCAAAATGAAATCCGTGACTGCAAAAGCAAAACCGCGACCAGAATGAATAACGGTCAAATTACTTAAAAACACATTTCAACCGTATGATAGACCACCTGTTTTATGTTGTTTTCTCGAAATAGTGTAAAATGGACTTATGCAGTTTCTCAAACAAATGATTAATTTCTATGCGAAACTTCAATACACTTCCTTTAAATTTGTCGACATATTGAACAATTAATAAAGTAAAATGATGGAATTCAGAGTAAAAGTAACTAGAACTTTCAAATGATTTCTACACAGTATAAAAATATTACAGCATATATGGCCGGATTCTGCCAAATCGCACCAAGTGACAACAGAAAATTTCCCATTTTCCAACCCAACTTTTTGGTAAGCCGATTTGGTTGACCACAAATCTTATCGGATATCTCTCAAACACATAACTGTGGATATCCTCCAACAAATGCACTAGTGAAACGATATGAAATGATTCCGTTTTCCTTGTACGAACCAAGCATAACAAGACAGTCAAAAGCCGCTTAGTGCGATTTGGCAGAACCCCGACCATATGATGTAACAAAGGGGCTCCGTTCGATTCGACTCATTTTTAATTTACATTCGACTCATATTAAAATTACAGGTCGTTGTTACTATGGAGCTTGTACTCAATATTGCGTGCAAGAAAAAGTTGAATGTAAAATTGTAGTTGAATTGGTAGTTGAAAGTTGATGTCGCCAATATGGCCTTTGGTCAATCCGAATAAAACATCTATTGTTCTTTTCACGGAAAAACGTAATCGTAATGGTATTCGTCCATTACATCTTTGAAATGGTGAAATGGCCTTTCATATTCATCTTTGATAAGACTCAAAAACTCACTTGAATAGGCCTCATACTATTTTCGAAAAAAAAGTGTTTGACGTATTGCATATTTTCTCGTAGAACAGCAATTTTCAAGTCGTACGCCCACCTCGCGGTTATGTCTCAGACATTACCCATTGCTCGTTTTGGTACATGAGCAAATCGTTTAAGCGCGTTGTACATTACATTGGCTCGTTATATCTTTAGGTGGCCTTTGCGCTATGCATTAATTTCGATCATTCTGTCAATGCTGAGTGTTCACGCTGAGCACGCTAATGAAGA